>NW_026728189.1:0-304277 GCF_030684315.1 Stegostoma tigrinum | reverse complement strand
AACAACAAGCCAGCTCAGCGAGCCAACCAATCTCAACATAGTAATCATTAGATTCTGAAGTCGAGATTTTTTTTTAAAAAAAATCAAAAGTCACCATCTGTTGTGGCAAGATTTGAACCTGGATATCCAGTAAGTCCGTTTACAACCAGGAAAAAAAAAACACAGATACAAGCACATATGAGACACACGTCAACATGACCATTGTATCTTTTGAAACTCCAGAGGGTGAGACAGAGAGAAAGTGGGGAAGGGAGTAAACTTAGTTTCAATGGATTAATCCCCAAAACAACAGAAAGCCCACTGGAAAGAGCCACAGGCACAAACACACAGCCACAGGGACACACACTCATACACACACTCATCTACAGTTGCTGGCACACAGCTACAATCACACAGTGAGAGTTCAACAGAGACACACTAATACAGAGACAGAAACACACAGACACATGTACACACACGTGTGTAACAAAGGCATACAGACATTGCGACAGACGCATACAGACACATGTACACACACTGAGACAAACATGTGCGTACAGACGCTGACACACAGAGGGAGAAAGGGATGGAACGAGTTGGAGAGAGAACGTAAAAGTCTACAACTCTTTCTCAATTGCTCCCTTGTATTCAAAGTAATGCATTGGCTCCCTCTGCTGGCCGCTTCACGCTACTGCAGAGGGGCGGCTGAAGCGTGAAAGCCATCAGGGATTCGGTCAGAGGGAGAGGGCCACTCACGGCAACAGCAAGAGACGCAGGCGCACACACACACAAACAGATTCACACTATGCTGGTGTGGAGAGGATTTTAATTATGCTGAAGCTCCTCAGCGTAAAACATGCTCATGTTTAGAAAGATATGTTTTCCCTCAGCAAATGTGGAAATGTTTTGACTTTGGACAGTTTTCCTAACATTATACACATTAAATAGAGTTTTTCTTCTGCAACTGTATCCAGGCGCGTCCGGGTGAAATGTTTTGTAAAGAGACATGGTTATTTTATTGCACTTTTTGCAATTTGTAATATTTTATAATCTACTCTCTCAGATCCTAATTGGGGAAAGTATTCAAAAGTGAAGGGTATGAGACCAGCAGTGGGTTTGTTCATCTTTCCTTCTGTTCATATTTGAGGGGCAACATCGATCGGCCAAGACAGCTCTGTATCTCCAAAGACAGTGTTTGAAGCACGAAAGAACTGCAACCTGAGAGATTCACAGGCTGCGTTGCTTTCTCAAAAAAAAATCTGCCGCTTGTGTAGTGGCGTGAGGGGACCGCCAGAGGGTGGCATTGTATCACTTTAAACACCAGAGGGAGGGTGAGACTTTGCTGCATCACTTTTAAATTAATTAGTTCATTCGTTCATTTAAACTTACCTCCAGCGAGTCTCACTGTAGGCAGAGATAGGCATACAGACACAAACACGCAGAGACACACATATGCACACACATCAACATGACCATTGTATCACTTTAAGCACAAGAGGTACAGACTGAGAGAAAATGGGAGGGCGGTGAGCCCATTTCAGTGGACACACCCCGAAACAACAGAAAGCCCATTGCACAAGAGACACACACAAATATAGGAATACACACACCCATATAAACTAACACACTCACTCACGCACACACACACACACGCACATACACACAATCAGAGACATATTGAAACATGCATATACACACAAAGAGACAGAGACACACACAGATACATTGATACACACACATATATACATTGACACAGAGACATACACATAGAGAGACAGACATACAAACAAATATTGATACACACGCCGACAGACAGAAACAAATGCTTACAGACCCACAGAAACACGTACACAAACAGACATGCTGACAGAAACACACAAAGGCACACTGACACACATATACACAGAGAGACATACACATTGGCAGGCACTCAGAAACGTATGCACACAGACAGACGCTGGCACACACAGACAAACACACGGCAACACAAGCATGCAGACACGCAGAGACAAATACACGCAGACACACACATACACATATAGAAGGATAGTCACTTGCAGACTCACTGATCCACACACATACAGACTCAATGACACACACACGCAGACAAACTAACAAACACAGAGACAGTCACACTAACTCACTGAAGCACGCAGAAGCGTACAAATACAAACACTTTGACACACATTTAAATACATACACGCAGGCTCACTGACACATAGACAGATGTACAGAAATATACACACTCATAAGAAACACTGGCACATACGTACAAACACACAGACAGACACAAATGCAGCCCACAGATACAAAATTTGTGCATTAATTGACACTGCCCTGACTTTAATCATCATTAACACAATTTCTGTCAAACAGATAAATCCCAGGTTTTTCTGATGAAGTTTCAATGAGAAAGTGGGATAGATCTTCTGATGCTGCCTGGCCTGCTATGTTCCTCCAGATCCACTCTGTGTTCCCTCTGAACACAGCATCAGCAGTTCTTACTATCTCAGACTGAATAAAAGGTTGTTGTAGATAATAAAATGTGAGGCTGGATGAACACAGCAGGCCAAGCAGCATCTCAGGAGCACAAACGCTGAGGTTTCGGGCCTAGACCCTTTATCAGAAAAGGGTGTTGTAGCTGGTTTGAAACTGTAGCTTTGTCTCTGTGTGTATTTCAGGTCTGGGGGCTGTGTGTGTGTGTGTGTGTGTGTGCGCATGTGTGTGTGCGTGCGTGTGTGTGTGTGCGTGTGTGTGTGCATGCGCGCGCTCACGCGTGAATAAGTGTGACAGGCAGAGAGTGAATGTGCGAGAGGGGAGCGGAGGAACAGACAGGAGACATTAGACTGAAATTCTGAGTTGCTCCTTTCTCTCACACCTCCTCCCACCCCACTTTCCCCTCTAATCTCACAAAGAAACTTCTTGGTTTACTCCATACCGGGTGGTGGGGCTTTGGGGGGGACATATTGCAGGTAGTGAGAGCTGGGAACATGCTGGATGTACTGGGATTTGGGAGAACAGAGGGGTTTGAGTGGCAGACCTGTGGCTTTAAAAACCAGGTCTTGGCGGCTGTAGATAACACAATGAGGAGCTGGGGAAGCACAGCAGGCCAGGCAGCATCAGAGGAGCAGGAAGGCTGACCCTTCTTCAGAAACGCGTGAGGGAAAGGGAACTGGGAAATAAATAGAGCGGGGAGGGGTGGGGCTGGGGAAAGGAGGTGGGATGGTGATAGGTGAGTACATGTGGGCCGTGCTGGGGATTGGTCAGTGAGGTGGGAGAAGTGTGCAGGTGGGAGAGAAGATAGATTGGTTGTGTCAGGTCAAGGAGGCAGGGATGAGAGGAAGGATTGGTCATGAGATGACGCCTGGGGTGGGGAGATTTTGAAACTGGTTAAGCCAACATTGAGGCCATTAGGTTGTTGGCTCCCAAGGCAGAATATTATGTGTTGCTCCTCCAGTTTCTGGGTGATAGCTTTGTGACACTGGAGGAGGCCTAGGATGGACATGTCATCCAGGGCGTGGGAGGGGGAATTAAAATGGTTTGTGACTGGAAAATGTTGTCATTTGTCACGATTAGTGCGCAGGTGCTACACAAAGTGGCCTCTGAGCCTCTGCTTGGTCTCATCAATGTAGAGGAGGCTACATCGGGAGCAGCGGATGCAATAGATCACATTGATGAATGTGCAGGTGAGTCTCTGTCTAATCTGAAAGTGTTTTTTGATTCCTTGGATGTGGGTGCGGGGGAGGTGTAGGGGCAAGTGTAGCACTTCCTGTGGTTGTAGGGAAAGGTGCCATGGTTGGTGAGGCTGGTGGGAATGTGGAGCGGATGAGGGAGTCGTGGAGAGCGCAGTCCCTGTAAAAAGCAGATAGGGGTGCGGAGGGAAATATATTTTTAGTTGTGGGGCTGGTTTGCAGGTGGCGGAATTTGTGGGGAATGATACATTGGATACAGAAATTAGTGGGATGATATGTGAGGCCAAGGGGGATTCTGTCCTTGCTTTTGTTCGGGAAGGGGATATGAGGGCAGAGATGTGGGGAACACAAGAGATGCACCGAGAACGTTTTCGACCACTGAAGGGGCAAAGTTTTGGTCCTTGAAATAAGAGGACATCTGGGATGTTAGGCAGTGGAATGCCTCATCTTGGGAGCAGATGTGGCAGAGGTGGAAGAATTGGGAGCACAGGATCACATTCTTGCAGGAAGGTGGGTGAGAGGAGTTGTAGTCTAGCTTTAGGTTACCTAACTCAGGTCTACTGCCCAGGAACTCCCCACCTACGTCTAGCACACCACCCACACGCTCCACCTCCTCCATCACTTCCTATTCCCTGGCCCTCATAATCTCATCTTAACCATGGACATCCAATCCCTGTGCACTTGCATTCCCCACATGGCCAAAATGTGCTCCGCTTCTTCCTCTCCCAGAAGGCCCAACCAGTCCCACTCCACCTACATGGTTATCTGACACTGACACAACTTTCCTGCTCCTCTGATGCTGCCTGGCATGCTGTACTCCTCCAGCTCCACACTGTGTTATCTCTGACATTGGCAGTTGGTACTATCTCTGATGAGAAATTGCGAGTGTGTTTGTGTCATTGGCCCATGGGGAACACTTCTTGAAAGCAGTCTCACCATAAATTGCAGTATTTTGGATTGGAACGTACACGTGAGCAAACCCATTGGATTTCTAACCCATCACGATACCACTCAGCCAACGTTAAGGCAAAGTTTGCTGCTCACAGTCGCCTCTTGCATTGGATTTCATCTGCAAATATCACTGTTGAGCGTTGGCGGGTAAAAATCCCAGTTAATTTCGGTCATAAATCCTTACCATTCCGAAAATATCGCATGACCTTTCTGTTTCCTCTATTATGTTTCCCCCTCTTTTTTAGGAAAGAATCAGCTTTGTTGTTTCTAAATGTGATGGGAGCAGCTAAGTGGATTTTTTATTGCGTACATTTACTGTTTTTCGTTTGTTAATCAACAGTGAGTAGAGTTCCTTAATAAAAATGTTGTTACAGAGATCTGTCTCTTGATTAAATTTTTAAAAATATAAAAACTTACATACTAAACCAGCCTGGAACAGTGTTTTTTTTCAAAGCAGAAAGATTGTGTTGTTTTCTGGGTCTGTAGATCGTTAAGATGCAAAAATGGCCTTCAGTAGAGTAATGTATTCTCCCTGTCAGATGTGGGAGATTGGGAATAGTTTCAATGTTACTGATGATTATGTCTGCAGGAAGTGTGTTTGATTAGGAAACCTATCGGATCACATGGACAAGCTGGAGTGGGCCTTCGAGGCAATGAGGAATTTGCAGGAGCGAGGGGATATGATGTATGGCAGCTGCAGGGAGGGGCATAAACCAAAGATGCAGACAGTTAGTTGGGTGACCTCCAGGAAAGTGAGACAGAGACAGGCAGTGCAGGAGTCTCCTGTGGCTATCACTATCTTGCAGCACTGACAGATAGGTTCCTGGTACAACGACTGCCTATAATGTGACACTAGTTTCCAGGCCACTGAATGTGATGGGGCCTCTGTAATTGGAGGCACAGACAGACATTTCTGCAGCTGACAGTGAGACATCAGAATGGTGTGTTAGAGTTAATGGGAACTGCAGATGCTGGAGAATCCAAGACAACAAAACGTGAGGCTGGATGAACACAGCAGGCCAAGCAGCATCTCAGGAGCACAAAAGCTGACGTTTCGGGTCTCCATCTCAGGCAACCAGATTGTAACTGATGTCCATTTCAAGCCCACCGACTCCCACAGCTACCTAGAATACACCTCCTCCCACCCACCCTCCTGCAAAAATTCCATCCCCTATTCCCAATTCCTCCGCCTCCGCCGCATCTGCTCCCATGACAAGACACTCCACTCCCACACATCCCAGATGTCCAAGTTCTTCAAGGACCGCAACTTTCCCCCCACAGTGATCGAGAACGCCCTCGACCGCGTCTCCCGTATTTCCCGCAACACGTCCCTCACACCCCGCCCCCACCACAACCGCCCTAAGAGGATCCCCCTCGTTCTCACACACCACCCCACCAACCTCCGGATACAACGCATCATCCTCCGACACTTCCGCCTTCTACAATCCGACCCCACCACCCAAGACATTTTTCCATCCCCACCCCTGTCGGCTTTCCGGAGAGACCACTCTCTCGTTGACTCCCTTGTTCGCTCCACACTGCCCTCCAACCCCACCACACCCGGCACCTTCCCCTGCAACTGCAGGAAATGCTACACTTGCCCCCACACCTCCTCCCTCACCCCTATCCCAGGCCCCAAGAAGACATTCCACATTAAGCAGAGGTTCACCTGCACATCTGCCATTGTGGTATACTGCATCCACTGTACCCGGTGTGGCTTCCTCTACATTGGGGAAACCAAGCGGAGGCTTGGAGACCACTTTGCAGAACACCTCCGTTCAGTTCACAACAAACTACTGCACCTCCCAGTCGCAAACCATTTCCAGTCCCCCTCCCATTCTTTAGATGGCATGTCCATCATGGGCCTCCTGCAGTGCCACAATGATGCCACCCGAAGGTTGCAGGAACAGCAACTTCATATTCCGCCTGGGAACCCTACAGCCTAATGATATCAATGTGGACTTCACCAGTTTCAAAATCTCCCCTTCCCCAACTGCATCTCTAAACCAGCCCAGTTCGTTCCCTCCCCCCACTGCACCACACAAAAAGCCCAGCTCTTCCCCTCCACCCACTGCATCCCAAAACCAGTCCAACCTGCCTCCGCCTCCCTAACCTGTTCTTCCTCTCACCCATCCCTTCCTCCCACCCCAAGCCGCACCCCCATCTACCTACTAACCTCATCCCACCTCCTTGACCTGTCCGTCTTCCCTGGACTGACCTGTCCCCTTCCGACCTCCCCACCTATACTCTCCTCTCCACCTATCTTCTTTTCTCTCCATCTTCGGTCCGCCTCCCCCTCTCTCCCTATTTATTCCAGAACCCTCACCCCATCCCCCTCTCTGATGAATGGTCTAGGCCCGAAACATCAGCTTTTGTGCTCCTGAGATGCTGCTTGGCCTGCTGTGTTCATCCAGCCTCACATTTTGTTGTGTTAGAATGGTGTGTTACCTCCCTGGTCCCAAAATCATGCATATCTTGGAGAGGGTGCAGAATATTCTCACAGGTGAGAGGGATCAGCAGTGGGTCATTTCACATATAAGAATTAAAGACATAGGAACAGAAATGGACAGGATTCTGGGGAGGTAACATAGGAATTTGAGCAGGATTTTAAAAACTAAATCCTCAAGTGCAGAAATACCTCAAACACTCCCAGTGACACGAGCCAGTGAGGGGAGGAATAGGAAGAAAGAGCAGATGAATACGTGGCTGAGGTACTTGTGCAGGGGGGAAGAATTGACATTTTTGGATCATTAGAATGTCTTCTGGAGTAAAAGTGACCTGTAAAAGAAAGATGGATTGCACCTGAATTTGAAGGGGACTAATGTACTGCCAGGGAGATTTGCTCGAGATGCTCAGGAAGATTTAAACCAGTAACGGGGGGAACAGTTTTGGGAACCAGGGAGATATTGAAGAAGGATATCAGCCTGAGGCTGGTACAGCTGGCAAAAACAATAAGTCAAACAGACAGGGCAGGCAGGAACAAAGTCGATTATTTCAATGAAAAAGGCCTCACAGTTAAGGCAAATGAACTCAGAGCATGGTTCAGAAAATGAGACTGGGAGATCATAGCAATTGCAAATATGTGGCTCAGAGATGGACAGGAATGGCAGCTTAATATTCCAAGGTAGAGATGCTATAGTAAGGATCACAGTGGGGGTGGATAGTGTGACAAGTGAAATTGGGAAGTGACATTTTTTTTTAATGAAGGATAACATTACAGCTGTAGTTAGGGAGGATTTGCCAGAGAGGACATTCAGGGAAGTTATGTGGATGGAACTGACAGATATGAAAGGGATGACTACCTACCTGCCACTGTACTATAGACACCCAAACAGCCAGTGGGAAAGTGAGAAACAATGTTGTAAGAACATCTCAGTTATCTTCAAGAATAATAGTTGGTTATGGAAGGGGGTTTTAACGTTCCAAACATAGACGGGGACTGCCATCGTGCTAAGGGCTTGGATGCAGAGGAAATGGTTAAGAGCGTACAAAAAAAAATCTGATTCAGTATGTGGGTGTACTTTCAAGAGAAGGTGCAAAGCCTGACCTACTCTTGGGAGTTAAGGCAGGGCAGGTGACTGAGGTGTCAGCAGGGGAGCATTTTGGTGTCAGTGACGATATTCTATGAGTTCTAAAGGAGTGATGGAAAAGGATAGACCGGATCTAAAAGTTAAAGTTTTGAATTGGAGGAAGGCCAATTTTGACAGTATTGGGTAATAACTTTCAAACTTTTATAATGGGGGGGAGGATGTTCGAGGGTAAAGGGGTGGCTGTTGAATGTGTAGCCTTCAATCATACGATGATGAGAGTCCAGGTACAATATGTTCCTGTTTGTGTGAAAGGCAAGGTTGGTAGGTGTAGGATGTGCTGGATGACTAGAGAAATTGAGGTTCTGATCAAGAATAAGAAGGAGGCGTATGTCAGGTATAGACAGTAGAATCAAATGGTTTCTGAGAAGACGATAAAGGCAGTAGGAGTGAATGTAAGTGGGAATTCAGGAGGGCAAAAAGGGGACATGAGATAGCTTTGGCAAATGAGGTTGTGTTGTATTCAAAGGGTTTCCACAAATATTTTAAGGACAAAAGGGTAACTGGGGAGAGAATGAGTCTCCTTAAAGATAAGCAAGGCCACCAGTTTGTGGAACTGCAGGAGATAGGGGAGATATTAAGTGAGAATTTTACATGAATGTTTACTATGGAGAAGGATATTGGAGATAGAGAACATGGGGAAATAATTAAATATCTGATAAAATGTCCATATTACAAAGAACGAGGTGGATAAATCCCCGGGACCTGATCAAGTGTACCATAGAACTCTGAGGGAAGCTAAGGAAGTGATTGCTTTGCCCCTTGCTGAGATATATGTATCATCGACAGGCACAGGAAATGTGCCAGATGACTGGAGGTTGGCTAGCGTAACTATTTAAGAAATATGGTAAGGAAATTTGAGGGAACTATAGACCAGCGAGCCTGACAATCAGTGGTGGGAAAGTTGTTGGAAGGATTCCTGAAGGGCAGGGTTACCATGTATTTAGAAAGGCAAGGGTTAATCAGGGTTAGCCAACCTGGCATTGTGCATGGGAAATCTTTGACTGCTTTTTGGAATAAGTAACAAAGAGGATTGATGAAGATAGAACAGTAGACATGATCAAAATGGGCTTCAAGTAAGGAGTTTGACAAGGTACCTCATGGTAGACTGGTTAGCAAGGTGAGATCACATGGTATAGGTGGAGAATTAACTATTTAGATACAGAGTTGCTCAAGGATAGAAGAAGGGGTGGTGGAGGAGGTTTGTTTTTCAGACTGGGCTGTGACCAGCAGCATGGCGCAAGGATCGGTGGTGTGTCCACAGCTTTTAGTTACGTATATAAATGAACTGCAGGTGAACATAGGAATTATGGTTAGTAAGTTTACAGATGACATCAAAACTGGCAGTGTAGTGGATAGCAAAAAAGGCGACCTCAGAGTACAAGGAAATCATTCTCAGATGGGTCAACGGGCCAAGGTGTGGCAGCTGAAGATTAATTTTGATAAATATGAGAATCTGCATTTTGGAAAGGCAAATCAGACAAGGACTTACACCCTTAATGGTAAGGTCCTGGGGAGTGCTGTTGAACAAAGAGTCCTTGGAGTACAGGTTCATCTTTCCTTGGAAGTGGAGTCACAGTAGATAAGATAGTGAAAAAGACATTTGGTATGCTAGTTTTGGTCACTGCATTGAGTATATCAGTTGCGAGGTCATGTCGTGGCTGTACAGGACATTGATTATGCCACTATTAGAAGACTGTATGTAATTCCGGACTTCCTCCTCTAGAAAGGATGTTGCGAAACTTGAAAGCGTTCAGAAAAGATCTGCAAGGCTGTTGCCAGGGTTTGAGTCTTTGAGCTAGAAAATAAGGCTGAATCAACTGAGGCTATTTTCCCTGGAAGCTGACGGGCAAACTTATAGAAGTGTTTTAAATCACAAGGTCATGGATAGGATAAAAAAAGGTCTTTTCCCCAGGCTGTGGGAGTCCAAAACTAGAGAACATAGGTTTAAAATGAGAAGGGAAAGATTTAAAAGGGAACTAAGGAGTATCTTTGTCACACAGAGGGAGGTACATGAACAGAATGAGCTGCCAGAGGAAGTGATGGAGGCTGGTATAATTGGATGGGGATATGAATAGGGAGAGTTTAGAGGAATATAGGCCAAATATGGGACTAGGTTTATTTAGGACTTCTGGTCGGCATGGCCAAGTTGGACTGAAGTGTTTGTGTCCATGCTGTATATCTCTATGACTCGATTTTGTTAACGATCTTCCTCTTGTATGTGACCGAAGATCCGTTTGTGATCATATCTCACACTATCCCTGATATGAGATACGGTTCAGAGTGCATTCTCTCTCTCAGACACTGAGTACCCATCTTTCACGTCCCATTGAATTAGAGAATAGAGGGGCTAGTGCATCAAGCTATAACCTCCAATTAGCTTACCCCTATCTGAGTGATGCGAGGAACAGAGGGGTGAATATATCTCATACTGTATCTTTCCATGGCCCAGCCTCTCCATGTCCTTATGTTGTGAGGAATGAGGTACCAATCCAGTATGTTGTATTTATGCAAGTTTGTCTTCATTTAACCTGAGCCAGGGACTGATCACAGTGAAAGCACATTCCAAAGTTGAAGAACCTTGTGCATCAGATTAAGGACAGAGGGGCAAAATGCAAATACTGTTCTCACATGTTACTGAGATTAAACTTGGCTTCAAATATTCGTCATTGTCATTACTCATGAACTCACTGGTATTTCAGCATGTTGAATTTCACGGTGAAACTCTTCCCACAATCAGTTCAGGTGAACGGCCCCTTCCCCTGTGTGAGATCAGTGCTATACAGTGAGTTGGGATGACCAGTTGAACCCAGCCCCACAGTGAGGCCACCTGAACAGTTTCTCATCAGTGTGAACACATTGATGGCTCACCAGGTCGGCAGAGATTTTGTAGCACGTCCCAGAGCCTGAGCATTTATTGTGTCTCTCCTCTGTGTGAACCTGTTGGTATTTCAGCAGGTTGGATTTCTAAGTGAATGCCTTCCCACATTGTCAGCAGATGAATGGTCTCTCCACCGTGTGAATCCACTGGTGATTATGGAGGGGACATGATTGTCTGAACCCCAGCCCCACAGTGAGAGCATCTGAAGGGCCTCTCGTCACTGCGAACACATTGATGGAATGTCAGGGTCCCAGAGCTTTTATTGCACTTGGCACAGTCTGGGCATTTATAAGGTCTCTCCTCTGTTTCAACGTGCTGGTGACTCAGCAGAATTGCTTTTTGAGAAAGTGTCTTCCCACATCCTGAACATGTGAGTGGCCTCTCTCCACTGTGAATCCACTGGTGTTCAATGAGGGTGGATAGTTGCTTGAAAGCAGACTCACAGTGAGAGCACATGAAGCCTGCCTGTCTTCGTGAATACATTGATGGGATATCAGTGCCCTGAGCTTTTAATGCACTTTCCACATTCTGGGAATTTTAAAAGTTACTCCTCTGTGTGAACATGCTGGTGTTTCAGCAGGTTGGATGATTGAGTGAATCCTTTCCCACAGTTGGAACAGATGAATGGCCTCTCACCAGTGCGGCTGTAGTTATGTTCTAACAGGGCGGCTGATCTGCTGAAGCCTTGTCTACACGTAAATGACGTGTACGATTTCTCCCTGCTGTGAATGGTGCTTTTTCCTTCTATGTTCAAATTTCAATGCTATCCAGAATACAATAAATTGGCAACTCTATCAGATCCTGAAGTGATATTTGGTTTTAAGTCTCCTCTTTGCAAATCATTCCCTTCTAATATGCTGTGAAACTGTTTGAAAAAAAAGAAAAAGAAAGAAAGCAAGTAAAAGACAGAAGATAGGAAAAAAATGACACTATGTTGAAGCAGAAGTAGGTAATTCAGCCCATCGAGTTTGCTCTCAGTATTCAATGAGATCGGAGGTGATATGATAATCCGAAACACCACTTTCCTACCTTATTCCCCAACACTTGATTCCGTTTTTGATGAAAATACCTTATCTCAGCTTTGAATACACTGAGCAGCCAGCCTATTCAGCATCTGCAGTAATTAAATCCACAGAATTCAGTACACCCCAAGAGAAGGAATTCCTCCACATCTCAGTCTGATAAGATGATTCCTTACTCTGATCCTTGACTGTCAAAAAAGGAGGGCCAATCTCCCTGAGTCTACCCTGTCAAGCCCAATGGAATCTTTTGTCTTTCAGTAATATCTTGTCTCATTCTTCTAAACTGCAATGAGTACAGGAGTAATCTGCTCAATCTTATCTCCTGAAAAAATTTCTCCCCTTGTCCAGGATCAATAGTGTTAAAATTCCCTGAACTGCCATTCTAAAAGTATGGGGACTCAAACCATTCACAGCATTCCAGGTGTGATCTGACTAGTGGCATATACCGTTTTAATAAGCTAACCCCATTCCCTTGAAAAAAATGTCAACAGACTATTTACCTTCCAGATTACCCCAAACCTGGATGGTCGCTTTTTTGTCTTTTAAGAAAAACGTCCCACAGTTCTCTCTGTAATGCAGCTTTCTGCAGTGTTTTTTCCCGTGAAAATAACAGTCACCTCTCCTAGTTTTATGTAGACTAGATTAGATTATATTCCCAACAGTGTGGGAACAGGTCCTTCGGCCCAACAAGCCCACACTGCCCCTTGGAACATCCCACCCAGACGCATTGCCCTTTCACCCACACACCCCTGAGCACTATGGGCAATGTAGCATGGCCGATCCACCTAGCCTGCACATCTTTGGACTGTGGGAGGAAACCGGAGAACTCGGAGGAAACCCATGCGGACACAGGGAGAATGTGCAAACTCCACACAGACAGTTGCCAGAGGCTGGAATCGAAGCCGGGTCCCTGGTGCAGTGAGGCTGCAGTACTAATCACTGAGTCACCATGCCAAAATACATAAACCTCAATTTTCCCACATTATATTCCACCCACTGAGATTTTACCTGCTTGCTAATCCTTTTTCTATCCATCTGTAGTTTTGTTGTATCATCCCCACTTCTTGCCTCCATCAATTTGGTGTTACCTGCGAACTTGGCCACAATACGTTCACTTCTGTCTTCCAGGTGATTAGTATATATTGTAAACAATTGTGGGCCCAACAATGATTCCTCTGTGGGAATACACAAGTTACAATATGCCATCATGAAACTGCCCTCTTTGATTCGACTCTCTGTCTTCAATTCATTATCCAATCCTTGAAAAATATCCTTGACTAATAGATATCCCCAACAGCGTGGGTTCTTGTGTTGTTACTGTATGAAGTAGTCTCATATACAATACCTTACCAAACGCTTTTTGGAAATTCAAATATATTTCATCTGTTGGTTTCCCTCTTCTTTATCTTGCATGTTTCTGCCTGAAAATAATTTAATAACAATGTCAGCTATGATTTCCACTTCGTGAAATCATGTTGACTCTTTTTAATTCTTTCATGTATTTCTGAATGCTCTGTTATTCCAACTTTAATAGACTCTAGCATTTCACAATGAGAGACCAGGTTTTGAAATTGAGTAGAAGTTGTAGGTCTGGGCACTCAGAAAAGGGGGCTTTGAAAGCTACCAATTGCCATAAAGGCCCAAATGGTGCGCCTGTGTCCTTCCACAAGGCAACCTGCCACCTGGTCTGGTCATTGAGGCTCTGGCCTGAATTGGATGGCAAGGGTTGATGGATTGGTTAAAGAGAGAGGTCTGGAAGGAGGACATGGTGAATGAGAGGGGTACGATCGACCAACAGATACCATAACTTTAGCCAAAGCCCCCAAACCAGCCATTTCCAAAACCATGAAGGACAAGACTTACATGACCATTGCTAACTCGAAGCTCTTTCTCAGTCACACAATGCCCCGACATCCTCTGCAGGATAATTAGAAACTTCCTCTAATTCAGCTGAGAACCTGGGAGCGTATTCTATGCAGGAGAGATGTTAGGAATCACCTCTGTACAAAAACGGTTGTAAAGGGGTGGTAAAGTTTCAGAACTATCTTCCATAAATGGCCGTTGATGCCAAACACTCAGTTGTTAGTTTAAATCCGAAACAGATAAACTTTTGTTCAGCAAAAGTATACAGGGATGTGTTCCAAAGGAGTTCGGTCTTTGTATCCTCGAGATTGAATGGCCCTAAAACACTCCTGACTCTCCTTCAACTTTCAACTTTCCTGTGATCCTGAGCCTATCCAACACTCTGCTGCCGATGCGCTTACTTGCACTGAGTCTTGTTTTCCTCACTCTGAGCTTACTGAGCTGAAGCTCTTGCCATTTGAGAAAAAGCTACATTTTGAAAAAAAAATCTCATCCTTGTTTGCAAATCCCTCGATGATAGCAACTATTCCCATCTCTAATCACTGCCGGCCACACAATCCCTCAAGATATCTGCCTAATTTGTCTCATGCTAATCTTTTCCGCATGGTCAGTTAATCTTCCCACCAATGATGGACTTTGGTTCAGTCCAAACCTGTTTTAAAAATCAAAGCAAGAAGTAATTAAAGTAGGGATGCTGGTTCAAACGATGTGTTGTAGCTGCTTTATGTGGGCGCCGGTGGGCCCCATTGTGGTTCACAGTGACAACATTCACAGCGAGTGTTGGTTACTTGAGGAACTCTGGCTCAGATTAATGAGCTGGAGCCTGAGCTCTGAACACTGCCACGCATTCAGGGGAGGCAATGATCTAGTGGCGTTATCGCTAGACTATTAATCCAGGCGACATTTTGGGGACCCAGTTTTGACAGCACATAGTGGCATTTGAATTCAGTAAAACATCTGGAATTAAGATTTTAATGATGACCTTGAATCCGTATTTGATTGTCGGTTAAAAACAAAACGCTAATGCCCTTAGCACAGCACTGTGCTACAGGAGTGTCATTCAAGAAGGGAGAATGCAAAATAAGAGTAGTTGTAATCAGGGATAGTGTTGTCAGGGAAATAGTCACTTCTTGGTTGCCAGAAACAGGAGCCCCAAAGACTATGCTGCCACGTAGTGTTTATGCTCAGGATATCTCATCCTCCTCCAGAGGAACATGGAGTGGGAAAGGAATGGGTGTGTTGTTGACATAGATAGAAACGAGGAACGAGATTCTGCTGCAGTCATATGAGCTCAATTACAGAAGTCAACCAAAAGGGTAATAATCTCTGGATTAATACCTGATCCATTAGAAGGCTTGAACAAGGACAGCAACAGTAAAGATTTAAATACTGGACTGAGATTGGTGTGGAAGACATGGGTTCCAATTAACTGGACGTTGACATCAGTACTGGGGAAGGACGGCGGGGTTTTGATGGGACAGACTCCACCTGAATCATGCAGGGATCATAGTCCTGGTGAATGACATAACTAGAGTCTGTGGATAGGACATCAAATTAAAATCATGGTGGCACAGGTTCGGTTGTATGGAAAATTATAGAAAATGTTAAAGTGAATGGGCTCAACTCAGATTAAAGTTCCCACAATACGTAATAGGACTGAATGAATGGAAAGGGTCAGGAGGCTAACTTCTGGCAGAGAAGATAAGGGGAACGACTGTGAGAAGAAGGTCAGGCAATGTAGGGCCAAGGGTGCTGTACTCAAATGCACACAGTAGATGATGTAAGGTAAATGAGCGTGTAGCACAGATTGACATTGACAGGTGCAATGTTATGGGTTTCACAGAGACGTGACTGCCAGGACATCGAGTCTGGGAACTAAATATCCAAGAATACATGTCCTACAAAAAGGTGGGCCAATGTGCAGAGGGTGTGATGTTGCCTTTTTCCGAAGAAATGAAATTAAATTCAGAACAAGAAAGAAGACAGAGTCACAAGGCATAGAATCCACGTGGATAGAGTTATGGAACCACAAAGTAAAAGAGAGCAGGACAGATCTTGTGCACAGGCCTTCCAGGAGTCTTCAGGATGTGGGGAAGAAAGTATAAAGAGAGAGAAAAGGCATGTAAGAAAGGGACTATTGCAATATTTATCAGGGACTTCAATATGCAGAGAGATTGGGAAAATCAGGTTGGCAGTGGACCTAAAGAAAAGGGATGTCTGAAATCTGTAAGAGGTTTTAATAGAGCAGCTTGAGATGGACCCTATTCGGAAGAGGCAATTTTGTATTTAGTGATGTGTAATGAGGCAGATTTTATTAGAGAGCTCAAGGTGAAGGAACCCCCGAGGAGGCAGTGACCATAATGTAATAGAGATCATCCTGCTGTTTAAGGTGGAGGAGATGGAATGGGATGTAACAGTAGTACAACTGAGTAAAACTAACTAAAAAAGATATGAGGGAGGAGTTGGCCAGAGATGAAGGAAGGAGGAGCCAAGGAAGACAGTGAAGCAGCAATGATAGGGTTTTCGGGGATATTTCAGGGGACACTGCAAAATTGTGAGTCCCAGTTCAGGAATTCTCTTAAGGTTAACATGCATGCTGAGTTGGCAGTTCGGAAGGCAAATGCCATTTTAACACTTATTTCAAGAGGCCTAGAATACAAGAGTAGGGACGTACTGCTGAGGCTGTATCAGCTTTGTGCAGACTGCATTTGGAAGATTGTGTCCCGTTTTGGGCCCTGGATCGAGCAAGGGTGTGCTGGCATTGGAGGGGGTCCATAGTAGGTTTACAAGGATGATCCCAGGATGAAGGGTTTGTCATAAAGAAAGCAGTGAGAACTCGGTCCACATATGATGGATTTTAGAACTATAAACGGGATGTCGGAAGGATAGAAAGGGAAGCACAAGAGGAGGAGGAGTGGCATTTTTGATTAAGGAAAACATGAGCTCTGTAACTCAAGAAAATATTTCTTGAAGCAAACAGTGATCCCCTTGATGGGAGTGTACTATTGACCCCCCAACAGTAAGAAGGAGACATAGGAACAAATATGAAAAGAGATCTCAGGAATATGTAAGAATAATAAGATGGTAAAAGTAGGTGATTGTAATTTTTCAAACATTGACTGGCACTGACATCGTGTTAAATGTTTGGAGAGTGAACTATTTGTTGAACATGTTTAATTTTATTTGGACTGGAGGCCTGTCACCAGGGGTGTTCAACAGGGATTCGTTCCAGATCCTCATTTTCTGTCATTTATATGAATGATTTAGATGAAAATATAAAAGGCATGGCTAGTAAGTTTGTGAACGATACCAAATTTGGTGGCATAGCAGACATTGATTACAAAGGGATCTTGATTAAATGAGTCAATGCACTGACAAACGGCAGATGGAGTTCAGTGTGGATAAATGCCAGGTATTGGTACAACAAACAAGGGTACGGCTTACATAATTAATGGTAGGGCCTTGGGTAGGATTATAGAACAGAGGGATCGAGGGATGCACGTACAATATTCTTTGTAGTTTGTGTCACATTCGGACAGGGTGGTTAAAGAGGTATTTGGCATCCTTGTTTTCATTGCTCAGTCCTTCGGAAATAGGAGCTGGGATGTTATGTTGTGGTTGTACAGGATATTTGGGAGGCCTCTTCTGGAATACTGTATCCAAATCTGGTTGGCCAGTTATAGGAAGGATATTTTTAAGCTGGAGAGTTTTCAGAAGAGATTTATCAGGAAGTTGCCAGGTATGGAAGGCTTGAATGACAAAGAAAGGCTGGATAGCCTGGGACTTCTTTCACTGGATTGTAGGAGGTTGAGAGGCAATCTGACAGAAGTTTATAAAATAATGAGGGTCTAGTTAGGGTTAATGATATTGTCATTTCCCTCGGATGGGGAATTTCAAGACAAGGAGGCACATTTTTAATTGAGAGGAGATACACTTTAAAAATACAGGAGGGGCTTTTTTCTCACAAAAAGAGTGGTTTGCATGTAATATGAACTTCCTGAGGAATTGGGAGATATGGGCAGAATTACAGCATGTAAAAGGCATTTGGCTGAGTACATGAATTGGAAAGGTTGGAAGGGATATGGGCCAGGAGCAGGCAGGTGGGACTAATTTTGTTTGGGATTATGTTTGGCATGGATTCATTGGACTGTTTCCATGCTGTATGATGATCTAAATGTTCCTACTAGAGAAGGAGCAAACTTTGACCTTGTCTTGGGTGATAAGGCAGAGCAAGTGGCATGATGGAAACACTTAGGAGTTGGAATAAACTATAGAGGTGAGGATCAGTATTATCAGGAATTAATAAATAAGGATGGAGAGTGTCGGAAGCACAGTGCACAAGAAAGTATTAAAAGAGAAAAACAAATCAATACAACTTATTTAAAAACCTTGGACCTAAATACACACAGCATTTGGAATAAATTGATGAGCTAACAGCACAAAGATAGATTAATAGGTCTGGCCTGGTGATATTACTGAAAAATGTTGAGAAGAACTTCAAGTTTGTGGAGTTAACTGCCCATGGGTACTCAGTATTCCGAAAAGATAGAGAAAAAAGGAGCAGGAGGTGGAGTCGCTGTATTGCTTAAGGATGATATCAAGGCTATTCGGAAATGCTATTGGCATGAGGGGTCAGAATGATAAGTCAGTCTGGGTGAAATTGAACAGTAAGGGAAGAAACATCTTGGTAGGACTAATTTTCAGCCCCACCCCACAGTGCTTCTAAAGTATAAGGCATAGTATAAACCCAGAAACAGTGAGGCCTTGAGGGAAAGACACAACAGTAATTAAGTGCGGTTTGTACATGCATATTGACTGGATTAATCAACTTGTCAAGGGTCGCCTCGAAGTACAATTCTGAGAGTGAAGAGGGATTGTTTCTCACAGCAACATGTCATGAGACTATCCAGAGGACTGGCTACAAAAAAAAACAGAAGGTGTTGGAAAAGCTCAGCAGGTGTGGCAGCATCTATGAAGAAAAAAAAATCAGAGTTAACTTTTCAGGTCTGATGAACCCTTCTGAGGATTTTCAGTCTTCCTCCTACTCTTGCTTCCTTATACTTCTGCATCCCTTGCACTGCTCTTTCTGCTGCTACATACCCTTCCACTGACCATCTCCCTTCACACTCCTCTGCTTGCACCCCCGCTGTATGTCACACCACTTCCCAATATCTCCCACTTTATCATTCCTCTCTTTCCATTTTTATCCTCCGACTAGAATGATGGAAGCTGCTGATTTCCATGTTGCTATTGGTTAACAGTGAATGATGGCGTTGAAATTGTCAATGCCCAATAGGAGCAGACAACAGTGTGTGTTGGCCACTGTCCAATGCACTGGAAATGGGATCATTCTGTTCCCCATGGTACAGAGTGAAGCTTCATTCCATCCCTCTGAGATGGGCTGCCTCATCACGAACAGGACAAACGTTGCCTGACAGAATCGGAAGTCCATGCCTAAAATTGCTTTGGAATATGGTAAGGTCAGAGAGTACGTTGTTCAAACAAACTTTATTCCAAACTTTTGCCCTTTATTGTTTCAGCTGATATTCCAAAGTCATTTGAAATGAGATCAGAGTAACTTCCCATGCCACCAGTTGTATTTGACTCATTGCGGCATCTGAGACCTCGAACAAAAATGTGATCAATGGAACTAGAAGAGAATCTTGCACTGGTAATGTCCTCAACTGAGAAATGGGAAATCCAATCTCTGCAAGTTATCGTTCAAGTCACATGTCATCTTTAATAGGGAGTAAATTGCTGTTGTTTCACTATAATACGTTAAAAAAACTTCGAATCCTCTCAGAAACAGCTCAGTGCATACACCTGCACCACGTAGATTAGAAGAGTTTCAGGAAAACAGCTCGATGTCACCTTGTTGAGAGCTGTTGGTGATGACAAATAGACTCTGCCCTTGTTAGTGTTTGCCAGAACCCACGGATGAATGTGTCCTTTTAAAACTATCAAGATAATTTATATTTTCACAGCTTTGTATAAAATCTCAGAAAGGTGAAACTTTGCCAGATGAGTGTAACCCCGGGGACGTCAGGAGCACGGCATGACATTGAGGTAACAATCCCCCTGTTTTCAATCAGTTACTTTCAGAGGACTAATCGTGTGATATCAGTGCCACTGAGTTCAACCTTTTCATGGCAATTTACCTCAATGCAACACATCATCGATATGAGGGATCTTTAATACATAAAGTTTGCAATGTCTCATTTATAGAGCATTACCAAATATTTGAGAGTCAACTCAAATGACAGCCTTACTGTTCTGGTTCAGATCAGACAAATTACATCCAAAAGGGTTAAAAAAAAGAAATGCTGGAATAAAAATGTCAGATCAAGCAGCATCTGAGCAGAGAGAAACAGAATTAACTTTGTAAGTCCAATTTGATTTTGTCAGAACAGGTTCATGTCAGACTTGATATGTTAATTCTAAATCTGTCTCCAGATGTTGCCACCTTGACTCTGTTTCTACACTAATTTCCGTTTGTATTTCAGATTTCCATTTCTTATATTTTGCTTTTCTTAATGGGGGCAGATGTTGAAAGTGGTTACATTTGGGTCAATACAGTCCATTCCTGTTTCCATTAGAGTGTAGTGCTGTTTACACTTGTATTACACTGGAGTCTGTTTCTTCTTCACATTCCAGAATAAACCTTTTTGCTAATATCCTCCTAAATGCATGAATTGCAGGAAATCAACTTTGATTGGAAAGATAATTTAGAGGCAGCTACACTTCATAAGACACCGGAAATAGACTATTCATGACGACACAGTCTGTGCCCTTCGCTAACAAAGCTTGTCTCATCAGGGTCTGAAAACTTTTCGTACATATCTCAGAATAATTACAGAAAAGGTGGTGATCACTCAGCATATCATCTCTGCACCTGCTGGGAATGAGCAATATCCTTACCAATATGGTCCTGTAATCTCCCTCTACCCCTAAAATTTTGAAATCTTTGTCTGATTTTAATTCTGAATTCCCTGTGCACGTATGAACAATAGTATCAATCTGTATACCCTGTGATTGAACAGTGTATACATAATATATAATTCCCTCCATCATATTTAAATGATCATGTTGTGCTCACATTGTTGTTTGGCATTCCATCTCCCAAATATAACATGTTTCCTTGCTCTGCATTACATTACATTCTGTCTGTCAGAATCAGTGTAGGTTGAATACTGGTGACATTGGGATATCACTGTGCTCGTCTCCAGTCTCCGCAGCCACTGCCCCCATTCTGCTCTGTCTCGGAGCCAATGTCACACTCATGTCCCTGACACATTAATCCACAGGCTTTAAAGAACAATGTCATTTTACACATTTAGCTTTAAACTGGATCAAGAAATGTAAATGTTACTGCTTTAAAGCACAAAAACTGCAATGAAAAACATTGAGTGTTGAAGGCACAAAGTCACTCTATTACAGCAGTGAGGGGAACATCCAGACAATCCGCACTTCCGCTGCATGGTCAGGGAGCTATGCCCAGTGACAATATTTTGGTTGTGGAAGACTGATCAGCACAGTCACAACATTTTGCTTGTGTTTCTTTTTCAGATTGTTGGGGTGTTGGTACAGGTGTTTAGAACATTGTACACGGAGAACGCAGCAGAGCCATCTGAACTACAACAAGAAAATATCCATCATTTCCCTTCACCAAAGGCTTTCTTAGAACACTTTGTGATGGGATATAAGACCAATAGTCAACGATGTTAGCATCCAATCCAGCCCAGCTGTTATTGTGAACTGAAAGTGTTGTATTGAAAGGGGTTAACCGGAACTGTTTGTTCAGTGTCTGTGATTGATATCAGTCTCCATGGATTCTAACTGTGTCACCGGAGGCTTTCCCTCTCCTATTACGAAGGGGCTCCATTCAGTGTGTTATGCTATCACATGAGAGGAAGCAACAGCTACATCACGATCAGGGAGTAGCAGCTCCGCATAGAGGGAGAGGGGAGATCAGAATCTGAGAACAATAGACTGGAATGTTACAACAATGGACAGGAGTTTATTGTATGGTCTTTTCTATCTTACGAGGCATCGGTCAACAGTACCAAGTCGGATAAGAGCTGTACTGATGATTATTCAGGCTGGTCACTATCCTATTCTCGCTATTGTTGGTGTTCCTGGCAAGTGTCTCTATCTCTGCTCATTTATTACTTCCATAAAGTATATTCAACTCCATTGCAATTTCTGTTACCTATATTTGGCAAAGGCAGAAATTATTACCTTCAGTTTCAATTAAAACATCCTGTCAGTATCCATGAATTTCAGACTTGTCCCTCATACACATCTGAGAACAAGACTGTCCACAGTCTTGAGGGTCTTTTTCGAAAAATATCTCGCTACTGTCTCCATCATCAAACCTGTCCAATTCCAGTTCCATAATATCCCCACTCTCTCCCTCTGCCTTTGCGCTTTTGCCAATAAACCATTATCTACGCTAGACGTTATAATTCCAGCTCTTTTCTGACCTGTCTTCCAGTTACAAATATTTTGATCATACTGTTGTTCTTTTTTCCAAAGTTACTTCACAATAGGGTCACCAGGTTAGAGTAGTTACATCGCTGGGCAGGTAATAGAACATAGAACATTACAGCACAGTACAGGCCCTTCAGCCTTCGATGTTGTGCCGACCTGTCATAGCGATCTCAAGCCCATCTAACCTACACTATTCCATGTCCATCCATATGCTTATCCAATGACGACTTAAATGTACCTAAAGTTGGCGAATCTACTACCATTGCCGGCAAAGCATTCCATTCCCTTACTAGTCTCTCAGTAAAGAAACCATCTCTGACATCTGCCCTATATCTTTCACCCCTCAATTTAAAGCTATGCCCCCTCATGCTTGCCTTCACCATCCTAGGGAAAAGGCTCTCCCTACCCACCCTATCTAACCCTCTGATTATTTTATATGTTTCAATTAAGTCACTTCTCAACCTTCTACTCTCTCGTGAAAACAGCCTCAAGTCCCTCAGCCTTTCCTCGTAAGACCTTCCCTCCATGCCAGGCAACTTCCTAGTAAGTCTCCTCTGCACCTTTTCCAAAGCTTCCACATCCTTCTTATAATGCGGTGACCAGAACTATAAGCAATACTCCAAGTGCGGCCGCACCAGAGTTTTGTACAGCTTCACTATAACCTCTTGGTTCCAGAACTCTATCCCTCTATTAATAAAAGATAAAACACTGTATGCCTTCTTAACAGCCCTGTCAACCTGGGTGGCAACTTTCAAAGATCTGTGTACATGGACACCAAGATCTCTCTGCACATCTACACTGCCAAGAATCTTACCATTAGCCCAGTACTTTGCATTCTGGTTACTCCTACCAAAGTGCATCACTTCACACTTGTCTGCATTAAACGTCATTTGCCACCTCTCAGCCCAGCTCTGCAGCTTATCTATGTCTCTCTGCAACCTACAGCATCCTTCGTCACTATCCACAACTCCACTGACCTTAGTGTCATCTGCAAATTTACTAACCCATCCTTCTACGCCCTCATCCAGGTCATTTATAAAAATGACAAAGAGCAGTGGACCCAACACCGACACTTGCGGAAGACCACTACTAACTGGTCTCCAGGATGAACATTTCCCATCAACTACCACCCTCTGTCTTCTTTCAGCAAGCCAGTTTCCGATCCAAACTGCTATTTCTCCCACAGTCCCATTCCTCTGCATTTTGTACAATAGCCTACAGTGGGGAACCTTTCGAACACCTTGATGAAATCCACATACACCACAGCAACCGGTTTACTCTCATCTACCTGTTTGGTCACCTTCTCAAAGAACTCAATAACGATTGTGAGGCACGACCTTCCCTTCACAAAACCATGCTAACTATCCCTAATCAATTTATTCTTTTCTAGATGATTATAAATCCCATCCCTTATAACCTTTCCCAACACATTACCAACAACTGAAGTAAGGCTCACAGGTCAATAATTACCAGGATTGTCTCTGCTCCCCTTCTTGAACAGGGGAACCACATTTGCTATCCTCCAGTCGTCTGGAGCGGCACAGCTTATTACACGAAAGATACTGTTTCAATTCCTAACAAAGTTAGAACAAAAGCAAATTTCAAAAATAACATTCATTAAACCAGGAGCATTTTGTCTCCTTACACTGATGTCTTTTAGGAAATAAACCTATCGTTATTACCTGGGCTGGATTAAGTGTGAATTCAGACCAAAAGCAATGTATTTGGCTATATACAGCCTTGTGGAATGGTCACAGTCAGTGGCAATTAATGGCAGTGAACATATGCTGTTCTTGCCAGCATTGTAAACCTCACATGAAAGAAACAAAATCAATGGTTAAATTAAACAAAGAGCAATGCAGGAGACCTGAAACAAAAAAAGAAACAAAGTACTGAGGAAACTGAGCAGGTTTGGCAGCTTCTGTCAAAATAGAAACAGAGTTAGCATTTTGAGTCAGCTAACCATAGATTAGAACTGAAATCAGCGGGCAAATATTATGTTTTATTTTGGTGACAGGGACGTTTCCTTTTACAGCAAGAAGGAATGGGTTGAATAGATGGAGAAAGAGAGACCTAGACGAAAAAGAAGCAAACAAAGGGATTGTTGGTGATCAGTTGGGATGGAAATAAAATGTGAGATTAATTACATTTATTTTTAGCCTTTTCCCATATTCCTTAATATCATGCCCATGCAGATATGTTTCCAAGTCCCTGTTTAAATTGAGTCTGTCTTCCCTGAGTGTGGTCATCTTCATTTATTCATTAATGGCATGTGGGTGTGACTTGTTGGGCCAGCATTTATTTCCCTTTCCGAGTTGTCCTTGAGAAAGTGTTTGTGAGCTGCTTTCTTGAACCACTGCAGTCCACATGCTGTGAATTGCTGATACTTAGGTATGTCCTGTTTCATTTCTTTGAGACTTTGTAGTGAATGATGTAACTGAGTGGCTGGCTTGTTCATTTCAAAGGCAGATGAGAGTTGACCAAATTGCTGTGTGTCTGGAGTCACATGTAGGGCAGACCAGGTGACTGTGGCAGATTTCCTTCCTGAAAGGACATCAGTGAGCCAGGTCGATTTTTCCTGATGATCAATGATGGCTTCATTGTATCAACATTGTAGTTTTTTAATTCAAATTCCACCATCGATCGTGACAGAATTCGAATTGGAGTGTGGGTCATTACCTGGGTCCCTAGATTAATAATACTGAAAAACTACCGCTGGGACAGCTCATCCCCAGCATCCCCAATCAATTCCACCAGCAACAGTGGTGTTGCTATTATTGTGACTGTGATACAGAAAATTGTGCAGTTACATTGTCAACCGCTTCGATGAAGAGCGGACCCATTGATATTTCAGGTCGCTGGGACTGTGCGGGTGTGTAATGGTTTATCAGGCAGGAAAAGAAACTAAGGAGACGAAGGCATTTACAACACTGTGTGGGTGTGCCATGCAAACATGAATTTGCCTTGCTCCCATCATTGAAAATTCAGAGAAGGTTCTGTGGATAGTTTTCTCGAGCATTACTGCCTTTGCTTATATTTCCTATGTTCTTGCCTAATTTTCTATGTTCCGTCCTCAGAACCTAATACATTTATTATGCTGTGTTGTTAGTTCTAATGTGCACAACAACCTCCTGTTGGACTCTCGAACCATTGAGAATATTCTGTCCCCTTCCAAGGCAGCTTGGACCCTGGCAACCTTTAGGCAACACACTGTTCTGTTGTCTCGCAGTCAGCTGCAGAAACGTCTGTCTGTGTCTCTGACTTGATAGTTCCCTATCACAATCAATTATTTGGAACCTGAGGTAATCCTCATTACAGAGGAGCCAGCCTTGCTGCCAGAAACATGGCTGTGAGTGCTTCATTCCCCAAAGGCCCATCACACCCTACATTATCCAAATCAGCAAACTTGTTTGAGATGACGATAATCACAGGAGACTCCTGCACTACATGTCTATCCCTCTTACATTTCTGAGAAGGAACCCATTGATCTGACTGTATCTGCAGTTTTTCGACCTCCTGAAACAGCCATCCATTACATCCCCTACCTCCTGTAAATTCCTCATTGCCTTCAGCTGCCACTGTAACTGATCCATGCGAACTGATAAGATTCATAACCAAACATTCTTCCGGCAGACATATTTATCAGGAACATTGAAATTCTCCCTAATCTGCCACATCAGACAAGAAGACCACATCACTCCGCTCAAAGCCATCATTTCACCTTAACAATCTACAGACCAAGGAAATAGCACAGTCTTACTGCTCTAAACACAGTACACTGGGTTAACTTGGTAGTAATTTTTTTTAAGTTTAATCTGGAGACAGATCTCAATAAGGCATAATCATAAAAACATGATACTCACTGTTGTAGATTTACAGAGTGTAGTTAGCCAAAAATAACAATTAGTTGGGAGGTGGGCAGAGATAATGGGAACTGCAGATGCTGGAGAATCCAAGATAATAACATGTGAAGCTGGATGAACACAGCAGGCCAAGCAGCATCTCAGGAGCACAAAAGCTGATGTTTCAGGCCGAGACCCTTCATCAGCTCTCTGCCCAGTCTAGGCCCAAAATGTCAGCTTTTGTGCTCCTGAGATGCTGCTTGGCCTGCTGTGTTCATCCAGCTCCACACTTTGTTCTCTTAATTATGTGGGAGGTGATGACATAATGGTATTGTCACATGATTACTAATCCAGTAACCCAGATAATGTTTGAGGTACCATGTTCAAATCCTGCTATGGCCAAATTTTTGGAGATGGCGCGGATGCTCAGTAGTTTGCACCGTTACCTCACAGAACTGGGGACCCAGGTTCGATTCCAACTACAGCTGACTGTGTGGAGTTTGCACATTCTCCCCATGTCTGTGTAGGTTTCAAAGATGTGCAAGTTCGGTGGATTGGCCGTCCTCAATTGCCCATAGTGTTCCAAAAGCATTCAGCTGCGCAAAGCAAGACAGTCACAGTTCCTACTATCTCAGTCACAGAATTTGTTGCCTTCTGGTAAAAAAAAACTGCTCCTTGTGCAATATTGTAGGGAGTCCAGCAAAGGGTGAGATTCTTGCAGTTTCGGAACAATAGAACATAGGAGTTAGGAGAGGGACCTGGCAATTCAGCTCTTCCAGCTCGCTCCACCATTTAACATAATCAGAGTTGATCTTATCCAGGTATCAAATCCGCTCTCCTGCCTGCTTCCTGAAGACGTTCGTCGTGCTTTTCATCTGTTGGTTGATTGATTCTGTCTCCCCTTCACTCTGGAACAGTGAGTTCTATGATTCACATATCTGTGAGTGAAGTTATTTCTTAGCATCTTAGTTTTGAATCTATGTCCTCTCACTCTACATCCATTAGGTCTTGCTCGATACTGTCCCACAAAGAGGCACATCTGATTTTACGTCCATTCCTGTAATATTTTCTGCACTTCAATCAGGTCCCCACTCATTCTTCAGAACTCTGGTGTATTGAAGATCAAGGGATTCAACCTCTCCTTGTATGACAATTCATTTACGCCTCAAATCAACCCGTGAACCTCAACTGAACTGCCTCCTGTGCAAACACATCCTTCATCAAGTAAGGAGACCAAAACTACATGCAATACTCCAGGTGTGCTCTCGCCAAATCCTTCCATAATTGTAACAACACTCCTTTACCTTTGTAATGTAATCCTTTTGTAATAAATGCCAGGATTCCGTTTGCAATTCATGACAAGAGGGAAAAACAGGGAGATAGAGAACAAAAGACTTTGATTCCCATTTGAATGGGTTCACCACCAAAGCAACAGAGACTGCATTGCTCAGAGATGCAGACACAGAGAAACACACAACCATGGACACACACATTAACATCAACAACAAATAAACTCACACACACACACACGCAAATAAAATTGCATGCAGGCATATTGTCCATGAATGATAAGTAAGCTCTGATTTACTGCTGGGTGTTGAGTAGAAGGCAGGAGATAGAGACAAAAGGAAGTACAGAGTTACCTTAACCCAACTTCTGACCTCAGCACCTGTCCCTAGCCTTCCCTGAGGAGGAGGGCCTTGCCTTGTCTCTCGCCAGCCCAGGATCTTAAATAAAAAGAAAAGCAAAATACAAAAGTGCTGCTTTGCATCATTTAATAAACGTTTTTACCATTTACAAATTGCAGTTACAGGTACAGTAATTGGGACAGTGCCTTTTCACACCGGACCCTGGGTTTTGAAGAAAACTGAATGAAACATGCCCTGTAACCTGTGTGGTAAGGTTGGACAATTCAGCACTATCCTCGGGCTAATGTGACAAAAATAGACTAATTCATTGCTGCAAATTAGAATTGCAATGAGAAAGTACTGATTTATTGATTAATTAGTGAGTTCTATTGATCAGTTAATTTGAGTGAAGGGATATTTCAGCACATTCTTCAGTTGTTCTCTGAACTTAGTCTGGGTCACGACATAAATCGTAGTGTTTGTGCAGCAACTGAGGAGCTGCAGCATGAAGCCCAGTTCCTGCACAAAGTAATCTAGAATGAAAGATGTATACCCAAAATTATACATCTGGATCCATACAGAATACACCATTAACATTGACCATAACAGGATGAAATTGGCCGAGATCACAAACAGTAAAATGATGGATTTTTTTCGATTTTGCATTTCTGTGTCACACTGACCGTCCCCATTGGTGTGAGCCCGGAGTCTCCTGCGGGCTCTGCTGGTCACTAAAATGTGTCTGACGGTGAAAACATTGAGCAGCAGAATCAGGGGAAATGGGAGAGTCGGGGTTAGAATGTGGTGGAGGAACTCGATTGTGACCCAGACACGAGAGGAATAAACACTGAGTGACGCATCACAAAACCAGGGAACGTTCCACAGTGCATACTGACTTGAGAGCATAAAATACCAGAAAATGTTTTTTAAACAGCTCAACACAGTCACTGCTCCCAGAATCAGAGTCACCGTTTTCTCACTGCAATATTGACTTTTCAGTTTCTGGCAACAAATGGCCACAAATCGATCAAAGGTGAAAGTGACAGTGAACCAGATAGAACAGTCAGTGGCTGCATAAAGCAGGATGGCGTGGATATTACACACAGGGATGTACCACAGGAAATAAAACTGTTCCTTGTAAACAATGGGAATGTGTCTCAATATCAGGTCGAGGATAATGACCAGTAGATCCGCCACTGCCATGGCCCCCAGGTAACGTCTGACACATGGAGACAATCCACAATCTTTATAAAGCAGGACGTAGATTGTCATTACGTTAACTGTGAGGAAGGAAAACAAATAAATTATACATCAGCCTGGAGGCAAAGTTACCAGTTTGATTGAGGACCAAGACTGATTTTCAAATATTTCACTGTGCTCAGAGATGTATTGATCAAATTGGAACTGAAATGACAAAAGGTAAGTTCCGAATTACAAAAATGTGATGTAAATCACAAGACACACTAGTTCCTAAACTCTCAGTCACAAATCCATAGGAACAGATGACTTTTAGACTATTCCCACACACTCAGTCACTTGAGAGCACACACAGATGACTTCTTTCCAGTTCCTAATGCAAAGGGTGAAAACATTGTCATCTTGAAGAATTCTCTCTCATTTACTTGAAGACAAATTGAGTTTGGAAATTTCTGTCATTTAGTCTAAAATGTGATCTATTCTCTGTAGTGAAGAAATGTAAACATAGGGAAAATGTATTTACGCCTTGAACTGCCTGAGGGGATATCGAAACAGTGTCTTCTTCTCCTTGGACCGGGGTCTCTTCCCTCGGGATGTTATGTTTTGTTCAATTAACTGATATCCGGCCAGTCACAATAAATATCAGTGATAAAGTATTACATAAAGGCCCATCTGTCCATTAAGTTTGTTGAGATCCACTCAGCCTCGTGGTGGAAATCTCTCCCCAAACTTGACTCAACTGGCACTTTGCACACAAAGCCAATAAGATTAAGACAATACCTTGATCATTTGATGTCGGATCCTAGATGTTAATATGTTTGCCGAGCGTGTGAGGTGTGATGGCAAATTTTTGTCTCTTTATTAGGTGACATCCTCGGTGTTGTGGAGCCTCCTGTGAAGTGCTATTGTCTTGTGCCGGTTTGAATTTATAAATGGAGTTAGCTGAAATTTCCCAAAGCAATCTCATGATAACAGGCCAAAGATGGTCAGGGAAATTGCCTGATAATGGACATTTACTGCACACCACACCACCACTCAGTGATGAATCAGTTCTCCTCGATATTGAAAATAAATCAGAGGAAACACTTAAGGTGACAAGGGCACAAAATGTACTCTGGATGTGGTCGTTAAATGTTCATCACCAAGAGTATCTTCAGAGGCCCACCACAGATTGAGCAGGGTGAGGCCTAAAGTACATAGCAGTCAGACTGTGGGAAACATTCTCACCAAACTACTTGTCATAGATGTATCTGTCTCTAACTGCATCTGTAAGAGCACCCAGCACACAGTTCTGGTGTTGGCAAAGTCTCATCCTCATACTTAATATACTGCCCCTTGTGTTAGGTCACACTTCCTCCTGAAAGTACAGCAGACATTGGAGTACAGGGAGGGCTGATTACTGAGCGAGAAACAGATAAATTTGGGATAAATTAGTCTTTATCAGTTTAACAGAATTAACAACTTCAGTGACCAGTGTTGGGCCCTCAACTAATGCAAATTATGTCAATGATTTAGATAGGTGGAACAAATGCATTAGAACTAAATTTGTCAAAAATGCTATTTGGGAGGAAACTAATTTCTAAACAAGAGCTAGTGAATCTGTAAAAGGATAAGAAATGGAAAATGTGGCAGAAGGAATAAATATATTTTGGGTAACTGTGAATGTGTGATTTTTTTCAGCAAGTATTAAAGGCTGTGCATTGAATAAATGAAGAGCGGTGACAGGACTTAGTGGTACAGTGTGTACATGGTTCTCTATGACCTATTCAGACATCAGAAATATTGTTCTGTCCCCCTGATGGTCTTCTTTCTGATGTTCCGAGTGGATCCGTTGGTCTCAGTACACACGGGATATTTTGATGTGGCTGTTTGATGGTGGGGAGTGGTCTCTGGGAGGATGTTTTGAGACATATATCGGGGATGGCCTTTATTCGAGATATCATTCTTTCTTTCTATGTGGAGACCTGAAGATGATGGGCACAGTTGCCTGCTTCTGAATGAAGAGGCTGTGGATTCTGCCAGGACATTGGATATTCAACAACATGATGTATTGTGCATGGTCACACTCCAACATTGATGGAGTGAGAGTTTTTTTTTCAGTTCCTCTATCTCTCCCCATTTACATGTGGGTCACACAGAGCCATGGACACCACTGGGAGTATTGCTAAACTGCAAAAACAAGGATACAACCAACAGCTCCCTCTTGAGGGAGAAAATATTGTATTCACCTCCTCCACCATATGTGCTCTGTCACCAAATGGTGACATTGATGTGAGATAATGGATATGTCACCACTGTTCCTGATCATAGAAGCTGAATGAAACAGTGGCTTTAACAGCCGCTGGCAGCACCATCGTCCTCCTGGTGTGAGGTTGCAGGTCTTGTTGAAGGAGATGACACCACTCCGTGACCAGCTCCTTGTCCATTCGGGATACCTTCATACTTTGCTCCTGTGTTAAGGGTAGCCTGGGAAGCTGTTCTTGGTAAAACCAGGGTGGATATGGAAAATCCCGGTCCCCACACACACTGACTCTGTGGTTTCAGAGTTTCCCCTTTCTGCAGCTTCTGCTCCATTTGGGGTTCATGTTGCAGACACAGATGCTGTAACGACACTCTCCAAGCTCCAACTAGAGTTGTCACCACATCCTCAGGTCTCTCTGAATGTTTGAGGAGCCTCACAGCACAACCTCCAGCAAACTATTACTAGCACCTCCAATAAATTTTCAATAACAGGAGCCAGTCAGAAGCCACTCACCTGAATGTTATTGGTCTTTTACAAGAATGCTCAAGGGATTTCCTTGTGTTACTTATTGCACAATCAGCTGAGAGGGACAAACACAGGCATTCAGTGGACAGGCACAGACCAAATTTCAAAGACATGAGTCAAAGCTGTTAAAACCCCGTCAAACATGGAGCATCACGTGAGACATACAGGAAACTGAATGTCAGCCTGACATGCAACATTCCATTGTTTCTAATCTTCACAATGGCAGCGTTGAATGAAAAATGAAGGCCAGGGAAAGATACAGACTCACACAAAGATTCACATTCATGATAGAAACAGATAATAATTTAGCTGAGAATATGCTCGGAAACATGAGGAAAAAGATAAGGGAATCTGCCTCACATAACCAGCCCAGGCACCATAAGCTGGGACAGGTTGCCAGCCTAGTATGGAGAACTGTGTAAACCATGCTCGTGAACCTATCTGCCCAATATGGGGATCATTGCAAGCCTTTGCCAGTATATTGATACAATAACTTGCACTAGCTAACTGCCAAACATTGGGAAATGTGCAGCCAATGCGAAGTGACAGTAACTGGGGCTCCCACGCATTTATGCCTCTATACCTCCAGTGCACTGCAAGTGTGAGAGGTATGTATGTGCTGGGGGCGGGGGCGCGGTGGTTAGATGTGAAAATCATTGTTTGATAGAAAACACATAGGAAGAAAATTAGTTTAAACAGGAACAACTGGCAGAGGTTTGATAAATTGGCAGAGAGTAATTAAGAGATGTTTCATGGACAGATGTGATGATGTGCTTTAGAATATTTAAATATGGTATTACCAGGCCCAAATGCATCGATGAGTGCACACAGGGATGATGCATGGGGGGAGTTTCGGCCTGAGTTTGAATACGAGCTGTGGAGAATCCATTCAGATTCCATTATGGAGATTTGAACCTGGGAGTGTTAACAGCTGGTTATTGACATGATTAAGACAGTATTTCATAGCTCAAGGTTCAAACCAAAGGAATCACCACAATTGTGACTCACCTGTTTCAGCCTCGGACACTGGCCAGGCATGGGATGAGTCAGAGGAAGGAAATGGAGTTTGTTACCAAAACAGAAGACAGTGAACTTCATGCCTTCAATATTACACAACAAGGGCAATTATACAACGGATTGTGGTTCATAGCTGAAACTGATTAGATCAACACATAGACTCACGAGGGCAACTTTCAGAAGCAGAGAGGGAGAAAGTGCATGAAAAGGTTGACTAAATGCATTCAGTGACTCCTCAAACCATGAATATCAGGAAAATATTCTCAGCTGGAACAATAACAGGCAAGAAATTAGAGTAAATGAAAAGAACAGTAGTGTAATCGTTTAGTTTGTAGAAATAATAACTGGACAGTGATACTTACTAGGGACACCAATGGTGGCCAAGATAGGATAATAAAAATATTGAATAATGAAAACTGCATATTCGATGCGCCCTGATAATGATATCTGATTATAATATGTAGAAAGAAACCAAGCATCATCAGATAAACTTGTGTCCATTGTTGAAACATTCCAGTGTGATGTTCTCAGATGCTGATCCATTGCTGGATCAGTCCAGTCTATTGTTCTCAGATTCTGATCAAATGTTGGAACAGTCCACTCTATTGTTCTGAGATTTTGATCTCTCCTACTCATCTCTGTGGAGCTGCTGATCCCTGTTAGTGCTGTTGGTAATGCTCCCATTCATAGTATAGGATAACGCACTGAACAGGGGCAATTTATCATTAAATGAGTAAACCCTCCACTGGGATAATTAGAAACCTCAGAGACTAACAATAATCACAGTCTCCGAACAAACAGATTCAGTTAACCCCTTCCTTTCGTCACTTTTCATATTACAATAAAAGGGAGCATTTATTCAGTCTGGTTGGAATGTAGCAGAGTTGCTGATGGAAAGACCATAAGTTTTTCAATCTTTTTAATTTTTCTTCCTTGTATATAGGAGCAGTGTCACAACACTGAAGTGTTGTATATGTTGCACCCTGTTTACAAAAGGAGACAGGGATAAAATAATACACGAGGTGCACAAAATGACGAGTGGTGAAATTCCCAGGTACCATAAACCAGGGTAACAATATTTATTGCCCATTGACTTTGTGTTATGCTGCTCCTGTATTTAACTTACCCTGTTATCAAATCCTTTCATAACTTTGATAGATCATTCAGAGTGTTGAGACTGCTGCTCAGGAACAGGAGGAAGCGATTCTGTCCCCATGTGCCTGGTCGACAGAGAAAAGAGGAGGTTATTCAATCCACTCTAGCCTGTTACCACTTTTGGAGGTGGAAAGCTGAAATGATGGCACATTTTACGAAGAAAATCATTCAAACCTCATAGGGTTGCAACTATAACAATGTGAGGCCTCACTGAGATGATACCTGGAGTACATTGTGATTTTTGTGTTTCTATTACTGAGAAGGGGCAGATAACAATCAGATACCATTTAATGGCTACACATAATCCATAGTCTGCTGCATCATTTAATGCTTTGAGTTTGTTACACATGGGACAGGAAGAGAGCATGTGATGCTCAGCCCATTATTTAACATCAGCATGTTCGCATATGGTAAAATTTTCACTCAGACATGAACTCTGCTGAGATATGATTGAGTTTGCACTGACGGAACATCCAGCAACTGTGTGTATGGGCATGGAATCACTTGTATAAGTTGTTTTGCTTCACGCCAACTTGTTCACATTGATCAAAGACCTTTTCTATGTTCTGGCTGTGAGAGGGGTGTTAAAAACAGGGTAATTTGTTGACCACAAACACATTCACAATGAGGAACAAGCCAATTACTTGCTGTGTGTTAAGAAACTAGTGAGTTTACACTGTGCAGAGCCATGAAGCTGCTCAGTGTGTGGAATGGGATTCCCTCAGACATCTCACCCGCTGATAGACCAATGAGTTCATAAGTGATGACGGGAATTGGATTCTGCAGTTGTTGCTGTTGTAATCACATTCAGGACTGAAACAAATTAATTCAGAGAGTTGGTTATTTTACTTTCTGAGTTAATGACACTGATGTGACTGGAAGTCATTATTTTAATGCAACAAACAGCTTTGTTTCAAATACAGTATGTTGTGTCCTCAGTTTCTTGAAGATTTCAGGAGTAATGTTCTCTGAAATCCACTTGGGAAATGCATTCAGCAGATATTCACCAATTGAGCACAGCATATCAAATAATTTTCAGAAATGTAGGAGAGAGATATTTTCCTTGGGCAGTTATTATGATCTGTAACGTCCTGCCTGAAGAGGAGTGGAAGCAAATTCAACAATAACTTTTAGCAATGTATCACATCTCTATTTTAAAGGAAGTGTCAGGGGAGAGGTGAGGAGAGTGGGACTAACTGATAGCTCTTTCAAAGATGGTGATGTCACTATCAGGCAGGAAAAGGGGTGGTGCACAACTCCTAAAGAATAACAAGGAATTGAGGAAGTTATGATGAACCTATATCAAACACAGGTCACCCTCTAATGGAGCACTGTGTCTAATTTAGGAAGAAGGTGGTTGCTTTGCCGATGTTTCAAAAAAGAAAAATTTCCCAAGGCTGCAGGAAAAAGCAGGGGGTAAGATGAACATTGGCATGGACGCATTGGGCTGAATGGCCTCTGTTACAACGTAACCATTTCATTATTGTAATCGAGACTCTGGGAAAAGGACATTGCGGAAGACAGATTGGCAGCTTCTTCATGGATGGCACTGAGCCACCAAAGCAGCTCTGTTTTAATTGGTCCAAAGCTCTAAAGAAGAGTCATGCTGGACTCGAAATGTAAATTCCATTTCTGTCACCATACAGACAGCCTGACCAACTGAGTTTCTCCAACACTTACTAATTATACTAAAGATCTCCAGCATTTGCAGTGTTTTGCTTCTATGTTAATTGTTATCTAGTGGGGAGGCGATGGCCTAATGGTATTATCACTGGACTGTTAATCCAGAGAACAAGATAACATTCTCGGTTTGAATCCTGCCACAGCAAATTGTGGATTTCAATTCAATAATAAAAAAAATCCAGAATTAAGAATCCAGTGATGACCATGAAACCATTGCCAATTGTTGGGGAAAACCGATCCGTCCTTTAGGGATGCAAACTGCCATCCTTATTAGTTAACAAAGTGTGGAGCTGGATGAACACAGCAGGCCAAGCAGCATCTTAGGAGCACAAAAGTTGACGTTTCGGGCCTAGACCCATCCCCACCATCTTTCCCTAGCCTGGCCGACATGTGACCCCAGACCAGAGCAATGTGGCTAACTCTCAGCTGCCCTCTAGGCAATTAGGGTGGGCAATAAATGTTGCCTAAAAACTGTGGATGAATAAAGGAAAAAAGAGATATTGCGTACCCTTTGAATTCTTTGTAAGCACCTTTCCAATCCCCTGAGGACTTTCTGAATATGTCAGAGGAACATTTGGAACAGCAGGATGCCATTAAGTACCTTAAGCCTCCTCCAACATTCAATTCAATCAGGAGTGACCCTTATTTTTTACACCTTTACAATTGGTAAGCTTTTAACAAAAATCTAACATCTCAATTTTAAAATGTTTAATTGGCTCTCAGTATCCTGCTGTGATCGGGGATTTTACATTTCTATTTCTCCATTTTGTACTCACACTGATATTTCCTTACTTGGCTCACAACATTCTTCCAGTGTCGCTAAACATAAGCTTCAAGGAAGCACCTCATCTTTCAGTTCAGCAGTTTAAAGCTTTCTGGACTCACCATTGACACCAAGATTTTCAGACTGCGAATGAATTCTGCCCCCTTTTTTGCTTTCATTTCTCTTGTTTCAGTTTGTTTGTGAGCTAGACACTTGCTCCAGGCACAATCATTTCTGTTCCAGCCCCAGATCCATTGTCTGTGGCCTTGAGGGAAGAGCATTTCTGTCATTTATTCTTTCCTGCCTTCTCCCCTGTCACTACCATCTTTTTCTACTCGTCTAACCCAAGCCTAACTCAAAACCTATTATATTTCTTATGTTTCCCAGTCCTAATGAAAATCCACAGACCTGAAACATTAACTCTGTTTATTTCTGCACGTATATTGCCATAACTGAGATATTTCCCAACATGTTCTGTTTTCATTCCTAATTTTTGCCATCCCTTGTATGAAGACATGTTTGTATGAAGATTTCACATCATCTCCAAATAATGTCCTTTTGTCCTCAAATCCCGGCTAGAGGAAATAGTTTCTATATCTATCCAATTAACACATCTGACAGATTTTGGTTAATTCCTTTTAATCTGGAGAAGTTATCAACTTACATTTATAATCGAGGGCGAAGAAGTACTGTTGGATTGTTTTTTAACAAGGCTTTCATTTTCTCCTCAACAAGTTTTCTGGTAATAATTCAGTTCAACCAACTTGAATGTTTAATATGGGATTTGGATGAATAATTGCTGCTGGATACTAGACATGGAAAGACTCGTGAGTTTGCTGGGAGAACATAAAACATAGAACAGTACAGTGCAGCACAGCACAGACTCTTTGGCCCAAGATGTTATGCCGACTTGTTATCCTACTAAAGTCAATCTACCCTCATACCCTACATTTTACTCTCCTCCATGTGCTGATCCAAGAGTCGTTTAAAGATCCCTAAACTTTCTGAGTCCACAACCACTGCTCGCAGCACATTCTACATGCCCACCACTCTCTGTGAAGAACTTACCTCTGACATCTCCCCTATAGCATCCTCCAATCACCTTAAAAAATATGTCCCCTCGTAATAGTCATTTCTGCCCCGGGAAAAATGTCTCTGACTATCCATTCTGCCTATGTCTCGCATCTTCTTATAAACCTCTATTAAACACCTCTTATCTTTCTTTGCTCTAATGAAAAAAAAATTCGCTCGTTCCTTCAACATTTCCTCATAACACCTGTCGTCCAGTCCAGACAACATCCTGGTAAATCTCCTGTGCACCCTGTCTAAAGCTTCCACATCTTTCCTGCAATGAGATGACCAGGACTGAACACAATATTGCAAGTATAGTCTAACCAGAGTTTTATAGAGCTGCAGTATAATCTCACGGGTCTTAAACTCAATTCCCCTGACAATGAAAGCCAACACACCATACGCCTTCTCTATAACCCTATCAACTTGGGTCACACCTTTGAGGGACCTGTGCAAGTGGACTCCCAAGATTCCTTCGTTCCTCCACACTGCCACTAACCCAGTATTCTGCACGAAAATTCAACCTTCCAAAATTAATCACTCCACACTTTTCTGGGTTGAATTCCATCTGCCACTTCTTTGCTTTGCTCTGCATCCTGTAGATATCCCATTACAACCTACAACAACCCTCCATGCTGTCCACAACTCCACTAACCTTCATGCCATTGCCAAATATATTAACCCACCCTTCCACTTCCTCATCCAAGTCATTTATAAAGATCACAAAGAGCAGAGGCCCCAGAACAGATCCCTGCAGCACACCACGGGTCACCAAGCTCCAGTCTGAATACTTTCCATCGACTACCACCTTCTGTCATCTCTTGGACAGCCAGTTGTGTATCTCATGTCTAAAAAAAAACTATACATAGCTTGGCATTTTAGGTGCAGGAATGATTTGTCCCCACAGATCACTCGTTTCATTCAGCTCAATTTCACATACTACCTTTATTTTTTTGTGGGTTCTCACTCACTGATTTTGTTGTGTTTAAATCAATTTCACAGTGTATTCAAGGGTGAGGACTCACAGTCAGGAAAATCGATTCAAACATCTCATCAAGATTTGACAAATTACTCAATGCAACATAACTAGAATTTATAATTGGATTTTAACCATGGGAAAAGAAAACACCTCTGAGTGGGGACAAACTGTACACCTGTTCTGTGAGTGGTCGAGGCTTCAGCTAATCATCTGGTCTGTTTAAACACAAGCACAGTCATGACAGGGAGAAGCTGTGTAAATGTGGGGACTGTGGAAAGGCATTTGATATTCCCTGTGAGCTGGAAATTCATCAGCACCATCACACTGGGGAGAGGCTGTTCCTGTGCTCCGTGTGAGAAAGGCCTCCCATTGTCAGCATACTTGCAGCAACGCCAGAGAGATCACAACGAGGAGAGGCCGTTTCCTTGCTCTGTTTGTGAGAAGCGCTTTACTCATGTGTCCAACCTGCTGAGACAGATGCAGGTTCATTCAAGTGCTCTCACTGTGAGACTGTATTCAAGCATTCAGCTGAACTTACTCAACATCAACAGACTCACACTGGACTGAGGCCATTCACCTGCTTCATGTGTCAGAAGAAGTTCACTCCATCATCTAATTTTCAGTCACACCAGCGAGTTCACACAGGACAGAGACCAGATACCTGTTCCAAGTGTGAGAAGAAATTTGCTCATTCATCCCATCTGGTGAGACACCAGCGATGTCACAAGTAGTTCTGTTGTTGGGATTTTCCTGTTAATCACATCCAGAACAGACCCATGTCTAGCAGACTCTGAATCTGTTGATGTTAATAAAAGCGAACCAACGTAAAGGTGCTAGTGCTCTGGGTGTCACATAAATCAGATATTGATCAATTACGCAGTGTGGCGAGTCTTTTTCGTATCAAACACAACATTCTTATTTTTGAAGGGCTCTCCCTCTCTCCTGCTTCCTCCATTCTCACTTCCAACAATAAGTACAAGGAATACATGGAGCTTCTTTGCCACTAAGATTGAGACAATCTGATCAGCTCCTTGTCTGGTTTCCTGCTCTCCCAGTTGCTCACGGGGACAAATTGCCTCAAACCCGGACATGTACTCATCTTCCCTCACCCACCATTTCCTGTCATGCCATGTTAGATCCACCTTGTTCAAGACTGTCACCTCCTGCACCAATGGCGCTATTCCCATGAAATATCTGACCACTGAATATCTCTTTGCTGCATTTGATAACGGCTCTCCTGCAGATGCTGTCCCTTTACCTATAAACCTGCCATATTCATGTTGCAACCCTACCATCCCTGCAAGTTACTGTCTCGTATTGAACCTGCAATTCTCCTCCAAATTCCTGGAATGAATTGTTTCCGCACCATTTCTCCCAGAAGGCAATGTTTTGATCCCCCAGACATATTTTTGTCCCTAACAAATTCAGGAAAAGCCACGCTTTGGCTCACATTCACTGTTTGATAAAGCAATACACACTTATATGGAGAAGTGACGTTGCTTCGAGTTTGATATGCAAATGACAGAAAACATTCCACAATGAAGGGAATTGAGTGAGTTGGAATGATTGCTTCTGCCTGATAATATCTATTTGGAGAACATCTATTCCGTATTAGATGAAGCAGCTTTCTTCCAACTGTGGGGGGTTCCACCATGCATTAAAAACACTGCCTTCCACAAGGTGTTGGGGCAGGAGTAGGCTATTTGGCCCATTGAATGTGCTCCACCATTTAATGAGATCATGGCAGATATGATCACCCTCAACTCCACTGAGCTGCCATTTCCTACAACCCTTAAAAAGGCTGTTTGTCTCAATCAAGTGAGCACAGGCCCTTGTGAGAATGAACTGGGAAAATAATAATTGGGAGCCAGGAAATAGCAGAAGAGTTGAATAAATACTTTACATCAGCCTTCATAGTAGAAGTCACTTATAGCATTTCAAAATTGTTTCATAGCCAAATGATAAGGAAAACAAGGATAGGAAATAAATGCAATGATTATTATTGGAGATGAAATGTTGGGAAAATTTACGGAGCGAAAGAACAATTAAGCTCCTGGATCTGTTCGGCTGGAACATAGGACATAGCTGCATAAATTCTGGATACACTGGTAGACATCTTACAAGAATCTTGAGTGTTTGGATGAGCCCCAGAGGATTAGAAAACTGCCAGGTTAGTACCTTGATGTCGGGAAAAAAGTTAACCGTAGACTAGTTAGCTCAACATCTGTTATTGAATAAATCTTAGAGTCGAATATAATAAAGGATGTATCAGTAGAGCTAAGTATAGATCCTTGAAAGACAACCAAGTTTCCGGAATTTCAAGAGCAATATAAGAAATAGGAGCAGAGTATGCCACCGGGTCCTTCTAGCCTGCTCTGCCATTCGATAACATCATGGCTGATCTTTTCATGGATTCAGATCCTTGTAACGACCCACTCACCACAACCTTCATTTCCTTTACTGTTCAAAACTCTTTGCCTTAAAAATCATTCAGTGAGGTAGCCTCAAATGCTTCACTGGGTTGGGAATTCCACAGATTCTCAATCATTTAGGAGAAGTTTCTTCTCAACTCAGTCTTAAATCTGCTGCCTTTTATTTGAGGCAATGCCTCCTCGTTCTAGTTCCACCCGCCCAACATCCCTGCTTCTATCTTATCTATTCTCTTCATAGTTTTATAAACTCCCCTGTCATTTTTTAAAAAATATCAATGAGTATAAGTCCCAGTCTACTCAACCCCTTCTCATCAGCCATCTCAATTCTGGAATCAACCTAGTGAACCTGCTCTGTATGCCCTCCAGTGCCAGTATATCCTCTCTCAAGTCAGGAGACCAAAACTGTCACAGTATTCTCGGCGTGATTCACCAGCACCATATGCAGCTGCAGCATAACCTCCCTATTTATAAATTCCATTCCCTGACCAATGAAGGTCAGTATTCCATTTGCCTTCTGAATTACCTGCTGCATCTGAATTACCAATTTTTTTGGATCGAGTACAAGGACACCCAGTTCCCTCTGCATGTCCGCATGCAGCAATGTTTCACAATTTAAATTATGGCCCATTTTGCTGCTCTTCCTACCAAAATGGATGATCTCAACATTGGGTAAGAGCCTGGCAGATGCAGTACAATCTGGTAACCTATCTATATCCCTCTGTAAACATTCAGTGTCCTCTTCTCACTTTGCTTTACCACTCAGCATGGTGTCATCTGCGACCTTTGACACACTACACTTGATCCATAACTCTGAATCATCTATGAAAGGGAGGTTAGAGGTGGACAGTGTGCAAAGATGGTACAATGAAGCATCAGTTTTTCTCAAGAAGGTTGATGATGGTGTAATTATCAGTGAGAGGGACAGGCCCAGAAGAAAGAGAATTGTTAACAATATGCATCACACGGGGAAAAGTGGATGGTCAGCAGTTTCATGGGAACACGGTAGAGGGACTAGCTGTTGGGGCTTATGAGCAGGAGTTCAGGTTAAACTCATCACCGGTCATCTCTCTTTCCCTCTCTCTAGTGAGAGCACAGCTCTATGGCTCTCTGGGACTATGGCAACTACCAATGCAGGGGAGATGCAATGCACTGTAAAGGGACCAAATTTCATTTGAACTATTACCAAAAAACTAGAAGATATAGGAACAGAATTAGACCACTCAGTTCATCAAATTTGCTTTGCCATTCAACCATGGCTGATGTTTCTCAAAACCATTCACCTGCTTTTCCCCATAACTCTTCATCCCCTCACTAATAAAAAAAAATCCATCTCTCTATGAAATACGCTCAACGACATGGCCTCCACAGCTCTCTGTGTCAATTAATTCTACAGATTCATCACCCTCTTCTGAAGAAATTCCTCCTTCTCTCAATTCTAAAGTGTCAACCTTTCACTCTGAGATGATGCGCCCAGGTCCTGGTCTCTCCGATAGTGGAAACATCTTCTCCATGTCTGCTCGATCCAGGCCCCTCAGTATTCTGTAAGTTTCAGTCAGATTCCCACCCACCCACACAATCCTTCTAAACTCTAACAAGAACAGAGATTCTTCAATGAATCCTCATATGACAAGTCCTTCATCCCTGTGATTATTCTTAGTAGACATCTCTGGGCCCCTTCCAACACGAGCACAACATTTCTTAGGTACTGGGCGAAACTGTTCACAGTATTCCAAATGCAGCAGGACCAGAGCCTTGTTTTGCCTCAACAGTACATCTCTACCCTGTTTTCCAGTTCTCTTGAAATGAACGCCGACATTGCATTTGCCTTCCTAACCAGCAACTGAACCTGCGGACAAATTGTAAGAGAATCCTGAACTAGAACTCTCAAGCCCCTTTGTGCTTTGGATTTCGAAAGCCTTTCACTAGTTTGAAAATAGTCTATCCCTCTGGTCTTCTGACGAAATTGCATAACCACACATTTTCCTTCATTGTATTTCACCTGCCACTTCTTTGTCCACTCTCCTAGCCTGTCCCTAGTCCTTCTGTAGTCATCCTGCTTCCTGGATATAACCCGTCCCGCTACCTATCATTGTGTCATCTGCAACCCTAGCAACAATGCCCTCAATTCCTTTGTCCAGATTGTTAATGAACAATGTGAATAATTGGTGCCCCAAGACCAAACCTGCAGAATGCCACAAGTCACTGGTTGCCATCCTGAATAAGAGGTCTGCCAGTCACTCAATCCTCAAGATTTGTCACTGCCTTGGTCTTGAAATCATGGGCTCTAATCTTATTTAGCAGCTTCCCATGTGGCACCTTGTCAAATGTCATGTGGATGTCCGAACAGATCACTTCCACTCGCTCTCCTTTCCCTGAATTGCTCAGTACTTCCTCAAAGAAATCTAAGATTTGTCAGGTATGACTTGCTCTTGATTAAGCCGTGACAATTCTACCAAGTACTCCATGATCACGTCCTTACAATGACCTGCCACATTGTTTTTGAAATTATGATGAGTGACATAAGTTTTATCCAAAATATTAAAACTTTGCCTTCAGTCTTGAATGTGATGAACTGCAAAATCCGATCACTGCTGAAATGTGTGACCTCTTTTTGCGCCCCCACAGTATATTTAACAGTCTGAGCATTTAAAAGGTCTCATTGGTGCGAGGTGATTGATTGGATGACATCTCCCTGGAAGTTTTGAAGAATTTTCCACAGCCTGGGCATTTAAAAGGTCTCTTTGCAGTATGAACACATTGATGGCATAGCAGTCATGAAACTTCTACAGCACCTTCCGCAATCCAGGCATTGGAATGATCTCTCCTCAGTGTGAACGCGCTGGTGTTGGAGCAGGTTAAATGAATGAGTGAGTCTCTTTCCATGCACTGAGCAGGTAAATGGCCTGTTACTGGTGTGACAGCGTCGATGAATTTCCAGCTCTGATGGGGAAATGAATTCCTCCTCACAATTGCCACATTTTCACTGTTTTCTCCCGAGTGTGACTCCATTTGTGGTTTGTAAAGCCTGACAATTGGCTGACGCCTTGTCCATACACACGCAACACGTGCACGTCTTCACTCCAGGGCTGTTTGCTCCCATGTTCAAAATCGGATCATATTCCATTTGTGATAAAGCAGACAACTCCATCAGATCATGTTGTAATAGTTGGGTTTGTAAATCTCCCCGTTCGAATATCCTGTAATATGGATGTTAAACAAACAACAGTGGAGTGAGAAGGAATATCTGCCAAGACTCTGGATTCTATGTGAAGGAAGGGACTGAAGGAAGGCGATTTTTAATACACACAACTTGACTATAATCTTATCAGAATCTTCCAAATACTCAGCCTCTATGACTGAGAAACAGCAGGGAATGTGAACACCATCACCGCCAAATTCTGTCCGGTTCACCCACCATCCTGACTTGTCTGACATCTGGCCCTGGAGGTGCAGAGATTTCCTTCAATTAAATAATAGCAGAACTGAAATCTTTGCCTTCAGTCTCAAACACAATCTCCACTGCCTCATGACTGACTCCATCCCTCTCCCTGGCAACTGTCTGAGCCTGAACCTAACATGTCATCGTCATGGTGAAATACTTCACACGCCAAAATTACTTTTCAACCACTTCTACCCACTGTCACAAAGACTGCCTACTTCCACCCCAGTAACATCACCCGGCTCTTCTCAGTCTCTGCTGCTGAATGTCTCATCCACTCCTTTGTTCCCTCTGAACGTAACTATCCAAACACATTCCCCACCATACTCTCACATTCCCCTCCTTGCACTTGTCTAACTTCCTCTGTCTCTATTAATGGATGTAATTGAGCTCTATTTGGTGTTTTATTCTTCCTTCTATTCACTGTATCTGAATGAGAATCTTACCACTGCCCATTCTCCCAAGCATGTGCTGCTGCCTTAGCAGCTTTATCTTCCCACAAAAACTCCCACAAGGCTGTCAGGGAAGGATCCACAGGTTATTCACCCAGTGATGTAATCCTGAGGTCATCCAAGTCTCTGCCACCTGTGTGAGTGTTTGCACCAAGTCTGCTTCATCCACCATCCTGTACTTGTGCTGCTGAACTTAAGCTTTTCATTCTGCTATTCAATCTCTTGATAGTGTCTTTTTTCTTTTTCCTGTAATGTCCTCCAGCCCTCTCAAAGGCAATTACAGATCACCAATAAATGCTAACCGAGCCGGTGAAGCCCACATCCCAAGAATGAATTTTAACAAATGTCCTCCAAGATATCTGCATTACCTCTCATTCCAAACTCCTGAGCATTCTCAATTTTAACTGTTCCACATTTGGTGCCGTCAGCCTTCATTGCTAAGGCCATAAAGTGTGACAATTCCTCACTAAACTTCTCACTCTCTCAACCTCACTTTTCCACTTTCAAGTACTCCTTCAAAACTACATAGTTGACCATAAAAAGATTTTTGCCAACTCTCATATCTTGTAATGTGATTGTAATCAAAAATTGCTTTATAACCACTCCTGAGGAACAGCTTGGAAGTTACCACTCTGTGAAAGGCATTATATTGATAATGAATTAACTGCCATCGATTTGGACACATATCACATTCCCCTCATCATCTTGGTGAATAACTCCTCAGCTAACAGCATCGTGGGGGCTCCTAAGGGAGAATAATTGCCAGCAGCAAATGGTCAGGGGATGTTCAGCTGTTAAAAAGAAACCTCATTTAAGAGTCAATGCAAGTAACAATAAAATACCTAAGACAGTTGCACCTATTATTGGAGTTAGAGGAGGTTAGGCAATGACAGGGAGTTGATCAGGGAGAGCAGAGATGAACCAGAGTAGTGGATGGATATTGATTCAGATCCACAGTAATGGGGGCACACTAGCCCCAGGGCCATGTCAGGCTTTCACAGATAACTAGGAACAGCACTAGAAGCTGAATTATGCAGGTTACTAGTTAAGAAAAACTGAAAAAATTCAGTGTTTTCAAATTGACAATCAAATGCTAAAGTCTGCAGATCTAAAGAAATCATAAAAACTGGGGTCAGCGGAAACTCTCACCCAGCAATCACGGTGATGTTACTGAGAAATTGATTGTGTGATAAGATCACACGCATGAACACAATGCATTTGGGTCTCCGCAAACAGGTGATCACCATAAAAGATGTGAGCACCTGTGGAGACATTTAAAAGAAAATTGATCAGAATGAATAAATGTGGAGCTGGAAAAGCTTAGTCAGTCAGACAACATCCAAGGAGCAGGAAAGTCAACAGTTCCGGTTGAAACCTTTGTCACGACTGGGGTTGATCAGAATGGTTCAAGGAATGAGGAATATTAGTTGTAAAGTCAGGTTGGAGAAACTGAAGTTGCTCTGCATAGAGGGAAGGAGACTGACATGAGATTTGATAAAGTTGTCTACATTTATGATAGGTTTAGAAAAGGCAGACAAAGAGCAGCTGTTACGATTTGCTGATACTAAATGTATTGGTGACACAGACATAAGATATGGGGTAAGTGTTATTGGGAGATGTAAGGAAGAAAATTTATCTAACTTTTATTTCACTCTACTTGAATTCAAAGGCCAATAATATCCAGTGCTCGCTGAATGAATTAGGAATAAAGTGGCACCATCAGATGTTGATATATCATTTGGTTTGAGTTTCCAATCAGCAAATCCTCTTCCAATATGCTTTAAAATAAATTTACAAAAGCCATCTCAGCCAGTCCGGGACAGAATTTCAGATGAAACAAACATTTCTGCGATTTTGAGTTTGCTATGTGTAAATACTCTCTTCTTCACCCCCTGCAAAAGTAGTTTATAACCTCCAGCCTGATTAGTCCAGGGGACACATTCACAACGTTCTGTCAGAGATAGTAAGAACTGCTGATGCTGGAGTCAGAGATAACACAGTGTGGAGCTGGAGGAACACAGCAAGCCAGGCTGCATCAGGGGAGCTGGAAAGTTGACTCAAAGCACAACATTTTCTCGGAGGCCTTGAGTGATCGCACATGCACCCAGCCACCCTTTGCCCCACAAAAAGATTGCGGACAATAACCGGGGCCTGTCCCTAAGAGTGTGCAGCGATTTGTCTAGTTTCGTGAAATGAGGACAATACTATCTTTATGTGAACCCTAGCGCATCCACAAAGTGGTTAGGAAACTCGGCGCATCGCCTGCTCCGCTCCGTCTCATTGTTCCCTTTTGTGGAGCCGAGAAAAAGAACAACTGCTCCTCAGATCGCTCCAACCGTGCATGCGCCATGCCATGTTTGATCCGCGGTATGTCTGTGCGTGCACAGCGATAAGGAACCCGTTTGGAGGGGTCGTTAACCAATGTCCGGAATTCTGGGTTCATGTAACCGCCATTGTAGATTTTTAACTTTGTAAGTTACTATGGGTCCAAGTAGGCTTTCTGTTTATCTCTTGCATGCACAACTGGCCTATATAATACGTACAATAAAGAATAAAATATCCCTGTGAGTTCCATGTTTATAATATCACAAAATCTGACACTGAGCCACGCATTTAAAGCTAAAGTTGCCATACTTGTTCTGGGTCATCATTAGAGAGAGAAAAGTGATGGCAGTTTAACCTGAGAGAGAACACTCCTCAGGTGCAGAAAGTTTGAAAATGAAAATCATGAGCGGTAACCAGATGGATATAATCTCAAACTACTGGCATCATGAGGAAAACTGGCAAATGGCTTAAATGAAGAGTTTGGTTTGGAACTGCCTTCAGGGAGGAAATTGTAGATTTCATATTCCAGTAATGTATCATGTCACTGGCAGAAGTGCTGTTTTTATTCCATTGAAGACCCCAGGACATTGAATACTGATTTATCTGAGCACTTCAAACATCAGAACATACAAAACCAAGTGCCAGAAACTGGATTCACAAGTGAGATGTTTAATGAATGGCACTGATGTAATATAGAATAATCTCTGCAATGATAAAATTCAAAAGAATTGCCAGCAAGAGAAGTTGCAAGCATTGCATGCACCTCCATTGGTGCTGCAGTAGTTCTGATTCAGCAGTCCGACTGCAGTTTCCTGGATTGATTTCCAATCAGGACGTGAGGGTTTATTGTTCCTGTACAAACTCTTAACATGAACATGATTTTCTGGCATTCAAACCAGCAAAGAGAGCATCTCTATCAGAATCAGTGAGAGTTTCACATCAGAGATGAATTAAATGAGAAGAAGCACTGAAATCCATTGATTTCATCTGCTCGGAAACAGCCCTACATAATGTTTCTTGTTGAAACATACAGGTGCTTTTGATGATGCCGTGACTAAGTCTTCAGTTTTGCCATTATTTAATTGGAGGAAATTTGTGCTCCAACAGAGCTGGATGTCGGACAAGTTAGGATGTTGTGTGACTCAGACGGAATTTGGCGGTGATGGTGTTCACATTCCCTGCTGATTCTTGTTCGTGGAGGATGAGTATTTGGAAGATTCTGGTAAGGTTATAGTCAACTTGTATGTAATGAATATCCCCCTCCTTCAGTCCCTTCCTTCACGGAGAAGCCAATGTCTTGGGAGAGATTCTCTCTCACTCCATTGTTGTTTGTTTAACAGCAATTTCACAGGATATTAGAAGGGGAAGATTTACAAACCAAACATTACCCAAACCAAACATTACAACATGATCTGATGAATGTGTCTGTTTTATCACAAGTGCAACATGATCCGATTTTGAACATGGGAGGAAACATCCCTGGAGAGAAACCATACACATGTTGTGTGTGTGGACAAGGTTCCAGCCAATTCTCAGGCTTCACAAACCACAAATGCAGTCACACTGGGGAGAAACAGTGAAAATGTGGTGATTGTGGGAAGGAATGCATTTCCCCACCTGAGCTAGAAATTCATCCACACTGTCACACCAGTAACGTTCACCTGCTCAGTGTGTGGGAAGAGACTCACTCAGTCATTTAATCTGCTGTTACACCAACTCATTCACACTATGGAGAGATCATTTCAATGCCTGGACTGTGGAAGGTGCTGTAAAATTTCCAGGGCTGTTATGCGATCAATGTGTTCATACTGCAGAGAAACCTTTTAAATGCCCAGATTGTGGAAAATGCTTTAAAACCTGCAGGGAGATGTCATCCCATCAATTACCTCACATTAATCAGAGATCTTTTAAATGCCCAGACTGTTCAAAATACTGTGAAAAAGTAAACAGAATTTGCGCGCCTCAACAGCGATTGGATTTTGCAGTTCATCACATTCAGGACTGAAAGCAAAGTTTTCATATTTTGGTTAAAACTCATGTCAATCAGTTTAATGTCAAAAAACAACGTGGCAGATCATTGCAAGGAAGTGATCACGGAGCATTTGGTAGAGTCAGCACAGCTTCATCAAGCGGAAGTCATACCTGACAAATCTTAGAATTCTTTGAGGGAGTACTGAGCAAGTTAGTTAAAGGAGACCTAATGGAAGTGACTTGTTTGGACATCCACATGACATTTGACAAGGTGCCACATGGGAAGCTGCTAAATAAAATAAGAGCCTGTGATTTCAGGGCCAAGGTACTAGCACAGCTTGAGAATTGGGTGACTGGCAGGGCTCTTTTTCAGGATGGCAGCCAGTGGCTAGTCGCATTCAGAAGGGGTCAGTGTTGGGACCACAATTAATAACAATTTGGACAAAGGAATTGAGAGCATTGTTGCTATCTTTGCAGATGACACTATGATAGGTGGGGGGATGGATCATAATCAGGAAGCAGGATGATTGCAGAGTGACTTGGACAGGCTAGGAGAGTGCACAAAGAAGCGGCAGGTGGAATACAATAAGGAAAATGTGAGGGTATACAATTTGGTCAGAAGACTAGAGGCATAGATTATATTTGAAACAGAAAAGCCTTATAAATCTGAAGCACAAAGTGACTTCAGGGTTCTCATTCAGGGTTCTCTTACAGTTAGTATGCAGCTTCAGTTGGTGGTTAGGAAGAAAATTCAATGTAGGCATTCATTTCAAGACAGCTGGAAAACAGGAGCAGAGATGTACCTTTGAGGATAAACCAGGCTCTGGTCAGACTGCATTTGGAGTATTGTGCGCAGTTTGTCCCAGTATCTAAGTAAAGATGTGTTGGTGTTGGAGGGTGTCCAGAGGTGGTTTACAAGAATAATCACAGGCGTGAAGGACTTATCATATGAGGATTGGTTGAGGACTCTCTGTTCTTGATGGAGTTTAGAAGGATGGGGTGGGGGCTTGGAATCTGTTTGAAAGTTACAGAATTCTGAGGGATCTGGATTGAGTGGACATAGAGAAGATGTTTCCATTATAGGAGAGTCAAGGACACGGAGGCACCACCTCAGAGTGAAGGGATGACATTTTAGAACTGAGAGAAGGAGGAATTCCTTCAGAGAGTGGTGAATCTTTAAAATTAATTGACGCAGAGAGCTGTGGAGACCGAGTCATTGAGCGTATTTCAGACAGCAGTGGATATTTTCTAGGTTAGTCAGGGTTTGAAGGGTTATGGGGAAAAAGCAGGAGAATGGTTTTGAGAAACATATTAGCAATGATTGAATGGCAGACCAAATTTAATGGACCAAATGGTTTAATTCAGTTCCTATATTTTATGATCTTTTGGTAATAGTTCAAATAAAATTCAGTCCCTTTTGTCGTGCATTGCATCTCTCCTGCCGTAATAGTTTCCACAGTGCCAGACAGCCACAGGGTTGTGCTCTCACTAGAGAGAAAGAGAGATGACTGGTGATGAGTTTAACCTGAGAGAGCTTCTGTTCATGGGACCCAGCTCCTCGTCCTTCTACAGTGGCTCCACTCTCTCTATAACAGTTGGTTCAGTCTCTCTCACTGATAATTCCACCATCATTGGCCTTCTTGAGAAAGACTGACTCTTCATCCTGCCATCTTTGCAAACTGTCCATCTCCAACCTCCCTTTCATAGATGATTAACAGTTGGGGAGCAAAGTTAGTGTGTCAAAGTTTGCAGATGATGCCAAGATGGGTGGTTGGGCCAAGTGTGCAGAAGACACTGAATGTTTACAGATGGGTAGAGAGTTTAAGAGAGTGGGGAAGGGTCTGTCAGAGAATAATGTTGAGGTTATCCATTTTGGTAGGAATAACAGCAAAATTGACTGCAATTTAAATTGTGAAACTGTTGCATTCTGCTGTGCAGAGGGACCTGGGTGCCCCTGTGCACGAACCAAAAACATTTAGTATGCAGATGCAGCGGGTAATTAAGAAAGGAAATGGAATGCTGACCTTCAATAGAAAAGGAATGGAATTTAAAAATAGGGAGGTTATGCTGCAGCTGCATACATTGCTGGTGAGGCCACATCTAGAGTACTGTGTACAGTTTTGGTCTCCTGACTTGAGAAAGGATATGCTGTCACTGGAGGGTGTACAGAAGAGGTTTACTAGGTTCATTCCAGAATTGAGATGGCTGATGAGGAGAGATTGAGTAGACTGGGACTATTCTCACTGAAATTTCAAAAAATGATGGGGGAGTGAATAAAATTATGAATGGGTTAATATGAAAGCTATGGTGAGTGGACAGTTAAATGAAGCTGAATCCATGAAAAGATCAGCCATAATCTTATTGAATGGCAGAGCATGCTTAACGGAGCACATGGCCTACTCTTGCTCCTATTTCTTATGTTCTTCTCGAAATTCCCTGAAATTGGTTGTCCCTCAAGGACCTATCCTAGCTCTGCTGTTACACCTTTTATTATAACAGACTTTAAGATTTATCTGATAACAGATATTATGCTAACTGGTCTACAGTTAGTTTTTTTTTTCACATAAAGGTACTATATTGGCAATTTTCTAATCCTCTGGGACTTTTCCAAACTTTGAAGATTCTTGTTAGATGGCTACTAGTGAATCCACGATTTTTGCAGCGATTTCTTTTCATACCCTAGGATGCAGCCCGCCAGATCCATGAGTCTAATTGGTCTTTAGCTCCATTAGTTTTCCTAAAAATTCATCTCCAATGATATTCATTGCATTTATTTCCTGTCTTTTTTTTTGCCTTTTGGCTATTAAGCGAGTTTGAAATGCTATGAGTGGCTCCTACTGTGAAGACTGGTGTAAAGTATTTATTCAACTCTTCTGCCATTTCCTGGTTCCCCGTTATTATTTTCCTGATTCATTCTCTCAAGGGCCTGTGCCAACTAGATTTAGACAGACAGATTTTTTTTTAATCTGTAGAAAAATTAAGGGTTATGGGAAATGGAAGTACAGTGGCCTTGAGGGTTATCAGATCTGCCATGAGCTCATTAAATGGTGGTGTGGATTCAATGGGCTGAATGGCCTCCTCCTGCTCCAACATCTTGTAGATGGCAGTGCTTTTCATACATGGTGGAAGCCCCTACAATTGGTAGAAAGTTTCTGCATCCAATACAGAATAGATATTCTCTCTATGGATATTACCAGGCATGAGCAATCATTCTAAAGCACTTGATAACCATTATTGTGGAAGTTATTACCGCTATTTGTACATCAAACATGAAGCAATGTGCCAATTTTCCATACAAGTGCATATCACTCCATCAAACAGTGAATGTGACGACAAGTGCAACATTTCCTGAATGTTGCAGGAATGGAAATTTGTCGCAGGATTAAAACATTGCATTCTGGGAGAGGTGATGTGGATTGGGGAGGAAACTATTCATTCTAGGAATTTGGATGAGAAAGGTAGGTTCAACATTAGAAAGTAACTTGCAGGGATTGAGGGGTTGGAATTTGAATATGGCGGGTTTATAGCAAAATGGACAGTACCAGCAAGGGAGCTATTAACAAATGGAGAAAATAAAGATGTTCAGTGGTCAGACACTTCATGGGAACAGGACCATTGGAGCAGGAAATGAGAGTCTTGGACATGGTGAGCTCTACCATGGCAAGACAGGAAATGGAGGGAGAGTGAAGACACGTATATGTCCAGGGCTCGGTCATGGAAAAAAAAATCTTTTGAGGCACATTGTCCGAGAGAGCGAATGAGAGGGAAACGGGACAGGAAGCTGATCAGATTGTCTCCATCTTAGTGACAAAGGAGCTCCATATATTCCTGTACTTATTGCTGGAGGTGAGGATGGAAGAGGCAGGAGAGAGGGAGAGCTCTTCAAAAATAACAAACTTGTGTTCTTTATTTAAAAAGCTCACTACACTGTGTAATTGATAGATATCTGACTAACTTGACACTGAGAATACTAGCAACTTTAACTTGGTTGGATTTTAATAACATCAACAGAATAAGAGCCTGATATACATGGATCAGTTCTGGATGTGATTAACAGGAAAATCCCAACACCGGAACTACTTGTGACATCGCTGGTGTCTCACCAGATGGGATGAATGAGCAAATTTCTTCTCACACATGGAGCAGGCATATGGTCTCTCCCCGGTGTGAACTCACTGGTGTGACCGAAGGTGAGATGTTTGAGTGAACTTCTTCTGACAAATTGAGCAGGTGAATGGCTTCTCTCCAGTGTGAGTGTGTCGATGTAGAGTGAGTTCAGATGAATGCTTGAACCCAGTCTCACACTGAGAGCACTTGAATGGTCTCTCATCTGTGTGGACACTTTGATGGCGCGTCGGTTCCCTGGAACTTTTATAGCACTTCCCACAGTCTGTACATTTAAAAGGTCCCTCGACAGTAAGAACCTGCTTGTGTCTCAGCAGGTTGGACAAATTAGTAAAGCCCTTCTCACAAACAGAGCAAGTGAATGGCCTCTCTCCAGTGTGAACTCGCTGGTGTTGCAGCAAGTGTGCTGACCGAGTGAAGCCCTTCTCATGGAGCACAGGAACAACCTCTCCCCAGTGTGACAGCGCTGATGAATTTCCAGCTCGCAGGGGAAATTAAATGCCCTCCTACAGTCCCCACATTTATACGGCTTCTCCCTGTCATGACTGCGTTTGTGTTTAGACAGGCCGGATGATTGGCTGAAGCCTCACCCACACACAGAACATATATACGGTTTCTCCCCACTCTGAGACGTGCTTTCTTCTTCCATGGTCAAAATCCAATAATATTCTGGTTACAATAAATTGAGTAATTTGTCAATTCTTGATGAGATGTTTGGTTTGAGTTTCCCGACTGCAAATCCACCCGTTGAATACGCTGTGAAATTGATTTAGACAGAAGAAAACAAGTGAGTGAGAATCCACAAAAAAAATAAAAGCAGTACGTGAAATTAAGCTGAATGAAACTGGTGATTAGTGGGGCTGTCATGAGGAAAATGTGACCCTGATCATAACTGGTTCACAGAAGTCCTTTAGGTGAAGTGAAGTTACCATATCTCTGGGAAGTGCAAATGAGAAGTGGGAGCAATAAAGTGTGTATCTACGACATGACAAGAACTTTTCAAACTCTTAACATCCTCCATGTTGAAAGGCAGCCTGGCCAGGCAAACACTTGTGTTGAAGAAGGTGTTGATCTGTTCGACGTCCACTTGGACACAGATGTAGACACTTGGAGGAAATAAAAAACACAAAACAAAATCCGCTTTGGGCCTGCTTTACCATTCAATACCATCATTGTTGATGCTCATTGTCAATGCTATATTCCCAATTTTGAACCATATTCCTTGATATCTTTAAAATCTAAACATTTATTATGTCCAAGAAAGTAATTAACTCAGAGACCAAGCCTCCACAGTTTCATAACAATTCGAATCGGTCTACTCAGTATCTAGAGACTATGAACCCTGTTTCTAGACTCCCCATCCAGGGAAAACAATCTCCCTGCATCTCATCTCTTGGCCCTAATATAGATTTTTGTGTTCTTCTAATCTCTAATAAATTCAGGCAGAGTCAAACCAATCTCTCCTCACAGGACAGTCCTACCATCTTCGGTATCAGCCAAACCAACTTTTGATATATTTGCTCCATGGTAAGTATATCCCCTCATTGACAAGAAGACTAAAACTGCACACAATAATCTATGTAAAGTGTGAACTGTGCACTAAATTTACATTAAGATATCCTTATTTCTGATTTCAATTTCTCTTGCAATGAAGGGCAACATTTGCCTTCTGATGGCTTGCTGCAGCTACCTATTTACGTCCATTGTCTGGTGTGCAAAAATATCCAGACGCTTTTGTATACCTACATTTCTCAATATGTCACGAGTTCAATCATACTCTACTCTTCTGTGTTTGCAAAGTTTTTAACTCCACATTTATCCATGTTCTCCTGCACCTGACATATGTTTGTTCATACACTCAGCACTTCTACATCAACCTCAAGCTTCCTTGCATCCTTCTCACTACTCATATTCCCAATTTTTTCATGCATATACGTTGACACTATATGGGTGTCACTGATGAGGCTGGCATTTATTGATGAGTTTATTATTGATTTAGTCATACATGGTCATCAAAATTGGGAATGTTGCTTTTGGTTCACTCATCCAAGCCCTTGAAGAACAGAAACTTCTTCCAATTAAATATTGATTGAAGTATTTCTCATCAAGTCCCGAACAATTCCATGAGACAGAACCGGTTTGTCAGCAACCAGAATGTTACACAGACCACAAAAACAGGTTTCTGCCCTATTTTCTGCACCATCACCAAGGCCAACAATTTTGACTACAGTAACATCACCCTGCCCACAGCTCATACTGATCTTAACCTTACAGTGTCCAAATTAGAAAACAGGTCATTTTTTAAACTGTTCTCAAATGTCTCCATGATCTTGTATGTCATAATCTCCCCAAAAACTGAATAAAGCTTACATATCCGGGCCTTCTAACTCTCCTCTTTGTTCATCTCTTCATCTTCCTCTCTGCAAGATGCTCATTAATGCCTACCTCCTTGAGAAAGCTTTCAGAAGTTTGCCTTAATATCTACTTTATAGTTCTGTGTCAAAAGCAAGAAGTGCTTAGCAGGCTAGACAGTGTCACAGGAGTGAGAAACAGTTAGTCTTTCAGTCTAGGCAGGCTTACTGTTGAGGATAAAAACAGTGCATAATCAGAAGTGGAAGATAAATTTGCGCAAGAAAAGAATTTCTAACAATGAAAAATGAAATTAGATGTTAAAACTGTTAAAGCACAATCCTATTTTACATATGGCCAGCAAAACCAGCAAAAAACATTTCAAACTTTTAAAAATGCACCCATTAGGAGAGACACAGGAAGTTCGACAATACAGAGAGACTTTCACAGAGGACAGAGGTGAAACCAGGCAATGGATGGACGTGAATTCAGATTCACAGGAAAGCAGTCACACTCGCTCCAGATGGACTGAACTTAACAGTAAAGCTCGGAATTGTAGATGAAGTCTCATGAAATCAAACCACTCCAACGATTCACTGTGTCCCCAAAGATAAAACCCGCAGGAACCCGCAGATACAAAGGTTTCAGAGTCTCTCTGCAGGAAGAGAAGTCAAAAGCGGCGCCACGGAACCGGTGGGCGCGGTGACGTCACCACGCCGGAGTCAGCAACGCATCGCTGCACAAGTGTGCCATGGGGAATGTATCAGAGATAATGGGAACTGCAGATGCTGGAGAATTCCAAGATAATAAAATGTGAGGCAGGATGAACACAGCAGGCCAAGCAGCATCTCAGGAGCACAAAAGCTGACGTTTCGGGCCTAGACCATTCATCAGAGAGGGGAATGGGGTGAGGGTTCTGGAATAAATAGGGAGAGACGGGGAGGCGGACCAAAGATGGAGAGAAAAGAAGATAGGTGGAGACGAGAGTATAGGTGGGGAGGTAGGGAGAGGATAGGTCAGTCCAGGGAAGACGGACAGGTCAAGGAGGTGGGATGAGGTTAGTAGGTAGGAAATGGAGGTGCGGCTTGGGGTGGGAGGAAGGGATGGGTGAGAGGAAGAACAGGTTAGGGAGGCAGAGACAGGTTGGACTGGTTGTGTGATGCAGTGGGGGGAGGGGACAAACTGGGCTGGCTTTGGGATGCAGTGGGGGAAGGGGAGATTTTGAAGCTGGTGAAGTCCACATTGATACCATTGGGCTGCAGGGTTCCCAAGCGGAATATGAGTTGCTGTTCCTGCAACTTTCGGGTGGCATCATTGTGGCACTGCAGGAGGCCCATGATGGACATGTCATCTAAAGAATGGGAGGGGGAGTGGAAATGGTTTGCGACTGGGACGTGCAGTCGTTTATTGCGAACCGAGCGGAGGTGTTCTGCAAAGCGGTCCCCAAGCATCCACAAGCATCCGCTTTGCAGAACACCTCCGCTCAGTTCGCAATAAACAACTGCACCTCCCAGTCACGAACCATTTCCACTCCGCCTCCCATTCTTTAGATGACATGTCCATCATGGGCCTCCTGCAGTGCCACATTGATGCCACCCGAAGGTTGTAGGGAACAGCAACTCATATTCCGCCTGGGAACCCTGCAGCCCAATGGTATCAATGTGGACTTCACCAGCTTCAAAATCTCCCCTTCCCCCACTGCATCCCAAAGCCAGCCCAGTTTGTCCCCTCCCCCCACTGCATCACACAACCAGTCCAACCTGTCTCTGCCTCCCTAACCTGTTCTTCCTCTCACCCATCCCTTCCTCCCGGCCCAAGCCGCACCCCCATCTACCTACTAACCTCATCCCACCTCCTTGACCTGTCCGTCTTCCCTGGACTGACCTATCCTCTCCCTACCTCCCCACGTATACTCTCGTCTCCACCTATCTTCTTTTCTCTCCATCTTTGGTCCACCTCCCCGTCTCTCCCTATTTATTCCAGAACCCTCACCCCATTCCCCTCTCTGATGAAGGGTCTAGGCCCGAAACGTCAGCTTTTGTGCTCCTGAGATGCTGCTTGGCCTGCTGTGTTCATCCAGCCTCACATTTTATTATCTTGTGCCATGGGGAATGTTTCTCAATAGATCTGCGCCTGCGCGGGAGTGAGCAATGCACATGCACAGAGAGGCTCACACAAATGTCCCAGGTTGTTACACTCACTTGGCAGAAGCTCATGTCCAGTTATTATTTTCAATACCATTCGATGCTGTCCACCCTACACCTTCTAAGGATTGGTTTGCTCAGTTGGCTGGACAGCTCATTTACAATATAGAATAACACCTCGAATGCAAGTTCCGTTTCTGCACCAGGCAATGTACCAGGAAGGTCCTGTCCCACTCCTTCAGCAGAATATCTCAACAGTTCATCCAAGTTTTTGAGGTCCTCAGTAGTATAGTGGTTAGTATCATGTGGCAGGCCAGCAGCAAAAACAAAGTTGCTAAAAAGCTCAGCAGGTCTGGGAGCATCTGTGAAGATAAAAACATTTCAACACCAGTGATCCTTCCTCAGAATAAGCAGGCCAGGGTTCAATTTCCCAATGGTTGTGGAAATCTAAGCTTTGGGCAGCACAGTGGCTCCGGATTAGCACTGCTGCCACACAACACCAGATCCTGCATTCAATTCTACCCTTAGGTGATTGTCCGTCTGGAGTTTGCTCATTCTCCCCATGCCTGCATGGGTTTTCTCCTGAGGCTCTGGCTTCCACAGTCCAAAGATGTGCAGGCTAGTTGGGTTGACCAAACGAAATTGTCCGTACTGTTCAGGGATGATTGGATTAGGTGTGCTTTGGGGGAAGGGGTCTGGGTGGGATCATCTGAGGGGCAGTGTGGACTTTTTGAGCTGAAGTACCTGTTTCCACACTGTAGGAATTCTATGTAATGTCATATTTAATCCTGAAAATATTGTCCTTCAAATCTGTGTAGCTTTTTAAAGATTGATCTTCAAACCTGCTCTGATCAGTCAGAAATAAGGGGAGGGGAGGAGTTCAATCACTTCCTCAAGATCAATGTCATTCAATTAGATCATGGCTGTTCATCCAGCTGAATGGAATTTTACCACACCATCCACATATCCCTAAATATCTTTAAAGTGGAGAAATCTATTTCTAACTTGAATGAAATACGACAGCCTCTGTGGTAGAGAATTCCAAGACTCGCCTCATTCTCAATGAGGAAATTCCTCCTTGTCTCAGTCTCAAATGGCCCAGCTGTGTCCCCAGATCTGGACTTGCTCATTTGGGGAATATTCATTCCTGCACCAACCCTGACAAGCCACGTATAGTTTTGTTACTGTTCTCTGTGCAACTTCATGTGTCTTTCCATGTCTAGTATCCAGCAGCAATTACTCAGCCAAATCCCATATCAAACACTCAGGCTGGTGAAACTGAATTAAAACCAGAAAACCTGCTGATCAAAACATGAAGCGACGGTTGGGGTGAGTCTCTGAAAGTCTTGTTATAAACCATTCCAGCAGCGCTTTTTGGCCCTGCAATTAAATGTAAATTGCTACTTCTCCAAATAAAACGAATTTGCCAAAATCCGTCAGATGTGTTACTTGGATAGGTATAGACTCTAATTCCTCTAGTGGGAGAATTGAGTACAAAAGGACATCATTTGGAGATAATGTGAAATCTTCATACAAGCAATTCATCATACAAAGAATAGCAAAAATAGGGAATGAAAATAGAACTTGTTTTAAAACACTCAGAAGTTCTGGCAATATATGTGCTGAAAGAAATATCGTTAATATTTCAGGTCTGTGAATTTTCATCAGGGCTGGGAAATATAAGAAAAGTAACAAGTTTTGAGTAGGTGTGGGTTAGACTAGTACAAAAAATGGCCTGTGACAAGCGAGAAGACAGGAAAGATAAAATGACAAAAAAATTCTTCCCTCAAGTCCACAAGCCATGGAGTTGGGGCCAGAAAAGAAACAAAGAAACAAAAGATGAGCATGGAGCAGGAGTGCAGCTGACTGAGAAACAAACTGAAACAAGCCAAATGAAAACTCCCAAGAATCTTGTTTGTTTCAATCAGGAGCAGGGCTGACGTAGTCCTGTGGCCAGTATTTAGAAGCAGCTAAATACTCAGGAGCGGACAAATATGTGATTTGCTCCTGGCCCAACGTGTTGATTTCATCTCCGATGTAAAACCCGCAGTGATTCAGATGGAGTTACACTGTTTATACTGTTGTCACTGTGAAGAATTCCTGGGCATTTATCGGTTTTTACAAGAAAAACAAATCCTTGAATGAGGACTGAACCTGGGAAAAGGCAGTGAGAGCACCAAATCCTAACCACTAGACGACCAGGGAACACAACATTAATTAGTCCCTCAAGGCCATGGGGAATGGAATTGGGGCTGTGAAAGGAACAAAGAAACAAAAGATGTGGCTGGAGCAGGTATGCAGCTGACAAAACATAGAATATAGAACATAGAATGTTACAGCACAGCACAGGCCCTTCCGCCCTCGATGTTGTGCTGCTCTGTCATACCAATCTCAAGCCCATCTAACCTACACTATTCCATGTACGTCCATATGCTTGTCCAATGACGACTTAAATGTACCTAAAGTTGGCGAATCTACGACCGTTGCAGGCAAAGCGTTCCATTCCCTTACTACTCTCTGAGTGAAGAAATCGCCACTGACATCTGTCCTATATCTTTCACCCCTCAATTTAAAGCTATGCCCCCTGGTGCTCGCCGTCACCATCCGAGGAAAAAGGCTCTCCCTATCCACCCTATCTAACCCTCTGATTATTTTATATGTTTCAATTAAGTCACCTCTCAACCTTCTTCTCTCTAATGAAAACAGCCTCAAGTCCCTCAGCCTTTCCTCGTAAGACCTTCCCTCCATACCAGGCAAAATCCTAGTAAATATCCTCTGCACCCTTTCCAAAGCTTCCACATCCTTCTTATAATGCGGTGACCAGAACTGTACACAATACTCCAAGTGCGGCCGCACCAGAGTTTTGTACAGCTTCACCATAACCTCTTGGTTCCGGAGCTCGATCCCTCTATTAATAAAAGCTAAAACACTGTATGCCTTCTTAACAGCCCTGTCAACCTGGGTGGCAACTTTCAAGGATCTGTGTACATGGACACCGAGATCTCTCTGCTCATCTACACTGCTAAGAATCTTACCATTAGCCCTGTACTTTGCCTTCCAGTTACTCCTACCAAAGTGCATCACCTCACACTTGTCTGCATTAACCTCCATTTTCCACCTCTCAGCCCAGCTCTGCAGCTTATCTATGTCTCTCTGCAACCTACAGCATCCTTCGTCACTATCCAAAGAAACAAATTGAAACAAAAAAAGAGAACAGAATAGAGGGCAGCATTCACATAAATGATTGTTAGTCTTGATGGTGAATCCAGAAAACTGTAAAGTGCCGAATTGAAAGGTGTGCTGCTTTCTTGGAGCTGACATGTAGCATCATTGGAAGAGTGCATTGAGCTGATGACAGAAATATCAGTGTGACAGCTATATGGAACATTAAAACGTTGGGGATTATGGATACTGAGGACCAATTATACATTTTAAAACTGCGGTGTTAGATTTTTGTTAAAAGCTTCGATTTGGAATAAGCATCAGTCCTGTTTGCATTGAATGGGGGAGGGTCAAAAGGATTAAATTCACTTTTCGCTGATGGAGATTCCAGTGAAAGGAAAGATTAGGTCACACTAATAACTAGAAAGCTTCTCTTGGAGATGTTTGTATCTTTGCCTATGAATATTTCAATAAAGCTGCATTTGTTAGCCTGGCCACTGCTTGAGGTATTGGGACTGATAGGGGAAATAAGCAGATGTCTTCAGATACCAGTAAGATGGCTTGGGTAATGAATTTCAACAGAACTTGATCAAGAGCAGGGATGTGTTGTCGCAGTTATACAGGCATTGGTGAGGCTACACCTAGAATATTGAGTGCAGTTTTGGTCTCCTTTTCTGAGGAAGGGTTCTCTTGCTCTCAATGGAGTGCAATGAAGGATTATCAGCCAAACTCAAGGATGGCAGAACTGACATATGAGCGATATTGACTAGGTTGGTATTGTTTTTCGCTGAAGCTCAGACGAATGAGGGCGATTTCATTGAGACTTATAAATTTCTAACAGGACTAGACAGGATAATTGCAGGGAGGGTGTTCCTGATGGTAGGTTTGTTCAATCAGTGGTCACAGTCTGAGGATTCAGGATAGACAATTTAGGACGGAGAAGAGGAGACATTTCTTCACCCAAAATGTGGTGATCCTGCGGAATTCATTGCCACAGGAAGTAGTTGATGCTAAAACATTGAACGTATTCAAGAGGCAGCTAGATATAGCAGTTGGGGTCAATGCATCAAAGGTGATGTGGAGAAAGGCAGGATGAGGCTATTGATTTGAATGATCAGCCATGCTTGTGATGAATGACGGAGCAAGCTCAAAGGGCCAAATGCCCTCCTCACGCTCCTATCTTCAATGTTACTATCTTCTGAATAGTTCCAATTTTTTTGACTGAAGTAAGATAATGAAATTAATTATGTGCCTAACATTTAATTGAAGGTGACATCCTGCAATTAATCAAATGTGTTAGTTACTCTCCAGTTAGAAACAGATGATTAAACAATGAGGGCTTGCAAATTTGGCCTACAACAGTCAATGAACACGATGCATTTCCAAGTCAGAACGGTGTGTGGCTTGGAGGGGAAATTGCAGAAACCGTTATTTCCCAAGCATCTGGTGCCTTGACTTTCTGGGTGATCAAGTTATGGTTTTAGAAAGTGCTGTCTCAGGAGCCCTGGTCAGTTGCTTTGCTGCATTAAGTTGATGGTGTTTGTACTGCTGCTCCTGGGTGCCAGGTGACAAAGTCCTTACTGCCAACCTGCAAACATACATACTGGGAAAAGTAGGCCATTCAGCCCCTTGAGCCTGCTCTGCCATTCAATGAGATCATGTCTATTCCTGTATACTCCAAATAACCTTGATTCCATTCACAAAAATCTCTGATCCCTGCAGTTGACAATTCTAAGGTGACCTCCAATTACTTCTGCTTCACAGCGATGACTGTGATCAACATGGGATTGATCAATGACATGGCTAAGGTTGTTTGTGGCCAAGAATTGAATCACACACTGTTAATCACTGCATGGGTTCCACATACAGGACACATGATTACAGATTTCTCTAACTCAGTCTCTGAGTGTCTGATTAGTGTAATTTGACCCCAGAAGGCTCTCACATTACTCACTGAGCCTGTGCCCTCAGACACAAACAGCCGCTTACTCTGCCACTCCAAGTTTGGGAGAAACTGTTTCCTCAGTTGCAGCTTAAGTCATATCAAGCCCTTAATCAAGGTGATTCCCCCAAGCCTTCATTCCATTTTGTTCCTTGTGATATCTGTCGACCCTATCAGTTCTGAGCTTCCACACATTCCCACCCAGTTCTTTCTGTATGCTCCATACTAAAGTGGTGAACTGTTCTCTAAGTGAATCAGGGATGTGCCAGGAGATGATGGGAGGCTCGTGCATTTCCAATGTCAACCTCAGAAGACGGAAGATGCAGGAAATCACTGCACATGGAGCATGAATCCTGAAATGTTGGGGAATGCTGCCAAGATTGAGGACGCAGAAGCAGGCGAGGATGACTAATTACCTGGTCAGACTTCCATGCTGGAAATCATCAGCACCAAGTTTCTCACTGCCACACGGGAGAATATCAAATTGCAAATAAATCAGGTGGGAATAGATAATAATGAGGTGTAAGTGCATGCAAACAGGAATCTCACTACTTACCACCAAGCTCTTTGTCTCTGTTAAAATCTTGGGTGGAAAATTTGCCTTTTTCAGTCTTTGACACTGAGAATTTCATTTTTGAGGTCTCACCATATTTTCTCAACAGACCCACCATTGTCCACGGCGTACAGGGACTGGGAAGATTCTCATCTGTGCACTAAAAACAAGACTGGTTCACGTGATTGTTTGCTGAGGGACACATATTAGGTCTTGACGCTGAAAGTGACGGAAAGATTGGGTTTTGTTTTAAGTGATCACAGGACCTTTGCTGGATACCAAGATGAAGGGAGACACTCCCTTGTCCACAGGAGTAACCGAAGTATGGGAACAGAAAGAATCCCGAGTTAGAAAAGAGAAGAGCCCTAAACATGCAGCAGTCATCAACAGGACATCACTTATTCTCATCGTATCTTCCAGAAATTGAGGACACACTGTTTCAAATTACATTCGTACATTTTGATTCAATAGAGTACGTAAGTTCCAGTCCAGATTTCGGATTAACAACATCAACAGAAATAAAACACAACTTTCAGCATGAACTCTGTTGTAATTAACAGCAGCAACAACACAATCCATCCCCTAAATTCGCTTGTGAACTCACTGACATGTCTGTAAGTGACATGACTGAGTAAGTTGCTTCCCACTCATGAAGCAAATGAACACCCCCTTCCCTGATGTGACTTCACTGGTGTCTCAGCAGTGTCCTCTGCTTTTACATTCAGAGTATATTCAGAACATTCAAAATGGCTGTTATCCGTGTGAACAGGCTGATAGGAATTTAGGTCAGATTGGCGAGTGAATGCTTTCCTACGCAGGGAGCATGGAAGCGGCCTCTCCCCAGTGTGAATCTAATGATATTTAATGAGGATCCATGAGTGTCTAAATGACCTCCAGCAATGAGAGCACAAAGCTGTTTCTCAGTGTGAACAAGCTGGTGTTTGACCCAGTTATTTTTTAAAGCTCTTCTCACAATCAGAGCAGTTAAACAGCCTTTCATCAATGTTAGACCTAAACCCCATCTCTTCTTCCGCAACATTGATGACTGTATCGGCACTGCCTTGTGCTCCCACGAGGAGCTCAAACAGTTCATCCACTTCACCAATACCTTACACCCCAAACCTAAGCTCATTTGGACCATCTCTGACACCTCTCTCTCCTTCCTGGGCCTCTCTGTTTTCATCTCTGGCAACCACCTGAAACCGATTTCTATTTCAAGCCCACTGACTCCCACAGCTACCTAGAATATACCTCCTCCCACCCACCCTCCCACAAAAACCGCCATCCCTAATTCCCAATTCCTTTGGCTCTGACGCTTCTGCTCCCAGGATGAGGTATTCCACTCCTGTACATCTCAGATGTCCTTGTTTTTCAAGGACCTCAACTTCCCCCCTTCAGTGGTGGAGAATGCCCTCGACTGTGTCTCCCTCATTTGCCGCAACTCATCCCTCACATCCCCTCCGGCAATAACAATCAAAACAGAATCCCCCCTCGTCCTCACGTACCACGCCACCAACCTCCAATCCAACGCATCATCCCCCATCACTTCCGCCATCAGCAATCTGACCCCACCCACTGAAGACATATTAATCCCTCCTCACCCTTATCTGCTTTCCGGAGGATTCACTCACTCCAGGACCCCCCTGTCCACTCCACACTCCCCCCAGCCTGCCATACCCAGAACTTTTCGCTGCAACAGCAGGAAGTGCTACCCCTGTCCTTACACTTCCCCCATCACCTCCATCCCAGGCGCAAAGAAGACTTTCCACCTCAATCAGATGTTCACCTGCACATCTGATAATGTGGTATACTGTATCCGCTGTACCCGTTGTGACCTCCTCTACATCAGGGAAACCAAGCGGAGGCTTGGGGATCGCTTTGAAGACTGCCTACGCTTGGTTCACACTAAACAACTGCACCACCCAGTCGCAAACCATTTCAACTCTCCCTCCCATTCCTCAGATGACATGTCTATCCTGGGCCTCCTGCAGTGCCAGAACAATGCCACCCGAAGGTTGCAGGAACAGCACTTCATATTCTGCTTGGGAACCCTGCAACCTAATGGTATTAATGTGGATTTCACAAGCTTCAAAACCTCCCTTCCCCCTACTGCATCCCAAAACCAGCCCAGCTATCAAACCTGTCCTTCCTCCCACCTATCACCTCCTCCCACCTCAAGCTGCACCTCCATTTCATACCTACTAACCTCATCCTGCCCCCTTGACCTGTCCGTCCTCCCCGGACTGACCTATCTCCTCCCTACCTCCTCACCCACATTCACCTCTACTGGCTCCATCCCAGCCTCTTTAACTATTTATTTCAGATCCCCCTTCCCCCTGCCCCGCCATTTCTGAAGAAGGGTCTGGGCCTGAAACATTAGTCTTCCTGCTCCTCTGATGCTGCTTGGCCTGCTGTGTTCATCCATCTCAACACCTTGTTATCTCTCATCAATGTGAACCAGCTGGTGCCCCAGCAGCTGGGACAGAGAATTAATCCCTTTCCCACTCACAGAGCAGGCTAATGGCTTCTCCCCAGTGTGAGGCCTTTGATGGGAATTTAACATTGACTGTAATGTAAATCCCTTCCCAAACTGGGGCAGCGGAACAGCTTCTCCCCAGTGTGACTGAATTCGTGAATCTCCAATTGAGATGGGTAATTGAATCCCTTCCCACATTTCCCACAATTCCACTGTTTCTCCAAGGTGACCGTGTCCTTGTCTTTCTCCAGGTTGAGCAATCAATTCACACCTTGCCTACACACAGAACACATCTGAGTTCACCGACTGGAGCACTGTCATTCAGGCACAGTGACTGGATAAAGCTCTTTTCATCATCAGTTTACTGTCACCCACTCATGTTGCATCTGTCTCAGTGCTTTCCCAGTCATTTCTCTTTCCTCATTTAAAGGCAGATGATACGCAGGTCCTGATAAATTGAGAAATCCTGTCAGATTTTGAAGTGATGATTGGCTTTATTTGCCCATTTAGAAATTTTCCCTGACAAGTCTCCTTCAGAAAGAAAAGCCTTCCCGCAGCCAACATCAACTCCTGCTGCACCCCTTCCTGACCAATAAATGTTACATATGGTTAGTGAAAATGAAAATTAACATTTTTGAACTGTTCCTTTATACTCACTGTAGGTGAAGTACAATAGCTAACCCAAGCCCTTCTCTCACGTCACCCTGGTGCATTCTGTGTGGTTACAACAGAGGCAGAGACAGGCTGCTCATGTGCTTTTGATCTCCATGTTTACCCAGTACTGTTTTATCTTTACCAGTGTAGCAGAAACACAAACCTGCAGATTCACTTCCAGTCAGGAACAGATCATTGATTTACGCTAATCTCTGATTTGAAGCACATTTCCAGCATTCACCGTTGTACTTCCCCTGACTCTAAACCCAGTTGGAAACGAGATTCTGTTCCGTGTCAAGGAGCTGTGAGCCATGGAAGACAGTAGCTGGGACACATTTCTTACACACAGCAGGATTAACCCACACCGTGGCTTGGTTGTCAGTGAAGAGAGACGTGAAAGAGTAAAGTGCCATCTGACCCCCTCAGTGTGACCCTGAAGGATGTGTCCCGACTGAAGCTCTGTTGCTGCCATTCGATTGCCCCCCTCGCCCTCCCTCCCCCACCCTGAGATTGTCCTCTCTGAACTCCAGGTGCTGTTCAACCCTGAGGACAAATACAACAATCTACTGTGATGTGTTTGAAGCAAAGCTGATTTATTTTAAATTTTAGCCCAATTTGAGAGATTATAAACATCATCAGAAACAAACTCCAAATTTCAGAACAAAACTATCAGAAAATTACAGCACAGACCAAGACCATTTTTTAAAATGTATTTGTGAGATGTGGGTGTCGCTGGCTGGCCAGTATTATTTGGCCCATCATGTTTGTGTTGGTTGAGATTGAAACACACAGGTTTGCAGCTTTCTGGATTCACCATTGAGAAGAGCAATTTCAGGCTGTGAACTCTGCCCCTATTTGTTTGCATTTCTTGTTACAATTTGTGTCTGTGTCTTCTACACACCAGGCTCCAGGCACATCTTTTGTTTTTTCTTCTACCCTAACTCCATTCTTTGTGGCCATGAAATACTAATAACATTTCTACAATTTAATCTCTCCTGCCTTCCCCTGTGACAGACCGCCTTTTTTCCCCTCTCTCACCCCCACCTTGCTCAACACTTTTCACATTTCTGATGGGTCCCAGCCCTCTGTGACCTCACTGTGCCCCCCGGGTCAGTGGCGCGAGTTTTGAATTCTCTTCCTCCAGAGAAAATCTGAAATCTTTGTGGCAGCAGCTTTCCCTAGATTTTATTTTTAAAACAAAAACAGTGAAATTGTTTCAACATTGAGTTTTTTTTATCCTTCACTCACAAATTGGCTTCATTATAGCTGAGCTGTGATCCTTTCAGAGTCCAAAAATGTGCAGGTTAGGTGGGCTAGCCACGCTAGATTGTCCCCTAGTGTGCAGTTTAGGTGGTTGGGTAGCCTTGGTAAATGCTGAGTTATGGGAGTACAGGGTCAGTGATGGGCCGAATGACCTCTTTCTGCACTGTAGGGATTTTGTGATTCTAACCAGTTGTGATCATGGTTATGTTTTCCTCATGACAGCCCACACATCACCAGGTTCATTCAGCTCAGGCTGTCATGCTGCCTTCGTGTTTTTGTGGGTTTGTACTCAGACCTTTTGTGGTTTACACAGTCTATTTGAAGATAAGAGTGAATTTGTAACTAGAGATCACTTGCAGATTCGGAAATATTTCTGCTGCTGGCATCACTCACAAGGATTGGGAAAGTAAAGGGTCACTCACAAATCTTACAGAACGCAGGTTGTAATTGCCAGTAAAGACTGAATAGCATAGAACATAGAACATAGAACAGTACAGCACAGAACAGACCCTTCAGCCCACAATGTTGTGCCGACCATCCTCATGTATGCACCCTCAAATTTCTGTGACCATATGCATGTCCAGCAGTCTCTTAAATGACCCCAATGACCTTGCTTCCAAACTGCTGCTAGCAATGCATTCCATGCTCTCGCAACTCTTTGTGTAAAGAACCCGCCTCTGACATCCCCTCTATACTTTCCTCCAACCAGCTTAAAACTATGACCCCTTGTGCTGGCCATTTCTGCCCTGGGAAATAGTTTCTGGCTATCAACTCTATCTATGCCTCTCATTATCTTGTATACCTCAATTAGGCCCCCCTCTCCTCCTTCTTTTCTCCAAAAAAAAGAGACTGAGCTCAGTCAACCTCTCTTCATAAGATAAGCCCTCCAGTCCAGGCAGCATCCTGGTAAACCTCCTCTGAACCCTCTCCAAAGCATCCACATATTTCCTATAATAGGGCAACCAGAACTGGACGCAGTATTCCAAGTGCCATCTAACCAAAGTTTTATAGAGCTGCAACAAGATCTCACGACTCTTAAACTCAATCCCACTGTTAATGAAAGCCAAAACACCATATGCTTTCTTAACAACCCTGTCCACTTGGGTGGCCATTTTAAGGGATCTATGTATCTGCACACCAAGATCCCTCTGTTCCTCCACACTGCCAAGAATCCTATCCTTAATCCTGTACTCAGCTTTCAAATTCGACCTTCCAAAATGCATCACCTCACATTTATCCAGGTTGAACTCCATCTGCTACCTCGCAGCCCATCTCTGCATCCTGTCAATGTCCCGCTGCAGCCTACAACAGCCGTCTATACTGTCAACGACACCTCCGACCTTTGTGTCGTCTGCAAACTTGCTGACCCATCCTTCAATCCCCTCATCCAAGTCATTAATAAAAATTACAAACAGTAGAGGCCCAAGGACAGAGCCCTGTGGAATCCCACTCACCACTGACTTCCAGGCAGAATATTTTCCTTCTACTACCACTCGCTGTCTTCTGTTGGCCAGCCAATTCTGTATCCAGGCAGCTAAGTTCCCCTGTATCCCATTCCTCCTGAACTTCTGAATGAGCCTACCATGGGGAACCTTATCAAATGCCTTACTGAAATCCATATACACCACATCCACAGCTCGACCCTCATCAACTTTTCTAGTCACATCCTCAAAGAACTCGATAAGGTTTGTGAGGCATGACCTGCCCCGCACAAAGCCGTGTTGACTGCTTTTGATCAAGCCATGCTCTTCCAGATGGTCATAAATCCTATCCCTCAGAATCCTTTCTAACACCTTGCAGACGACAGACGTGAGAGCATAAAACTCTTTTCTAAAGAAAAGTGGAGGCCAATAGTTAACCTGATACAAATTGGAAGCTTTGTCCCTGTGAAATGAAGTCATTGGATCTGAAACAAAAAATGGGAATCAGTTCTGAGGAAGAGCAAAGCGACCTGAAACATTAAACATTAATTAATGTGCTGAAACATCCCTTTACCCAAATTCATCAATCAGTCAAATTCACTCATTTATCAATCTATCCAGGATTTTCCCATTTCAGCAAATTACAGAAATGTGAACCTTAGGTCAGTAGTTGGGAAATTATTGGAGAAGGTTCTTTTGGACAGAATTTACTTATTTTTGGAAAACATATTCCATGATTGTTGGACTTAAAAAACAAAATGTGAACAGTTTTTGATATCACTTATGAATGACTTAACATTCATTTTACATATGTATAGAGCTAAAAAGTGTAATGTAATTATTTCAGTGAAATTAAGGTGATCATACAGTTAAAAAATCATTCGAATCTAACTCCAATTAATGAGCTGAATAATATGTGATTATTGTACCAGTTTTTGCATTGAAAATTCAATCTTATTTGATGCCTGTAATATTTTATGCTATTAAGTGTAACTCAAAAACAAAGTAATGAAAGGATGTCAGAAAAAAAACTTTAGTTTTAGCTTTATGGACCTATGGAATACTTGTACACATAGTTGGATGATTGCACTGGAAGCTGTAAAATATGTAATGTCAGTGCTGACGTGAAAAGTAATTTCCTTTGCAAGGTGTTCCTCACTCAGAATAATTAGAAATTTATTATGATTATGAATCTACCATTTAAAAGATAGCTACTGTGATTGATTAAAAAAAGTTATATTTTACTTAGAAAATTAGGCTAAGCAATATACAGGTTGTAAATGTGTTTATTCAACAGAATATTGAGATTGTCCCAGGAACTAATTATACATACACAACTCATAATAGCTTGAATAATACATTGAAACAGTGATTATTGAATTGAGAAAGACATGATAGTTGTATCGGGCAGTTCAAATGTCTCACTATATTGGCAACATGTTTATGTTGTTCAAACAGGCAGCATGTTTGTCAAAGCAGCAGATTTTCATTTTGGGATGTGCGTCTGTTTAACTAGAATCCGTTCTGTTCTCTTGTAAGAAGCTCTTGTTGTTGTATGCGATGAACTGTCACTAACAGTGTAATTTACCCGATCAGCTTTCCTTTGTCTGTAAATCAGGCGGCCACTAAACTATACACCTGCTTTTCACAGTCGAAGCACAGAATCATTTCTGAACGAATAAGTGGCAGATCACAAAGTTATTTCACTGAAAACAATTTCTAGCACACATCATCAATCAGCATTTTCTGGTAAGATTTTCTGAACAATTCTGATTTCTAGCTGTAAAACTGATGATATCTGTGTTGCTTGTCAGTGAGGATTCAGCCCCTTTGTTCGGAGCTGTTTTTATACAGGTGGTTGTTTCATTAGGTATCTGCCAAGTTTACATTCCCCTTTGACTGTATTTCTGTGAGATTATTGATGCACAGAATATTTTACTCTGCAGGAAGTAATGTTCATTCACTGAATATTAAATAATTTTTGACTCTAACTGAGCAATGTACTTCTTTTCAGCTAATTATTCAATTTTCATTTTATGGCTGTATTAAATGTTGCAGGAACAAACTCTGGACAGTGTTTCCATTCACTTGTGTTGGAATCACTAACAGCTACATGGTCAGTCAGTTTCTGGCTGATGGATCAGTTTCTTTGCCCTATTGGATGATGGCCATTTGCTCAGTTTTCACTGGCTCGCCTTGGCCTCAGTCCATCAGCTGCTGAAACACTCCATCTAGCATTTGTTCCCTTTCGCCATGACTAACAGTCCAAGTTTGTGTTCCACATTCTGCCTTCATGTATTCATGATCATCACAGATTCTACCGCCTATGTCCTTACAGGTCCTGTAAAATATCCACCACAATTTCACCATGAGCTCCATTATGTTCAATCTAAACATTCTTCCAAAGTTTGGCTCACTGTTCTCAGATCTAACGACGACCTCGCCTGATCCTATTTCTACAATTTCACCCCTTCTCAAAGTATCTGCACTTATCCAATTCCAGCTGCTGGAGAATTCCTGATTTTATTTACCTCACTCACTATTAATGGATTTACCCTCAGCTGGCTTGGGCCTAAGCTGGGAAATTCTCTTCGTCTGGTCCGTTCTACGCTCCTTTCATCTTTTAGGCTCCTGGAAAACCTACCTATTTGGTCAAGACTTTGGTTTCCATCATTTTAAATCTCCCTTTCTAGATCACAACCCTGTGACCATGTGTAGACCATTCAGCCCTTCAAACCTGCTGCATCATTCAATACATTCATGACTGATCTGTTTGTGTTTGAAATGCCATATTTACTTCAACACAAATGAACACTGATGCTTCTGCTGAAGAACAATCCATTAACCCATGTCTTAAAAATATTCAATGAACACACCTTCTGAGGCAGAGAGTTTAAAAATAGCACAGCCCTCTGAATGGAAATAAGTCTCCTCATCTCTGTCCTGAAAGGGTGAACCCAATTTTAAAACAGTGCCCTCTCATTGAGGAATGACCCACCAGAGGAAACCTCTTTTCCACATCTACCTTGTCAGGACACCACTCATTCTTCCAATACTCCAGTGGAAACAAAGCCAGCCTGTCCAACCAATCTGCATTTATTTATGTCACACCGGGTGTGAATGGTGTTGAAGTGTTTTGTTGTCAGTTTTGCAGTGAAAATGTTGATTCACAATTCAATATGAGCCAGTTCTACCTGTTACCCACACTAGCTTAGCTGTCTGACTAGATTGTATTTGTTTTTGTGTTATCTTGTCAGGAAGGTCATGTATTAAAGTGACAAGGAGTGGGTGCTTTATGTGACATTTTCTGCTGATAAAACATTTTAAATATCAGACTATGGCTTCTATATTTGAGAGTGTCATGTTGCTGTATGCAACAGGCTGTGTCTAATAGGATTCTGCTCCCTAGAACACAGATTTCCTTTGTCTACAAATTACACATGAAGTGACTTGAACACCTGGAAATGTGATATGTTCCTTGCAATGTGATTTCTATTCATGCACTTTGTGGAACCTCCTAAAGCCAGAGGAACACAAGTGTGTGCAGATTTGTTTTCCTCACTGAAGGAAACACGCATTGGCATTCCTCCTCAGGGACTGAATCACTGACTATATTCCAGAAAATGAGTAGCAACGTTTGCAATGTGAAGGGGATCAAAAAGATGTTGCAGAAACTGGATGAGTGGAGAAGTCAGCTATGATGTTACTAAAATAGAAACGTCCACTGTGGATGCTGGAAATTTAAAAAAAAGACAAGGAGGGACATAGCAAATCTGGCAGCATCTGTGGAGAGAGAAACAGTAAGTTTTTTGTGACTGATGTGACTCCTTTTTCAAACAAACAGCATTATTAAACTGCTAATCAGGCTCCAGATGCTGAATGGTGTAATTCTGCCACTATCTTGATGGTTTATTTTGGAGAAGCAATCTCCTTATTTATTTGATTGTGGCACTGAAGCTGTGCTATTTAAACAGAAAAGGCACTTTCTGTGTCTTGTTGATTCTGGGTAGAAATTAATGCCCATTGTGCATCACAGAAGCTGGAGAGAGTTCTGATACATGAGAATATTCAATTCAAGATGCTATCTTTGGAAAACAAGAATGTTTTCACCAAGGTAGGGAATCACTGATCCTCACTGACCATGGTGCAGAATGAGCCTAGAGATTTGCTTTTGTAACTAATACAGTCAGCTGTGGTATACTGTAGCGCTCTCAGTCCTGCCTTTCCTCACAACCCAGCTTCATGTTTCAGCCAGAGGATCGCAATGTAGAAATATTTCCTGCAGATGAGACAATCTAGGACAGATCCACATCCACATTTTCCCATAGGATGTGCTCCTGACACATGGACTGTCAAGATTACGATGGAAATTTATGTAATATTTAGTTAGACTGAATTGCTGGAACAAGTAGAACCGCCAGAGATCTAGATTGTTGGAAGTGTTACAAAGTTGGATAGAGTGCTATTGGACTGGAAGGCAGGATGTTAGAATTTTTTCTGTAAAATTTTGATGTTTGTTAAATGAGAAGGAGGAAAGAAGTGAGTGTTCCCTTTAAAAGATAATCTGTTTTTGTTTGGCTTGGAGATTTAAAGAAATAGTTCTGTGACCAGCTTGCTGGTTAGTAGGTTCAAAGAACACTTGAATTTTAACATTTGTTTCAAAAGGCTGTATAGTTAGCAGGCCAATCCACAGTTTCATTTTGTTATCAAGGCAACAAGTTTTGATTTTAGCCAATTAATTTCAACCAGGCACTTACATACCGAAACAAAAACAATTAAGTTTAAATCTAATCATTTTGACAACTTGGGATCAATTCTGTTGTAAGAAAATGAAATGTCACTAAGGGTATTAAAGATTAGGGAAGTCAAGAGAGCAAACTGCCACCTGTCCAAGTTACCGACAATCATCTCTAAAGAAAGATTCATTGGCTCTCACAGATTTCGAAAAGCCGTGGAGTTAAGGCCATCGAAAGCAAAGGTACCTACAGCACAACTAGTTAATGTTCCTGACACAAGAATTCCACAGAGGAGGCATTCCTGACAGAAGAATTCAACAGAGAAGATACAGGACATTCCAGAAGATGTGACCTGGCTGTAATTTTGAGACACTAAGTTCTTTTTTTAAATTTTGCTTAATATAAGTGGGACTTGAATTTATTATGACAGCATACTATTAGAATCTTATTTTATTCCGGAATAGTTAGCAGTTAGAGGGGAAATGTTCAGTTTGTTGCTGGCTTACCAAGTTTGATCTCTGTTAGAACTATATAAATAAATTGTTACTTGTTGATTACAGAGTGCATATAAGGGGTATATTTTGTTTGATCACTCATTATTAACAGGTTAGGGTGAGAGGCAAGTTACACCACTTTTCACACTTCTTTTACCAGATTATAGGGTGAGGTGTGCTTCTCTTGGATGTTTCAGATTTAGTTATTGGGGGTGAGGCTGGTTCAATTTCACCTGCAAGAGGCACAACATCCTGATGGTGAGCAAGATGGGTTGCTCATTCCCTGGCACTGTGTCCCATCCAAGAACTCTCTCCTGAATCATACTGTGGACTCTCCTAAACCAGATGGACAGCAGTGCATCAACAAAGCAGACCACCATCACCTTCTTCAGGGCAGGCAATGAAGGGGAATGACTACTGTCCCATTTATTGAGCCTCAGATTCCATGGAGCAACTTCAGACCCATTCTGTGGTTCTTTCCCTCACTCTCTCTTTGGGTGTATCTTCGAGGCTCCCTTTGTTTCTGTCTATTTGTGTGTCTCTCCCTCTTCTCGTCCCCAGTATTCCGCCAGGTCCTTCATGGGATCTGATTGGCCATCAGTCAGTGAGTGAGCCCTTTGCCATCCGTAAGGTATAGTTCACCCACAGTATTGTGAGGGTGGCACTTGCTGGATTCAGAGCCAGTGACAGTGTCGGAATGGGAATTTCACTCAGAGTCACTGTGCTCTGGGTCTGGGAGTAAAGACTCGAGATGGGGGCGTTCCAGGCATGGACTGCTCTTGTCCCTTCATGGATAGTGGGTGCTGTTTGGGAAGAACATTTTGGAAGGAGATGCTGAATAGAAGGGCGGCACAGTGGCTCAGTAGTTAGCACTGCTGCCTCACAGTGCCAAGGACCTGGGTTTGATTCCAACCTTGGGCAACTGTCTGTGTGGAGGTGGCATGTTCTCCCTGTGGCTGCGTGGGTTTCCTCCAGGTGCTCCAGTTTCCTCCCATGTGCTGGCTAGGTGGATTGGCCAAGCTAAGATGGCCATAGTGTTCAAGGATGTGTAGATTGAGTGGGTTGCAGGGAGATGTGTCTGACTGAGGTGCTGTGAGGGTCGGAGTGGAGTTCTTGGGCCGAAGGGCCTGTTTCCATACTGTCGGCATTCTCTGAATTCTATGAAAAGAATGCTAAGTGATCACTGATGGGAATATTGGAAATAATGCACAGCTCTGTCCCTCTGAACAGATGGTGGAGGGGTGGAGTTACAAAGGTGTTACACACAGTGTTAGTCTTATGCTCCATTTCTCCCTGCCTAAGGCTGTCATTGCCTTCATCTTACATTTGTGACACTGTCTCTATCTCGTGTTCTCGCTCTGTCCTTCTGTATCCTCTGTGCACCCGCCCGTGCTCTCTGTCCCTGTGTGTTCCTGTGTATGCCTCTCCATAATCCCTAAATGCAGTTGTGAATCTTTCTCGATCTCACTTGAAATGTGTGATGATCTCTCTCTATTCTTGTCTATCAGTGACTCTGTCCCTGTCACTGTATCTATCTGTCTCTCTTTGTCTGTCTGTCCCTGTGACTATCTGTGTCTCTCTCTTTCTCTGTCACAGAGTCACATATAGACAAGGATAGAGAGAGATCATCACACATTTCAAGTGAGATCGAGAAAGATTCACAACTGCATTTAGGGATTATGGAGAGACATACACAGGAACACACAGGGACAGAGAGCACGGGCGGGTGCACAGAGGATACAGAAGGACAGAGCGAGAACACGAGATAGAGACAGTGTCACAAATGTAAGATGAAGGCAATGACAGCCTTAGGCAGGGAGAAATGGAGCATAAGACTAACACTGTGTGTAACACCTTTATAACTCCACCCCTCCACCATCTGTTCAGAGGGACAGAGCTGTGCGTTATTTCCAATATTCCCATCAGAGATCACTTAGCAATGTTTTCATAGAATTCAGATATTCCTACAGTATGGAAACAGGCCCTTCGGCCCAAGAACTCCACTCCGGCCCTCAGTGGACCCCACCCAGACACATCTCCCTGCAACCCACTTAACCTACTCATCCCTGAAAACTATGGGCAATTTTGCTTGGCCAATCCACCCAGCCAGCACATGGGAGCAAACCAGAGCACCCGGAGGAAACCCACACAGTCACAGGGAGAACATGCCAACACCACACAGACAGTGTCTGCCTCTTTCTCTCTCTGTCCCTATATGTATCTGTCTCTATCTTGATTGTTGTGTCCATCTGAGACTCTATCTCTCTCTGTTTCTGTACCTGTGTTTATCTGTCACTCTTTGCCTGTCTCCATGTGACGATATCTCCCCCCACACCCCCTGCCCTGTGTCTGTGTTGGTCCTGATGTTAATCTGTGACTGTCTGTCTCTGTCTCTGTGCCTATCTGTGTCTCTGTTTCTCTTTGTCTACTTGTGATTCTGCATGTGTCTGTCTGTCTGTCTATCTGTCGGTCTCTCTCCCTCTCTCTGTGTTTCTCCCATTTGCTATGTGTGTATCTCTCTATCTCTATCCCTGGGTCTGAGTCTTCCTCTCACCCTGTGACTATCTGTGTGCGTCTCTCCCTCGGTCACTACATAAACTGTCTCATTGATGTAACGTTTACAAGTGTAATCGTCCTCTCTCTCTCGTTCAGAGCGGAGGGGCAAACATCTGTCCCAAAGCAACAACAATGGAGGCCACACGACTAAACTCATTCCCAGCAACTATGTGACCTCCCCCGCCGCGCCCGGTCTACTCACCCCGAAAATGACCAGGGCAACAGAAATGACCCACCTCACAAATAAATGTGCCCCTGCAAGAGGCACAGCATGCTGCCTGTGAACAGGATGGATCGCTCCTTTCCTGGCACTGTGCCCCATCCAGGAACTACCTCCAAAATCACACTTTGGCATTCCCTCAAATAGATGAATTGCACTGGCTCAGCAAAGCAGAGTGCCATCACCTTCTCGAGGGCAGGTGGGAAAGGGAAATGATAGCTGGCTCATCGAGTGTCCCTTAGATCCCATGGAGCAACTTCAGACCCGTTCTGTGATTCGCTCCCTCGCTTGTGCTCTCCGTCTCTGTGTGTATCTTTGAACCTCCCCTTGTCCTTGTGTGTTCTCTCCGCCTCTTCCAGTGTCCAATATTCTTCCAGTTCCTTCATGGGATGTGAGTGGCCATTAGCCAGTGATTGAACCCTTTGCAGCCCATGCAGTGTAGCTCACCCACAGCATTGTGAGGGTGGCACTTCCTGGACTCGGACCAAGTGACAGTGTCAGAATGGGAATATCATTCGGGCCAGTGTTCACTGTGTCTGGGAGCAGAGATTGGAGATGGTCATGTTCCAGGCATGGACTGCTCTTGTCCATTCAGGAATAGTGGATGCTGTTTTGCAAGACCATTTCTGGAAGGAGATGCTGAATAATCCAAAGTGATCTCTGTAGGTTCGTGGAAATGAAGCACAACTCTGTCCCTCTGAATCGATGGTGAAGGGTGTTGCTCTCATTCTCCGTTTGTCCCTGTGTAAATCTGTCCCTCTGTCTCTGTATCTCCCTCTGTCTCTCACTTAATCATTTTGTGTGTATGTGTGTGTTTGTGTGTGTGTGTGTGTGTGTGTGTGTGTGTGTGTGTGTGTGTGTGTGTGTGTTTCTCTCTTTCTGTCCCTATCTCTCTCTCACCATACCCCGCACCACCCCCCCCGACATCTGCATCTATCTCTCCCTCCCTCACTACATAAACTCTCTAACTGATGTGACATTTACAAGTATATTCATCCTCTCTCTCTCTCCTTCAATGCAGAGGGTCAGGCATGTGTCCCACAGCAATAACAATGGAAGCAACATTCCAACACTCGTTCCCAGCAACTATATGACCCCTCACCACTGAGAATGACCAGGGTGACAGAAGCACTTGGAGTTCATCTGCCACCCACCTGCATGTGTCCCTGCAAGAGGCACCATGTCCTGGCTGTGATCTAGATGTTTGCTCCTTCCCTGGCACTGTGTCTCACCCAGGAACTCCCTCCTAAATCACACTTTGGCCTTCCCTAAACCAGATGGACTGCTTTGGGTCAGCGAAACCAACCACCATCGCCTTTCTGAGGGCAGGTAGTGAAGGGGAATGACAGCTGGCCCATCGAGTGTCCCTCAGATCCCACGGAGCAACTTCAGACCAAATCTGTGCTAATTTCCCTGCTCTGTCTCTGGGTGTATCTGTGAGCCTCCCTTTGTTCCTGCATGCTTCTTTTTCTCTCCTTCTTCCTGTTTCTTCATGGGACATGAGTGCCTATCAGTCGGTGAGTGAACCCTCTGCAAACCATGTGGTGTAGCTCACCCACAGTGTTGTGAAGATGGGATTTGAGCCCAGTGACAGGGTCAGAATGGGGATATCATTTGAAGTCATTGTGCTCTGTGTTTGGAAGCAGACTTTGGGCATGGGGATGTTCCAGGCATGGACTGCTGTTGTCCATTTGGGAATAGTGGTTGCTGTTTAGGGAGGTCATTTTTGGAAGGAGGTGCTGAATAACCCTGAATGATATTTGCAGAGGATGTTGCAAATGATGCATAGGTCTGTCTTTCTGAACTGATGGTAAAGGGCTAGAGTCATTAAGGTTTTGCACACTGTCTCTTATTCTCCATCTTTCCCTGTGTAGAGCTGTCATTGTCTTCATCTTAGGTTTGTGAGCCCCTATTTGTTTCTTCTGCTCTCTCTCGCTCTCTGTCACTCCGTGTTCTTTGTGAATCTCTCCATAACTCTCTGTCCCTGTGTATTCCTGTAAATCTCTCTCTGTGGCCCAGAATGTAGCTGTGTCTCATTTCATATCCGTCATCATTTCTCTGCCCCGTGTCTATCTGTGACTCTCTCTCACTGTGCCCCTGTGTCTATCTGTTTCTCTCTCTCTCTCTGTGTCTGGGTGTCTATCTATGACTCTCTCTGTCATTCCTGTGTTGATCTATTTGTGTCTCTTTCTCTGTGCCTGTGTCTATCTCGAGCTCTCTCTCATCCCTGTGTTGATCTATGTGTGTCTTTCTATGTGTGCATGTCTATCTCTCTCTCTCTTCCTGAGTAGAGCTGTGTCTCTCTCTGTCCCCGTGTGCTTTTGTGATCCTCAGTTTCTGACATGACCTGTACTGTGTTTCTCTCTTTCTATCCCCATGTATATATTTCTCTTGTCTCGCTCACTACCCTGTCTCTGATTCTCTCTGCCCCAATGTTTGTTTATTTTAATCACATCTGGGATGAAAACATTTCTGGCCAGGCCTGCATTTCATGCCCATCACTGACTGTGCAGAGAGCTGTGGGCCTGGACTCACATGTTAGGCCAAACCAGACAATGAGCATTAGTGAAGCAGTGATAATGGGAACTGCAGATGCTGGAGAATTCCAAGATAACGAAATGTGAGGCTGGATGAACACAGCAGGCCCGGCAGCATCTCAGGAGCTCAAAAGCTGACGTTTTGGGCCTAGACCCTTCATCAGAGATGGGGATGGGGTAAGGGTTCTGGAATAAATAGGGAGAGAGAGGGAGGCGGACCGAAGATGGAGAGAAGAGAAGATAGGTGGAGAGGAGAGTATAGGTGGGGAGGTAGGGAGGGGATATGTCAGTCCAGGGAAGACGGACAGGTCAAGGAGGTGGGATGAGGTTAGTCGGTAGGAGATGGAGGTGCGGCTTGGGGTGGGAGGAAGGGATGGGTGAGAGGAAGAACAGGTTAGGGAGGCAGAGACAGGTTGGACTGGTTTTGGGATGCAGTGAGTGGAGGGGAAGAGCTGGGCTGGTTGTGTGGTGCAGTGGGGGGAGGGGACGAACTGGGCTGGTTTTGGGATGCGGTGGGGGAAGGGGAGATTTTGAAGCTGGTGAAGTCCATTGATACCATTGGGCTGCAGAGTTCCCAAGCGGAATATGAGTTGCTGTTCCTGCAACCTTCGGGTGGCGTCATTGTGGCACTGCAGGAGGCCCATGATGGACATGTCATCTAGAGAATGGGAGGGGGAGTGGAAGTGGTTTGCGACTGGGAGGTGCAGTAGTTTGTTGCGAACTGCGCGGAGGTGTTCTGCAAAGCGGTCCCCAAGCCTCCGCTTGGTTTCCCCAATGTAGAGAAAGCCGCACCGGGTACAGTGGATGCAGTATACCACATTGGTAGATGTGCAGGTGAACCTCTGCTTAATGTGGAATGTCATCTTGGGGCCTGGGATAGGGGTGAGGGAGGAGGTGTGGGGACAAGTGTAGCATTTCCTGCGGTTACGCGGAAGGTGCCGGGTGTGGTGGGGTTGGAGGGCAGTGTGGAGCGAACAAGGGAGTCATGGAGAGAGTGGTCTCTCTGGAAAGCAGACAGGAGTGGGGATGGAAAAATGAAGCAAGTGTTTTCTTTTTCCCAAAAATTGACAATGCATTCAACATCATTGTTGCATTCTCAGCTCTGAATTCTTTATTGAACTTAAATTCCACCCTCAGTCGTGGCTGGATTTGAACCTGGGTGCTCTGGACTTCAGCTGAGTTTGTGTGTGAGCAGTATTGATCATACGATGAGGCCTATTTCTCTGTCCTTTCGGATTTCATGGTTTGCCTCTTATGTACCTGTGTGTTTCTGTGACTGTCTCTGTCCCTGTGATTATAATGTTGTGATTGTGTTGAAGGATCTGCTGGAGACTGTGTGCTGAGAGTTCCCCTACGATTATCCAGGATTGCAGTAAATGAGGTCTTTCACTGGAATGAGGCTGCACTTGCTATTCTGACTATTCCCCAGCATTCCTGAAAAGTGGGAACTGGGCACAATGAGACTGTGGGGGAGATGCACTCAGACAGCGTAGCAGTGAGTCATTGGTAAGGCTTCAGCATCTGTGTCTCTTTGTCTTTGTGTCTAAATAAGGGGTAGGCCATTTAGAACAGAGTTGAGGAAAAACTTCTTCACCCAGAGAGTGGTGGATATGTGGTATGCTCTGCCCCAGAAGGCAGTGGAGGCCACCTCTCTGGATACTTTCAAGAAAGAGGTGGACAGAGCTCTTAAAGATAGTGGAATCAAGGGTTATGGGGATAAGGCAGGAACAGGATACTGATTGTGGATGATCAGCCGTGATCATAATGAGTGGTGGTGCTGGCTCGAAGGGCCGAATGGCCTACTCCAGCACCTGTTGTCTATTGTCTATTCTCCTTCTCCAGTGTCCAATATTCTTCTACTTCCTTCATGGGATATGAGTGACAATCAGTCAGGATGTGAACCCTTTACAGTCCATGAGATGTAGCTCACCCACAGTGTTGTGAGGGTGGCACTTCATGGATTCAGACCCAGTGACAGCATTGCAATGGGAATATCGTTCGGAGTCAGTGTGCTCTGTGTCTGGGAGCAGAGAATGGGGATGGGGATGTTCCCAAAAGGATGAAAGCAGTCAATCCTGGAATAGAGGGTGTTGTCGTGGAAGATCATTTTTGGAAGGAGATGCTGAATAATCCTGATAATCGCTGCAGGGACCTTCAGTTGATGTACAACTCTGTGCCACTGTACTCATAGTAAAGGGGAGAGAGTGTCTGTCTCAGTCTCCATTTCTCCTTGTGATAACAGTGTCATCGTTTTCATCTTAGCTTTGTCTCTTTCTCTATCTATCTCATGCCATTTCTCTGTGAATCTGTTTGTCTGTCTCTGTTTCTGTGAATCCCACTCCATGTTGCTGAATGTAGCTGCAATGTCTCTGTGATCGGTTCATAAGTGTGATAATCTCTCTCTGCTCCATGTGTCTATCTGTGGTTCTGTTTGCGTCCCTACATATATCAGTAATCTCTCTATGTCGCTGTGTATATCTGTTTCTTTCATTCATGGATTCCCTACAGTGTGAAAACAGGCCATTCAGCCCAATAAGGCTATACTATCCTTCAGAGCCTCCCACCAAAACACACACCCCCATAACCCACTTGTTATATACATTGCTGAACAATTTAGCGTGGTCAATCCACTTAAACTGTACACCTTTGGACCGTGGAAGGAAAACTGAGCACCCGGAGGAAAGTCACGCAGACTTGGAGACCATGTGCAAACTTCACACAGTCACCCAAGGATGGGAGAGAACTTGGGTCCCTGGTGCTGTGAGGCAGCAGTGCTAGCCACTGAGCCACGGTGCCTATCTATCTATCTCTCTGACCCTGTCTTAATCTGTTTCTCTTGCTCTATCTGAGTCTGTGTCTATCTATGTCTCTCCCTCTCTCTCTCTCTCTCGCTCCATGCATCTATCTGTGATTCTCTCTTCCCTGTCACTGTGTCTATTTGTGATTCTCTCTGTCACTGCACCTATCTGTGTCATCCTCTCTCTGTCTCTCTCAAAACCTCTGAAAATCTGTGTCTTGCCCACCCTCGTTGTATAAATTGTCGAATTGCTGATACATTTACAAGTGTAATCATTCTCTCTCTCACCATCTCTGTGTCTTTCTGTGTGTCTCTCTCTTTCTTTTTGTCCCTGTGAATATATGTGAGTGTGTGCATGTGTGTATGTACAAGACTGTATGTGAGAGCGTCTGCACACACGAGAGTGTGTGTGATTGAGAGTAAGGGACTGTTTGAGAGTCTTCACTGTGGCAGGGGAAGAAACACAGGGGAAGACAGTTACTGAATGAAATTACAGGATGGAATCATTGACACAAACTTTGCAGTCCAATAGACACACTCACATGCATGGTCTTTCTTTCTATGCACGCACACAGGCAGACCCTTTCTTTGGGTCTCTCTCTCTCACGCGCGCAAACACACAGAGACACACGCGTGCGCAGACACACAGAGACACGCGCGCAGACACACAGAGACACACACGTGCACAGACACAGAGACACGCGCATGCAGACACACAGAGACACACGCGCACACGCACACACTATTGGCCTGGATGTTGCTGATTATGGATGATTTGAGGTACAAAGAAAGGTCGGATATATTGGGATGTTTTTCACTGAAGCATAGGAGCTTTAAAGGTGACCTGATAAGGAGTTTATAAAATAATGAGGGGTATAGATAGAGGTAATGGTAGCTGTCATTTCCCTAGGATGGGACTTTTCAAGACTAGGGGACACAATTTTAAAGGCGAGAGGAGAAAGATTTAGAGAAGACATGAGGGGAAAAGTTTTTACACAGAGGGTGGTAAGTGTGTGGAATAAATTTCCTGAGTAAGAGGTGTGTGTGAGTACAATTATATCACTTAAAATACATCTGGGCCAGTGGCAGGCAGGTCAGACTAGGTTCATTTGGGATTATGTTCGGCATGCACTGGTTGGACCGAAGAATCTGTTTTTGTGCTGTCGGACTGTATGACATGTAGATACACACCTGCACATGCGCGCACTCACACGCACACACATACGGACACATGCACATACCCACACACGTTCACACAAACGCACATGCTCACAAGCACACGCTCACAGGCACATGCTCACACATGCACACACACACATGCACATGCTCACATACACACACGCACATATGCACGCACACACACATACATACATGCGCATACACTCACACACATGCGCGTGCACTCACACACGTGTGTGCTCGCACACACACAAACATGCATGCTCTCACACACACACACGTGCACACTTACACACACATGCACACATGTGAGCACTCGCACACATATGAGCACACACACACATGCGTGGTCACACATGTGCGCGCTCATACACACATGCATGCGCTCTAAAACACGTGCACTTTCACATGCATGTGCACGCTCACACACCTGCATGCTCACACACACATGCACACAGATACATGCACATATGTGCACACTCACACAAACTCACGCTCACACGTACATGCACATACTTGCACGCTCACACACACATACACGCACACACACACAACACGCTGACCCCTTGAGCTCAGAACATCACTGACTACACCCCCTGACAAAACCTTTATAAAGTGCTCCCAAGGAGGAGAATAAACAAAGCTTTGACTGTCAAGTTTGAAATGGCTGCATGGAGTGCAGGCCAGGGAGAGACAGTGGCAGAAGAGAGAGAGAGAGAGAGAGTGAGAAAGAGATAACAAAGTGTGAAGCTGGATGAGCACAGCAGGCCAAGCAGCATCTCAGGAGTTTGATTCTGGGAGCCACACTGACAGTAGGAAAATACTGAGAGATCCTCAGCAAATATCCCCATTATCTTTCTATTCCTGTCTCTTGGGGCATCCGCAGTCAGGCTCTTAAGTGCTATTATGAGACCAATGTTAAATATTTTCAAACTGCACTGACAGAGATAACATGGCTTTAAAAAGGTTTCAAAGAACAAGGGTTGGTAAAGACAACAAAATGTGAGGCTGCATGAACACAGCAGGCCAAGCAGCATCTCAGGAGCACAAAAGCTGACGTTTCGGGCCTAGACCCTTCATCAGAGAGGGGGATGGGGAGAGGGAACTGGAATAAATAGGGAGAGAGGGGAAGGCGGACCGAAGATGGAGAGTAAAGAAGATAGGTGGAGAGAGGAGAGGTGGGGAGGTAGGGAGGGGATAGGTCAGTCCAGGGAAGACGGACAGGTCAGGGAGGTGGGATGAGGTTAGTAGGTAGATGGGGGTGCGGCTTGGGGTGGGAGGAAGGGATGGGTGAGAGGAAGAACCGGTTAGGGAGGCAGAGACAGGTTGGACTGGTTTTGGGATGCAGTGGGTCGGGGGGAAGAGCTGGGCTGGTTGTGTGGTGCAGTGGGGGGAGGGGACGAACTGGGCTGGAACTATGCAGTAGGGGAAGGGGAGATTTTGAAACTGGTGAAGTCCACATTGATACCAAGATAATAAAATGTGAGGCTGGATGAACACAGCAGGCCAAGCAGCATCTCAGGAGCACAAAAGCTGACGTTTCGGGCCTAGACCCTTCATCAGAGAGGCTCCTGATGAGGATTTGTGCTCCTGAGATGCTGCTTGGCCTGCTGTGTTCATCCAGCCTCACATTTTATTATCTTGGAATCTCCAGCATCTGCAGTCCCCATTATCTCTCCACATTGATACCATTAGGCTGCAGGGTTCCCAGGCGGAATATGAGTTGCTGTTCTTGCAACCTTCGGGTGGCATCATTGTGGCAGTGCAGGAGGCCCATGATGGACATGTCATCTCGAGAATGGGAGGGGGTGTGGAAATGGTTTGCGACTGGGAGGTGCAGTTGTTTGTTGCGAATAAAGCTTTGCTGCCGGAGAATTAACATTTCAATGGCCAGGAAGATCCAACAAAAGACTCCAATCCTGGAAATTACCATCTCTATCACACAGAGGCCTCCCTAATGAGCAGACTGAGCGACATTGCAATGTGTCAGAGGTGGAGTCTGCAAATCATTCACTGAGAAATGTATCAGATTTATCCTCTGATGCAGGGTCTAGGCCCGAAACGTCAGCTTTTGTGCTCCTGAGATGCTGCTTGTCCTGCTGTGTTCATCCAGCCTCACATTTTATTATCTTGGAATTCTCCAGCATCTGCAGTTCCCATTATCTCTGAAACTGTGAGAGTGAGCAGCTCTCCCTGTTTGATTGAGATTGTGTGTGTGTATGTGTGTTTATTATTATTTTAAACCTCTGGTTTATTACCAGCTTATGATTTATTTGGTAGTTTGATGTTGCTGTGATGTTTTGTAATGCTGTGGACGTGGGGTAATGAAGATAAACCTGGCCTCTTGTGTAATTTTGCTGCAAAATGCTCTAGCTCCCCCTTTCAACTAATCTTTTCTCTTCTATCCCCAGGAATTTCTGGTTTGGAAAGCTACAACGTGAAGATCCAAAATGTCTGGGGCCAGGAAAGCTTTGAAAAAGAACAACTTCCAGAGGGTTACAACATTGGCCTGATGTCTGTTCCCACTGCATCCCATGAGGGGCCCATATGAGTCCTGTCTCTTTTTGACCCTGAGGTTTAATGTGGGTTACGGAGGAGGGCAGCGTGATAAAATGTGACAGTGAGAGAAGGATTTGAAGAATTGAAAGAGTAGGTCAAACAGGAGAGCCAGGGAGAGTATTTGAGATTGTGAATTAACTGTAATGTCAGTTTCTGGGGTCACAGGAAATAATTAAACTGAGCCAGCATCACAGAAGGGAAAAAAAATCAGATTATCTGGCTGCTGGGACACTGCTGCATGTGGGATCTTGCTGTGTATTAATTGTCCCAGTGCCATTGTTACAGGTCGTGACTGTTTTGATCAGGTAACCCATCATTTCAAAGCTTTACAAAGGGACTGGCATGGAAACTCAATGCATCACCCGATATGTTTGTGTTCAGATGTTGCCAAGACGTTGTCCGTGTGACAGAGAGGAAATCCCAGGATCTTGCTGCACTGTCTCTGCTTTGCCTTGCAACTAATGCTGTCTCTTTTTTTTCTCCAAAGGGACCAGTTTTTTTTTGAAGAACCAAAGGGGAAGCGTTTGGGGCCCACAAGGCATAGAACAAGGGCTTTCTCCAAAGGGGACATCATGCTGAGGCTTATTGGACAGGCTGCGCCCCAGGGTTTGAAGCTTGGGGTTAAAGTAATCGGGGCCTTGGGATTTGACACAAACATGTGTCAGGACTCCCCAAGGAGGAAATTAAAACTGTAAATGTGAAATCTCACAAAAGACATGTTCTGATGTCAGAGTAATAATGTGTGAATGTGAAGTCGACATTGGGAGTGAGAGACAGACTTGCAACAGGGAGAGGGACAGGGGAAAAGGGAGAGGGACGGAGAGAGAGGCATTTGAGATTTTTAAGTATCTGTCATGGTAGTGCCTGGGGATACAGAAAATATTGACCATTTAACCAATATTCCATTACAAAGATTGGGTTTATCTTGTTCCTGACACATTGCTGGCAGTGGGATCTTGCTGTGCCTCATTGGCCTGCAGCAATGCGACTGTCTCGATAATCTCCTCCTGTTAACCTTGCCTGATGGGTCTGGGATTGAAATTTCCCAAATTTTTCCCCAATTCAAACAGAGCCTGGCATTGATAAGGGATGGCTTGTGTGAAGGAGAAACATCAAACCCTCACCTCTTGCCGTGAAATTTCTTTAACAATGCCCTTCCTTTCCAGTTCCAATAATTTCTCCCCTCTTGCTCTGTCCATTTATTTTGAAACCACAATGGGACAAGAAATCCTTCCCTTGGACACAGGTTTCCTCCAGAGCGAGGAGGGGTGGGGTTCAGGCATTGGCCAGAGGCCTGTTCAACAGGCTGCACACCGCGGGGCACATGTGAGTTGTATTTGTTTGTTGTCAAGGTTTGAATTCCTCTGGTGTACCCTGGTTTTCTTTTAGGAGCCTCCAGGTAACTTTTAAAACCTTTTGAAGCCTGCGGTTGAAGAAAGAAGCCTGGGATTTGACACAAACATGTTAATTCTCCTCCCAGTGAGTGTCTAACAGCAGGATTCCCCATGGAGGAAATTAAAACCATAAATGTGAAACTCTTTGCAAAGACTCATTCTCACTTCAGAGTAACATGTGATGTGTGTAGGCCAGGATGAAAAAAAACTGATAACCACATAACTAAAACTTTAGAGATAATGAAATGTGAGGCTGGATGAACACAGCAGGCCCAGCAGCATCTCAGGAGCACAAAAGCTGACGTTTCGGGCCTAGACCCTTCATCAGAGAGCCTGAAACGTCAGCTTTTGTGCTCCCGAGATGCTGCAGGGCCTGCTGTGTTCATCCAGCCTCACATTTCATTATCTTGGATTTTCCAGCATCTGCAGTTCCCATTATCACTAACTAAAACATTATTTGGACATTTTACTTCAATCCCCTGAGTAACTGCGAGGGCATCTCAGTCTTTCTCTCCCTGTCTCCTCTCCTGAACCCCCTCCAGCTTCCTCCAATTGTTTTTTTCAAACAAACAGAAACAGTGGGGGAGTTAGAAATAATTTGCAACACAAAAGTTTTCGATCAACAAAAAAAACACAGATGTAGACAAAAAGACTGAGCGGGAGGGTCCGAGGGATAAAGGGACAAGATGTGTCTTTGTATCTGTGCTGGGAAAGGGAGACAGGGTCTGGGGGAGGGGGCATGTTGTGGGGGAGAGAACTGGGGTCTCCAATATCTCTTCACTGCCCAGCTCCAATCACTTTGTTCTAGAAAGTGCCACCCACCAACTCAAATCCTGGGATGGAGGGGGTGTTTTTTGTCCCAAAGAAACTGATAGCCTCTTCTCTGAATGGAAATTGTGATTTCAACACATTGTGGAGCAGGAAGGGGTGACCTGTGGGATCACACTGTGTATCAATGGCCTGCAGCATTACTGGCACAGAATGCTGGGAAACAGTGCCCCCATTTATCAAACAGAATATCCTCAAATATCAATGCCACAGTCTTTTTAAAAGATAAAGATTACAATGCTCAAGATTAAATCTGGGAGAGCGAGAAAAAAAGATCAGAGATGAGGGGCGGGGGAGGGAAGAAGTGAGAGAGGAACAAAGACAGAAAGATAAGAGATTTAGCAGGGAGAGAGAGAACGGCACACAAAGAGGTTGGAAAGAGAGAGTGAGAGAGAGATATCAGAGGTGCAGGGGAAAGAGGCAGAGAAAGAAAGAAGTACTTTAAATTTTGTAAATAGCAGGATTGGTCCCTCTCTGTCAATATGGAGCCAGAATTGAACCCTTACCCAGCATCAGTGAGACACACAATCTGTCTGCAGCCACACTGCTGCCTGTGGGATCTTGCTGTGTGTCAAATTACCTGCAGTGTGGCCTACATTGCAACAAGATGCTCAGTGTCCAAATGTTGTTTACAGAGCCTTTGCTATTACATTTTCTTTGTCTCTCTGTCTCACTCTGCCCGTCTCCTTCTCCACGCACCTTCCTCAGAATGGGGTCTTCCTCCCTTTCTCTCTGACCATATTCTGGCTCTTTCTTTCTCTCTTACTTTATCTCTTCCCCCTTTCCCTCTCTCCATTGCCATTCCTCAGTTTAGGGCTTCCCCACTCCCACCACTCTCTCCAGACCGTTCCACCATTTTAGACAGTCAATGCTGCAGTGTGACAGGCCAGGGTTACTAAATGGCAGGGGTGACAACATTTCAGACACAGAGGTATAATTCAGAGACAGTGTTGGGGGGAAAGGGAGATGGAGACAGAGAGGAAAAGCTTAGAAAGGCGGGGATGGGAGTGAGATCGGAGGGCAGTGGGAGTGGGAAGGTGGGGATGTACGGGAGGTGGGGAATAGATACAAGGGCTGGGGGTGGGGATCTCTAGTCATTGGGATCTTGCTGTGCTGTTGTTTGGTCATTCCAACTTTAGCCCCTTCTGGGTGTTGTATATGGGATGGGGAGAAAGGAGGGCTGGGGGAGATCAGGAATCCTAACCCTATATGAAGCTTTGTGAGTCATATCTGTGTTTCAGATGGGGCCACGTGGCAGCAAGCAATATATGGAAGGTACAGGCACCACTCGAATGAAGTGTATTGGCGAGCTGAAGGCAATAGGAGACGGGAGGGGAGGGGTGAGCTGGGTACTCCTGTCCATCCGTCAAACTGTTTCCTCTCCTGCATTTCATCTTGGAATATCTGGGAGAAACTCTGCTGGGACTTATTGTCATTTTAATGGAGAGGTGCGTGGGTAGGATGGGGATGCCAGGATGTGGGAAAGGAGGAGTAGGATCCCACGACCTCGCCCCACTGCCCCATGTCCCAATCCCACCACTTGGCCCCTCTCGGCCTGTCTGTGAGGTCTGGGGGTGAATGGAGGGAATAGTTTCCATTGACTGGGACCTTATTCTGATCTCTGGGAGGAGTGGGAGTGAGGGAGTGGGGTCAGTGCAGGCTCTGGGACAGGGGGAGGGCTCAGCATTAGAAAGGGGCAGAAACTGCAGGGTCTGATGTCCCACCCCCAATCCCTCTACATCAGTGTTCAGGATGAGCTTAACCTTCTCCAGTAACGTGTGGCCATTTTCACATTTTGCTGTTTGTGTGACCATGCACAGCGGGGAGTGTGGAGGTGGGGTTGGGATGAAGATGGGAGTGTTGGGGGGAAAAGGAATACAGCTGAAACAGGTAGAGGTGGGCATGTTTGTGGGGGCTAGGTAGAGGATCTAGGGAGGTGGTGGTGAGGGGTTAACTCCCTTGTTCAGTCTGAGCCAGCTCCAAGTTGAAATGGGGGAGTGTAATATTTGCTGGCGGGTTCAGTGGGGGAGAGGCCTGTTTTCACATTGCAGCCCGTGGAGGGGGTGGGCCGGGCTCCGACAAGGTGTTGAGGGAAACCCTCAGCAGTCCCACACACAGCTGCCGGTGGGATCTTACTGTGCACCACTGCAGCCTGTAGGTCACCCTCACATGTGATGCAATGCTATCCACAGGGCCCTGGGCTGAGTCTGCTGATGGCCTGATCGTGACTGTACTGAGTGGGTGTGTTGTCCCTCTATCACCCCCACTACCTCAGCCGAGACCCACCCCATCTCCCATCACCCCCTCAACCTCCAAAATGTGACATTGACATTGCAGATATCCATGAGACACAGCGGGGAGATGGGAACACATGGCAAACGTGAGGCAGGAGAGGGCATTGCTACTGAAACATCGAGGAAATGGGGGGAGTGAGGGACATTGATCATTCTCGAGCAGGAGACAGTCAACAGAGATGGATCCATGGATAGGGGCAGAGACAGAGACGGGGAGGGAGAGAGACAGGCGACTGGACACTTTGAAAGGTTCATCATTAATATTTCATGTAGAAACAGCACCAATCCCAGGTGGAGTGGGCAAGAGGTTTGTGCCTGGTTAATGGGAGTGGGCAGAGGGGAGCATTGGTCATTTCTTCGTGTTTTTTTACTGCCTCGCCAGAGTGTCAGAGAACAAGCTGGTGGGGACAGGTTAAACTCTGAGTGGGGAGATGGAGATGGACAGAGACACAGGCTCCGGGGAGTGACTCCCACCACTGAGTCTCTGCCCAGCCTCTCAGGAAATAAAGCCTGGGGGCAGTCAGAAAGCATCTGCCCCTTGATCTCAGTTGAAATCTCTTCCATTTCTCTGGGTTCAAACCCAGGGGAAATGCTGATAAAATGGGGAAATGTTGGAGGTCAGTCAGTGGCGGGATTCCCTTTGTTTCTGTTTGTTTTTATTTCCATTTAATTTGATCAATTTCTGTCTGTCTGTTTTTCTCTCTCTCTTCCCCCACATCCCCTCCCAAAAAAACAGGGCACCTCTGTCTCTGTCTCTCTGTCTCTGTGCTGGGGCAGGCGGGGAGATATCTGACACTGAAGCTTGCAGACAGAGTGAGGCACACAGATTCTGGGAGTGGGGATGGCGGATGTGTGAGGGGTTGTGAATCTCAGCCCTGGAGTAAATATCTCTCCTGCCCTTCCCCTCAAACAGAAACACTGGGACAGTCCTGAGGCAGTTTGAGACATCTTCCTGTTCCCCGTTCTCTGGGTTTAAAATCAGGAGCTGTGCTGGTGTTAGGGTGGGGAGGGCGGGGTGAGGTGAGGTGAGGAGAGTGTGAGGTTGTGGGTGTTCAGGCATGTTCAGCAGTGGGATCTTGCTGTGCTGGGTGGGGAATGTCTCAGATTGCTGAAGTCAGCAAGTGGTGAGATTTTGCTGTGCTTTCAGTGCTTTTTAAAAATATTAGTCCATTTTCATTTCTCTCTGTCTTACCTCCACTCCCAAGGAGATTTTATTCAGGAGCTGAAACTCGGGATGATGCAGAGACAGAGAGAATCAAATCATTCTGCAGTGAGGAATCGTCAGACAGGAGCTGGGACCAGAGAGAGCGAGACCGAGAGAATTATAATAAACCATCCCGTGTCCTTGTCGTTCAATTCCACACTCACATGCTCACGGGGGAAATGAATTATGGGGTTCAGGCAGTCTCTGGAGTTTGGACCACAAGGGCGTGAGACCTGGGCTGGGGCTTGGGGGAGACAAAGGGATAAAAATGGGGCTGCTGCACAGTCTGATCCCACAGATTTCACTGCCTTCCTCTGCCTCCATATTCACAGCTTCTTAAATCTCTCACAGCTTTCTATAAATCTCCACCTCCCCCACATCCTTCAAATCTCCCCCATCTGCTCTCCCCCGACCCTCTGATATCCATTTTTCAAATCATTTGCTCTCTTCCAGTTCCATCGTTCAATCTTTCTGAACTCTGACCTTCCCCATTCACCTCTCTCTATACTTTCACTCTCTCGCTGTTCTATGGGATCTTGCTGTTCCTGCCTGACGGTCATTCTATCTGCATGCTCCCTCACTGTCTCTCCATTACCTACTCTCGATGGTATCTCTCTGCCTGCTCTTCTTTCACTCGATTTCTCTCTGTCCCTCTGTCTCTCTCTCTCTCTCTCTCTCTCTCTCTCTCTCTCTCCCCCTATCCTTTCCTATTTTCTCCCTGGGATTTCTCTCTCTCTCTCTGTCCGTCTTTTCTTGTTCTCTCCCTCGGATTTCTCCCTCCCTACCTGTCCTTTTCCATTCTATCCCTGGGTTTTCTCTCACTCTAAGTTGCTTTCTGTTTCTCTCCCTGAGTTTATTTCTCCCCCTCTCTCCCACTCTCTCTCTGCCCTTTTTCTTGTTCTCAATGGGATTTCTCTCTCTTCCCTGTCTGCCCTTCTGTCTCTCCCTGTGGTATTTTTGTTCTCTCTTGCTCTGTCTCTGCCCCTGGGTTTCCTCATTATGTCTCCCTCCCTGGGATCTTTCTGGCTCCCTCTGTCTCTCTCCCTTTCTGTTCCTCTGTCTCTCTCCTCTATCTTTCTCTGTGTGTCCTGCTTTCCCAGCCTCAGGTTTCACTGTCTCTCGGTCCATGTTTCTTTCTCGCTTGTCTGTCCTTCTGTCTCTCTCTGGGGTCTCTCTGTCCCTCTGTTTCTCTCTCCCTATCTTTCCATCTCCCTCTGTCTCTGTCCTACACCCTGGTATCTTTCTCTCCTTTCCCCTCCCCCCGCTTCTCTCTGTCACTCTCTCACTTTCCCTCCCTCCCTGGGTTCATCTGCCTGCCTGCCCATTGGTCTGTCTCCATCCCTGGGGGTGTGCCACTCTGACTGCCTGCATCTCTCTGTCTCTCTCCCTAGGGTGGATTTGGGCCTTGTGCCAGAGAGCAGAGGGGTGAATAGTTGTTGGAGTGGGATCCTCCCTGTTTTCCTCTCTCCCTCTCTCTCTTTGTCTGTCCCCCCTCCTCATGACCTCATTCTTCTTCTGTCTCTCTATGCCTCTTCTCTCTCTCTCTCTGTCACTCTCTCGCTCTGTCTCTCTCGCCCTGTCTCTCACCCTTCTCCCTCCCTCTGTCTATTCCCACCTCTCACTCCCCATGTCTTGTCTCTCCCTTGGCCTGTCTGTGCCTCTTTTCTCCTCTGAGGTTCTCTCCCTCCCTTTCTATCAATGACCTTCTCTCCCCATCACTTGTCTCACCCTCTGATCTTCCTGTTCCCTGCCCCACCTGAGTTTCACCCTTGCCTGCTCTCTCTAAACTGAAAGGGTGGGGGGTTACCTGTCTCAATGAGGGGGGCAGGGTCTGCCTGGGGACCAGGATCTTGCTGTACTGTAAGGCAGTCAGTGAAAAGGCCCCTGAGTGTCTCGCCCTATGCCCTATGATCTCTGCCCCCAGGGTGGGTGCAACGACTTGGTGATGTGGAGGGGGGAATTGTCCACAGAAGGAAATGCAGAGGGCCATTTATATACAGTGGAGTTGTGGTCACGAAGGAACTGGGAGGGGAGAGAAGCTCTATGGCGGGGTGGCAGTTACAAACTGAGCGTTGAAACATTTTGTGAAGGGCAAAATATTTGTGGGGTAAAACTCAAGATGGGGAATTTTGAAAGGGGTTGCAAACATTTGTTGAGGGGACAATATTAGAAGGAGTGCAAAGTGGGGGAGTCCCAAAATTGGGAAGGAGGGCAAGCTTTGGGGGCAATATTGTGGAGAGTAACTGAAATGGGGGAAATAACAATATGAGGGAACAATATTTGACAGGTCGGGGCAAATTACTTATGGGGGGGGAGTGCAATATTGTTTTGGGGAGGCACAGGATTTGGAGATGGGGTACAATATTGTGATGGTAGGGAAAAAGTGGAGGACACATTTCTGGGGAGGTAAAAAGGGGCAAAATGTGGAGGCTGTGAAACATGTTGGGCAGAAGATTTGGGCAGGAGGCAGAAAATGGAGGAGAGGAGAATGTGAAATGAGGATGGTTCAAAATTGCATGCCACAAAATTCTAGGGGTCATTTTGGCAGGGGTCATTTCAGGGGAGCATATTGGGAAGCATACATTTAAGGAAGGTGTTTGATAAGGTTCCCCATGGTAGGCTCATGCAGAAAGTAAGGGGGCATGGGATCGGGGGAAATGTGGCAGATTGGATTCAGAATTGGCTGACCCTTAGAAGACAAAGGGTGGTAGTGGATGGGAAATATTCAACATGGTGCTTAGTTACAAGTGGTGTACCTCAAGGATCTGTTCTGGATCCTCTTCTATTTGTGATTGTTGTGAATGGTTTGGATGAAGGAGTGAAAGGGTGGATTATTAAGTTCACAGATGACATGAAGGGGTGTTGAGTTGTGGATAGTGTGGATGGCTGTTCTAGGTTACAAAGGGACATTGATAGGATGCAGAGCTGGGCAGAAAAGTGACAGATGGTGTTGAACCCTGAAAAGTGTGAGGTGATTCATTTTGGAAGGACAAATTTGAAAGCAGAATAAAGGGTTAACAGAAAGATTCTTGGCAGTGTGGAGGAGCAGAGGGACCTTGGGCTTCATGTCCACAGCTCCCTGAGAGCTGCCACCCAGGTGGATAGAGTTGTTAAGAAGGCACATAGTGTGTTAGCTTTCATTAATAGAGGGATTGAGTTCAAGAGCCGTGAAGTTATGCTCCAGCTGTACAAAAGCCTGGTCCGGCCACATCTGGAGTATTGTGTCCAGTTCTGGTCGCCTCATTACAGGAAAGATGTGGAATCATTGGAAAAGGTTCAGAGGAGATTTACCAGGATGTTGCCTGGAATGGAAGGAATGTCTTACAAGGAAAGGTTGAGAGAGCCAGGGCTTTTCTCTTTAGAACGAAGGAGAATGAGAGGTGACTTGATAGAGGTGTACAAAATGATGAGCGATATTGATAGTGTGGACAGCCAGAGACTTTTTCCTAGGGTGGAGGTAGTTGTTACAAGGGGGCATAGATTTAAAGTGAGTGGCGGCAGATATAGAGGAGACGTCAGAGGGAGGTTCTTCACTCAGAGGGTGGTTGGGGCATGGAATGCATTTCTGGAGCAGAGAGTGGAGTCGGCCTCAGTAGGGACATTTGAGTGGCTATTAGATCGGCATGTGGATGATAACCTCAGGTAGGGTTGGAGGTTAGATAGGCCTTGGTTTTCGGGTAAACTTTTGGCACAACATCGTGGGCCAAAGAGCCTGTACTGTGTTATGTTCGAGGTACACTCGAGGGGGTGGAGGGAGCTACTTGTGGGATCTCACCGAGCTGAGTAGGGTAAGGGGAGGATGGGGGTGCAGGAGGGAAAAGGGAAACAGCTGAAAGAGGGAGAGGTGGGTGTGGTGGGGGGGGTGATAGGTACAGGATCTGGGGTGGGGGGATAGGGGAAAGGAGGTTCCTCCAGTGTTCAGGCCGAGCCCAGCTCCAAGTTGAAATGGGAGAGTTCAGTGTTTGCTGGTGGGGGAGGCCCCTTTTTGCGCTTTGCAGCCTGTGGGATCTTGCTGTGTGGGGACAGCCTGCAGCTGTTTCTTTACAGTAGCGAGGCTACACTTTCCAAATTCAGATGTGGTGGGGCGGGTGAGGAGGGAGGGCTTCCGAAAGTGGGTGGAAATGATGCAGAAACGTTCAGGCTTCTTCAGTGTGGGGTAAGGGCATTGCAGGGGACAGCAGGTGGGATCCTGCTGTGCAGAATGTCCTTCATTCCTATGTCAGCTCCTCTCCTTGTGGGGGGCGCTGTGGGCGTAGGGGGATGGGCTCCAACAGGTTGTTAAGGGAATCCATTGGAGGTCCTGCATACTGTAGTCTGTGGGATCTTGCTGTGTATCCCCTTTGGCAGCATGTCACCCTCAGGCTGTCTGCAGGGACCCAGGCTGAATTTTCTGACAGTCTGATAGTGGGTGGGGTGTAACATCCCTCCCTTTTGCTGTACGCCCCCACCCGTCAGACACGCCCCTCCCCACCACCTCTCGTCACCCCCTCGCCCACCAACATGTGACAGTGTCATGCCTCCCAGACACAGCGGGGAGATGGGAACACGTGGCAAATGTGAGGCAGGAGAGGGCATCCCTGTCAAAACAGAGAGGAAATAGAGAGAGAGGGAGGCATTGAGCAATTATCGAGCAAGAGAAAGCTCAACAGAGATGGAGACATTGATACGGACAGAGAGAGAGTGAGAAAGGGGAAGGGATGGAAAGGAAAGAGAGAGAGAGAGAGGTGACTGTACCAGCGGAAGATCCACGTCTAATATTTAAGATAGAAACAGCACCAACCCCAGACAGAATGGACATGGGGGCTGAGCCCGGTGAATGGGAGTGGACTGGGGGAGGGGTATTGGTTTTGTTTTTCAACACACCCCCCCACCCCATGATGTCAGAGAACCAGCTGGAGGGGGCAGGTTAAACACGGAGGGAGGGAGAGACACAGGCCCTGTGGGGTCACTCCTCCCACTGAGTCATTACCCAGCCTCTCAGAAAATAAACCCTGGGGGCAGTCAGAAAGCATTTGCCCCTCGAATCCAGATGAAATCTGTTCCCATTCTCTGGATTTAAAAGTCAGGGGGAAGTGCTGAGAAATTGGAGAGCTTTTGGAAGTCAGTCAGCGATGGGACCTCGTTTTGATCCTTGTTATTTTTGTTTCAAAATATATTGGTTTTGATGTGATCAATTTTCATCTCTCTCTCCCTGGGGGATTTCTGAGAGACTGAAACTTGGGCACAGACAGAGGGAGACAAACAGAGTCTGGGAGTGAGGATGGGGGTGTGAATCCCAGCCTCTGGAGTAAACATTTCTCCTGCCCCCTCCCCTCAACCAGAAACACTGGGACAGGCCTGAGACAGGTTGAGACACCGTCCTGTTCGCCGTTCTCTCAGGTTAACATCAGGGGCTCTGCTGGGGGAGTGGGAAGATGTCAGGTTATGAAGTCCAAGCAGCAATGGGATCTTGCTGTGCTTTTGATGCTTTTATTTATTTAATCAATTTTCATTTCTCTGTCTTTCCACACCCTGCCCCTGAGGAGATTTGACTTGGGAGCTGAAACTCCAGACAATGTGGGGCTGCTGCACAGTCTGATCCCACAGATTTCACTGCCTCCCTTTCTCTCTGCCTCCATACTCTCAGCTTCCTGTACCTCCCACAGCTTTCTATAAATCTGTCTCCCCCACATCCTTCACATCTCCCAGTTCACCAATACCCCACCTCCTCAAGTCTCTCCCGCAACTCTCTCACCCCTTTCCCCAGTTTTTGCAGGAACTGTTTTAACGTTCAGCCTTTCTCATTTCTGAACTTCCCAGTCCACCTCTCTGCCCTTTTCCTTTCTCTCTGCCTGATGGTCATCCTATCTGTGATCATCTGTATCTCCATCACTCACTCTCCATGGTATCTATTTGCTCTCCTCTCCTTCGATTTCTCTCTGTACCTGTCCTTTCTCGTTCTCTTCCTGGGATCTCTCTCTCTCTCTCTGTCAGTCCTTCTGTCTGTACTCTGGATTTATACCCCACTCCCACCTCTCTGCCCTTTTCCTTGTTCTGAATGGCATTTCTCTCTCTTCTCTCTCTCACCCCGTGGCTTTATTGTTCTCTCTCTGCTACTTTCTTTGGGTTTTGTCTTGTCTCTCTCGCTGGTTTCTTTTGCTCTCTACTCCCTCTCTGTCTCTGTCCCAGGCCTGTGCCTCACTCCCTTCTGTCCTCCCAGGTCCCAGTTCTTCCAGTAAGTTCCCAGCTCTCTCTACCTGACATATACCTCCCGAAGGTACAGAGCAGAGTAAGAGGCTTCTTTGTGAGATTAAAGCAGGATGTGAGGTGGTGTGAGAAAAAGCAACAACTCAAAAGTTCTGTCCAGTGGCTCCTGTCTGTCTCTCCCTTAAACAGTCACTCCCTTTCTCTCACACTCCTTCACTCTCTCTCTCTCTCTCGCACACACACACACACACACACACACACACACACACACACACACACACACACACACACACACACACACACACACACACACACCAGGCCTGAAATCCACATAGATACAAAGCTACTATTCAAACTAGCTACAACACCCTTTCATTCAGACAAGGGAACAGAGTTTTCTGCAGCCAGGGAACCCAGATTTATCCCACAGGGGAACACAACACTTTCACACAAACACAAGATGAGAGTGGGATTGAACTTAACCAGTAGAGTTGGCGAGTTTACTTTGAATGATTTTCTGAGAATGAACATCAATCAGTTTCACAGATGGACATCAAATGATGCCATGGATCTGTTGCACCATTGGGCGTATGTACATTGCACAAATGATCATGTGTTTCTTAAACACATTCACCTTCTCCCTGGCAGTAGCCAAGGGGCATCACAGCACTGTCCCACTTTCTCATCGGCATTTCATTCATAAAAGCTGGGAATTATCTGATTGACAAAAACTGTCTTAAAGGTGGTTAATCTCAGGGCTGTGCCTGCTACTGCACATGGAATCTGTGTGTGTCATTTTGTTTCTTTGTGTCTGTGTTTGCGTGTGTTTGTGGTGTGTGCTTTTGCGTTTGTGTGTGGCTGTGTCTATCTGTGTGTTTCTGTCTTTGCATGACTGGGTCTGAGTGTACATGTGTGTGCATAAATGTATCTGTGTGTCTCCATGGCTGTGCCTATATGTGCATGTGTCTGTGTGTGTGTATTGACGCTGCTGTGGGCTACTCTCTCTCTCTTTGACTGAGCCCCTGCTGGCTTTCACCATCGATCATCCCTGTGCAGTGGCGTGAGGAGGCCAGCAGAGGGGGGTATTGTTTCACTTAAAACACGAGGGAGCAATCGGGATCAGAGGTAACAAAGTGTGGAGCTTGATGGACACAGCAGGTCAAGCAGCATCTCAGGGGCACAAAAGCTGACGTTTCGGGCCTAGACCCTTCATCAGAAAAGTGGGATGGGGAGACGATTCTGGAATAAATAGGGAGAGAGGGGGAAGCGGACCGAAGATGGTTTGCAGTGGGAGAGAGATCCCCTGAGGTTGGTCCGGAGGGAGGAGGGTAACTTCTTCAGGTTAGGTATCCCAGGAAGAGGCTTCACAGTGAGGTTAACATTGTATCAGAGATCATGGGAACTGCAGATTCTGGAGCAATCGGGAGTGAGACATAGATCCCCCTCTCTCTCTCTATATATATATATCCCCCACCTCATTCTGTCTTTGCCCCCCCCTCTCTCTGCCTCTCCTGCTCTCTCACTCCATCTCTCTCCTCCCTCCCTTTCTCTCTCCCTCTCTCTCTCTGTCTGATCCTTCGAGTTTGGCCCACCATGAGGAAAGCTCATGTTTGATGTGATGGTGGGTGAACGGAAGGAAGGTGATAAATCTGATGCGAGAAGCAAAATGGGACTATGGACAAACAAAGACTGCGAACATTAGAAGATAGTGAGTGTCAGTGAGCAGCTTATTGTTGAGAATGTGATGCCTGAGAGCCCTGTCCGCTTCCCTTCCATCACTTCACTGAACATTGAAGATAACTCACTGGGAGACAGTAGGAACTGCTGATGCTGGAGTCTGAGATAACACAGTGTGGAGCTGGAGAGACACAGCAGGCCGGCAGCATCAGAGGAGCAGGAAAGCTGCTGTTTCGGGTCAGGAGCCTTCTTCAGAAATGGGGTGGGGGGGGGGGGGAAGGAGGCTGTAAAATAAATAGAGAGGGGGCGGCAGTGATAGCAGGTACGTAGTAGAGCGATACGGTGGGAGAGAAGACGGACAGGTCAAGAAGGCATGGATAAAGCCAGGAGAGGTGAGTGTGGGTGGTGGGGATGGTCAGTGAGGTGGAGGGAGTGGATAGGTGTGAGGAGCGGGTAGGTGGGAGGAGCGGATATGTGGGAGGGAAGATGGACCGGTCAAGGAGACAGGGATTGGGGGTTGCTGCTGGTCTTGGGATGAGATCTGGTGAGGAGTGTGAAGGATATGAAGGATATACTTCCCTCTCCACCCCATCTGCCTTTTGAGGAACTGCTGTCTCCGCGATTCCTTCGTGCGCTCCACACCCCCCACTAACCCCACCAACTCCGGCACATTTCCTTGCAACCGCAGGAGGTGCTACACCTGCCCCTGCACCTCCCTCCTCACCCCCATCCCAGGCCCCAAAATACCGTCCACGTTAAACAGATGTTCACCTGCACATCCCCAAATGTGGTCGATTTTATCCGCTGTTCCCAATGTTTGCTCCTCAATGTCAGGGAAACCAAACGGAGGCTCAGAGACCTCTTTGTGGAACACCCACGCTCGGTTTGTGACAAACGACTGCACGTCCCAGTAGCGAACGAGTTCAACATTCCCTCCCACTCCTCGGACGACATGCCCATCCTGGGCCTCCTCCAGTGTCACATTGATGGCACCTGGAAACTGGAGGAACAGCAACAATAATACAGTTCACTCTGCTGCTTGGCTCTCTTTAATATACATATTTATCAATTACAAATTGAAGTGATAGGTACAGTCAGTGGGATGGTGCCTTTTCTCACTGGCCCACTGAATTGAGACAATCATCGAAATGTTTCCCTGTAACCCCCTGCGAGATAAGTTTGGACCAGCACTACCCTCAGTCTGTTACCATAGCGACAGGCTGCTTCATTGCTGAAACATTGAACTGAAATGAGAAAATCCTGGATGGATTGATTAATGAGTGAATTTGATTGATTGATGAATTTGGGTAAAGGGATATTTCAGCACATTCTTCAGCTGCTGCCTGAACTTAGTCTGGGTCACGGTATAAATCGCGGTGTTTGTGCAGCAACTGAGGAGCTGAAGCATGAAGCCCAATTCCTGCACAAAGGGATGTAGATACACAGACCGATACCCAAACTCCCACATCCGGGACCATATAGAATACACCATTAACATTGACCATAACAGGATGAAATTGGCTGAGATCACAAACAGTAAAATGATGGATTTTTTTCGATTTCTCATTTCTGTGTCACACTGACCGTCCCCATTGGTGTGAGCCCGGAGTCTCCTGCGGGCTCTGCTGGTCACTAAAATGTGTCTGACGGTGAAAACATTGAGCAGCAGAATCAGGAGAAATGGGAGAGTCGGGGTTAGAATGTGGTGGAGGAACTCGATTGTGGTCCAGGCACGAGATGATTGAACATCGATTGTTTGCACACAAAACCAGGGGTCGTTCGCCAGCGAATAGTGAGCTGTGAGCATAAAATACCAGAAAATGTTCTTTAAACAGCTCAGCACAGTCACTGTTCCCAGAACCACAGCCGCCGTTTTCTCACTGCAATATTTACTTTTCAGCTTCTGGCAACAAATGGCCACAAATCGATCAAAGGTGAAAGTGACGGTGAACCAGACAGAACAGTCAGTGGCTGCATAAAGCAGGACGGCGTGGATATTACACACGAGGATGTACTGCACGAAATCAAATTGTGTCCAATAAACAATGGGAATGTGTCTCAGTATCAGATCGAGGATAATGACCAGTAGATCCGCCACTGCCATAGCCCCCAGGTAACGTCTGACACAAGGAGACAATCCACAATCTTTATAAAGCAGGACGTAGATTGTCACTACGTTAACTGTGAGGAAGGAAAACAAACAAATCATACACCAGCCTGGAAGCAAAGTTACCAGTTTGATTGAGGACCGAGTGACATTTTCAAATGTGTCGCTGATTTATTGCGGGGAAAAAAAGCTGATATAACAAATAGTAATTTCTCAATTTTGTTTGTGAAAAACGCAACATGAAACACAAGAAGCACTCCCACCCGAAACACACAGACACACATCCATAAGAACGGATGTTTTCTGGAACATTCCCACCTGCGCAGTCACAGGTCACTTCTTCACAGTTCCTGATACAGAGGGTGAAGACATTGCATTCCTGAAGGATTCTTTCCCAGTTCCTTGAAGACAAACAGAGTATAAAAAATTCTGTCTGTTTGTCTAAATTGTGGTCAATTTTCAGTTGTGAAGAAACATGAACACAGGGAAAATGTATTCACCCCTTTAACTCCCTGAGGGGATTTTGAAACAGTATCTCCTTCTCCCTGGAAAGGGATCATTTCCCTCAGGATCTTATCTTTTGTTCAATTAACTGACATCCAAACATTCACAAATAAATTCGGTTACAGAATGTTCCGGGGAAAGTCGGTGACAGAATGTTCCGGGGAATGTCGGTTACAGAATGTGATGGAGTCATAAAGATCCACATCACAAAGGCCCTTCTGTCCATCAGTTTTGTTGAGAAACACAGCCTCGCGGTGGAAATCTCTCCCCAAACTCAACACAACTGGCAAACACAAACTGAAGGCATTGCCAGATCAGCTGAAGTGGTCAGTTATCTCACATTCTCAATCCACCTCACAGAACCAGCCCAGACACCACAAACCCAGATGGAATATCTGTTCAGCATGGAGCACTGTGCAGACCAGGCTAGTGTCCTGCTCAATGCAACCCGGCAATTTGCCCAGAGTGGGACACTGTGCAGAACTCACCAGTCAAATAGATATCAGTCCAGCACGGGGAGCTGTGCAGACCACACCAGTGCATCGATCTATAACCCTGGATCAGGTACCTCTCCAGCACGGGGGGCTGTGAAGTGAACACCACTGAACTGATCTCTAAACCCGGAGCAGTTACCCTCCCAGCGTGTAGATCTGTACAGACCACTCCAGTGCGGTGCTCGGTTAACGCTGCGTTAAATCGCTGCCCAGTTTGGGGAAACTTGCAGCCCATGCTGGAAGTGACAGGATGTGCTGCTCCCATCCATTTACAGCTCCATATCTCCAATGTGCCATGACAAGGGGTGCCATGGGTGTGAAAATCACTGCCAGAGAGAGATGGTGGGGAATCAGTTTAAATACAAACAAATGGGATGGATTGGATTTCTAGACAGAGACGGGGAGATTGAGAGACTGTGTCATGGAAGGATGTGCTCACAAGTTTTAGAATACTGACATGTAGACATTTTGATAGCATCTTGCAACATGGGTCAGTGTTTCAGGAATGATGTGTGAATAGGATATTGCTGTGAGTTCAGATGATGGAGAGTTTTGAATGAGCATTTGTTCTGCATTTGTGACAGACAGTGTGGTGAGCACAGTTTTTGACTCATTGGGCTGAATCTAACAATAATTTGTCTCAGTGACATTTCAATTGAGTTTGACAGAAGGATAGTCTGCAGGAGGCCGAGCTAGTTTTTTGATGCTATGTTATCAAACTCCCCTCATTTTCTCCCTCACCCAGCACATGCCATTCCTCTCATTCAATGCCAGCCTGACTCTCCCACCCATCATGGCTGGTAATAGTTCCCATCGCCTGGATGGCCCAGGTATTCCATCCCTGGTGCAGGTGCCATTCTTTAAAAGGCCAATGGGCACACATTAGAACTTTCTTAGTTTGGTGCCAGCCTACACGGTTTACCCCGAGCCTGGCAGATCAGGAGCAATTGCACCAAGATTGATCGAAAGGGACACGGAGATCCTGGTGCATGGGCGAGTACAAAGGAGGACCATTCTTTTAGCAGAGGAAACCACACCACCAGACCCACCGAGTATGGCCTGAGCTCACCACACAGCCCAGTGCAGTACCTGCAGTCTGAAGAAATGTCCAGCAACACAGGGCAACAATAGCCTTCCCCGCTCCGTCAGGATAAACAACACTGTATTCTCACTGCTCCATCTCTCCTTCTCTCTCTCTCTCTGCCTCTGTGTCTCTCTCACTCTCTCTCTCTGTCTCTCTCACACACACACACACCACCTCCGCTACTCCCCTACACTGAAAACATTGCATGGAATCAACATTGTCAACTGATTCAATCCGGACACCTCACCAATTCCCCCTCACCTACACCATCACTAACAGCAGGGCCATGCACATTCACCTTCATTCCAACCCTCCCTTTCCCTCATTCCAGGAGGAACAGCCTGGGATAGGACAGAAAAGGCCAAGCAGGGCGGTGGTGTTCCCCACATCAGTTCCCTCACCCACCTTCCCCCGCCGCATGGGGTGGACCCTGGAATGAGCTGGAGAGAACCAGGACGACCCGTGTGGAGATTCCAAAATATACATGTCCCACCGACCGAGTAAGCAGCAATGTTCAGTGAAGGGTAATTCTCACTTTAACCCCACTGTCAGTTCCATTTCCACCTGGCACAGCTTAGAAACTGTGTCCCTGATGCCATCTCCCTTTTATATCGAGCCGGTATAAATGGAATCCCCACGGTCTCGGTGGGCAGGAGGGTGGGCTCACAACACATCGTCTCCACCAGCTCCCAGGAAGGGAGCACGGAGTCTCCCTCCTACACCTCCTCCTTCAGACAGGTCAGATACTGAATCTAACCTGTAATATTTACTAGTCTCCCAACTTGTCCCTACATCTTCAATAATCAAGCATTGAAAATCTCACAGAGTCACAGTCCCCATGGAACAACTGAAAGACTGTCACACTCACTGGAGAGAGCAAATACTGATGTACTCTCATGGAGTGACTCAAATAATGAAATGCTGTCCACGGAATAACAGGAATCCTGACACACACCAGATGGAATGAATGAAATATTGACAAACCACAGAGCCAGAGAAATTCTGATAGTCTCCCCTTATTTGTGTAAGTATCGGTGTATTTGTGTATGTATCTGTGTGTCTCTGTGTGGGTCAGGTCTGACAGTCTCTGTGCTGTTTGGTGTGATGCAATGCCACCCTCTGCTGGTCTCCACACGCCACTGCACAGGCAGCAGCAGAGGATGAGGACCATCTGGGATTTATTCAGAGAGGGCCTGGGAAGGCAGCAGCTCACAACACCATCCAAACTGATTTCTTCCTCATGTACTTATCTAAATGTCTTTTAAACATGGTAACTGTCGGCACTTTCACCATTTTGTCTGGAAGTTTGTTCCATACACGAACAACTCTGTAAAATAATTGTTCCTCATGTCTTTTCAGATATTTGTTCCTCAAAAAATTAAATATCCCCATCATCTTGAAATCCTCCACCCCCAAGAAAAGATGACTAACTTTCAACTTATCTGTGCCCCTCAAGCTTTGTAAACCTCAATCAGGTCTCTCCGCAATCTCCAAAGCACAACTGAGAAAAGTCCCAGCCTGTCCAGCCTCTCTTTATAACTCAAACCATCAATTCCCACCGACATCCTGGTAAATCTCTGCTGTTCTCTCTCCAGATTAATACTATCCTTCCTATAACAGTGCGACCAGAAGTGGACACAGTTCTTCAGAAGATGCCTCACCAACGTACTGTACAATCTGAAAATGGCATCCCAACTCCCAAACTCAAAGGCCTGAGCGATGAAGACAGTAAACTGAGCACCTTCTTAACCAGCCTGTCTATATGTGACAAAGACTTCACAGAATTATACCTGACAGTCTAGTCTCTGTTCTGCAACACTACCAAAGGCCCTAATTTAAATTGTATCAGTCCTGCCCTTGTTTGTTTCACCAAAAACAATGTCTCGCATTTATGCAAATTAAACACAATCTGCCCCACCAAAGCCCAGTGAGTGATATTCCCACCACCACCCCCACACAACACTGACATGTTTTGAAAGACCCTCCCATCTCCAGAATCTCTACAAACTCCAGTCTGCATTTTCCCAAAGACCCTGAGCTTGGTTTGCCTTGTGTGGGCAGGAGGAGATGGGTGGAGGGTGGATTGCTGACCAAATGAGGAGACTAATTTTCTTCAGGAAAGAGGGGTTGCCATGGGTACCTGGATGGGCCCAAGTTTTGCCTGTCTCTTCATGGGGTACGTGGAACATTCCGTTTTCCAGTCCTATTCTAGCCTCCACCCACTAATCTTTCTCCAATGCATCAATGATATCATCGGTACTGCTTCTCTCTCTCATCTGGAATTAGAAAACTTCAGATATTTTGCTTCCAATTTCCACCCTGCCCTCACTTTCACCTGGTCTATCTCTGACCCCTCCTTTCCCTTCTTTAACATTTCTGTTTCCATTCCTGGGGAGAGATTGGCCACTAACGTCCATTACAAACCCACAGACTCCCACAGCTACCTGGACTATACCTCCTCAATCCCACTTCCTGTAAAGACTCCATCCCATGCTGTCAGTGCCCCCGTCTCGGTCGCATATGTTCAGATGAAGCCAACTTCAAAAAGGGATCGTCTGACATGTCCACCTCCTTCCTCAATCGAGGATTCCCCAGCTCCGTTGTCGACAGGGCCCTCAGCCAGGTCTGACCCATCTCCCACACTTCTGCCCTCATCCCTTCTCTTCCCTCCCGCAACAGCGATAGAGTTTCCCTTATTCTCAACGACCATCCCACCAGCATCCACATCCAGAAGATCGTCAGAAACCATTTCCGCCACTTTCTGCGAGCTGCCAGCATCAAACTCAGATCCCCCTCCCTTTCCTTGTCTGCCTTCTACAGGGCCATTCCCTCTGGGACAACCTGGTCCAAACCGCCAACCTCCCCACAGCCCTACGGCACCTTCCGCTGTAACCGGTGAAGGTGCAACACCTGCCCATTTACCCCCTCCCTCCCCAGTATCCAAGGACACAAACATACCTTCCAGGTGAAGCAACACTTCACTTGCACTTCCCAGAATCGTGTCTACTGCATTTGCTGCTCACAATGTGGTCTCCTCTACACTGGGGAAACAAAGTGTAGACTTGGAGACTGCTTTGTAGAACATCTACATTTTGCTCCCAAGAAAAGTCCCTGAATTACCTGAGATAATGGGAACTGCAGATGCTGGAGAATTCCAAGATAATAAAATGTGAGGCTGGGTGAACACAGCAGGCCAAGCAGCATCTCAGGAGCACAAAAGCTGACGTTTCGGGCCTAGACCCTTCATCAGAGATCTCTGATGAAGGGTCTAGGCCCGAAACGTCAGCTTTTGTGCTCCTGAGATGCTGCTTGGCCTGCTGTGTTCATCCAGCCTCACATTTTATTATCCCTGAATTACCTGTTGCCTGCCACATCAATGCACCATCCAGCTCCCTGGCCAACATCTCTGTCTCTGGCTTGCTGCACTGTTCCAGCAAAGTCCAATGCAAGCTGGAGGAACAACACCTCATTTTCCACTTGGGGACCCTGCAGCCCTCCGGACTCAGTATTGAGTTCAATAATTTTAGGGCCTAAACTCTCCCATGTCCCACACCCCACTGCACACACCAGGCCTTGTTACCACATACCCTGCCATTACACACTCCCTGTTGTCAGTCACTAACAGTCCCTATTAGCAACTACTCACCCTCCCAGCCTGATCGTTATTAACTCCTTTGTCTGTCCAACTTCTTTCTCGCTCTTTGCGCCCTATCCTATTGTTTACTCCCTACCCGACCCACCTCCCTATTTTCGGCAGACAAACTGACATTTTCCCAGCAGCCATAACTTCTGGGGAAGGGTCACTGGACCCCAAACATTAGCTCTGTTTTCTTTGGCCTTCACAGATGCTGCCAGACCTGCTGAGCTTTTCCAGCAACTTTGCTTTTGTTCCTCGAATATAGTTTGTTGCCTTGTAACATTTAATGGTTTTAGGGTAGGGCAGCCACACATTAGAGACAGGAAATCGTGATCTGCAATATGCTCTTTCGGGGTTGGAAATTATGCTCTTTGGTCATGTCTGGTGTTCAGTAATGTCTAATCGAGATTCTCTATAGTGCAGAATATGTCTGCAGAGTTTGTTTCGCTAACATTGAAGTTTACAGACAGAGTCGGAACTGCCAATGCTGGAGAATCGGAGATAATAAGGTTTAGAGCCGGATGGACACAGCAGGCCAAGCAGCATCAGAGGAGCAGGAAAGCTGACGTTTCAGGTCTGGGCCCTTCTTCAGAAATGGGAGAGGGGAACGGGATTCTAGAATAAATAGAGAGAGAGGGGAAGTCACATGGAAGATGGATAAAGGATCAGATAGATGCAGAGGAGAAGGACAGCTCAAGGAGACAGTGATGAGGCCGGTAGGTATGAGGTGGGGGTAGGAGTTGAGGTGGGAGGAGTGGATGGGTGGGAGAAAGAGCAGACAGGTTACAGGGGCAGGGACAAGCTGGGCTGGTTTTGGGATGCAGTAGCGTGAGGGGAGATTTTGAAGCTTGTGAAGTCCACATTGATGCCATTAGGCTGCAGGGTTCCCAAGCGAAATATGAGGTGCTGTTCCTGCAGCCTTCAGATGGCATCGTGTGGCACTGGAGGAGGCCCATGATGGACATGTCGTCCAAAGAGTGGGAGGGTGAGTTGAAGTGGTTTGCAACTGGGAGGTGTAATTGTTTGTTGCAGACCAAGCGTAGGTGATCCACAAAGTGGTCTCCAAGCCTCCGCTTGGTTTCCCAACGTAGAGGATGCCCCATCAGGAACAGGGGATACAATATACCACATTAGCAGATGTGCAGGTGATCATCTATTTGATGTGGAAGGTTTCCATGAGGCCTGGGATGGGGGTGAGGGAGGAGGTGTGGGGGCAGCTGTTGCACTTCTTGCGGTTGCAGGGAAAAGTGCCGGGGATGGTGGGGCTGGTGGGGAGTGTGGAGCGGACAAGGGAGTCAGGGGGAAGAGTGGTCCCTCTGGAAAGCAGATTTGGTAGTGGGGTCCGATTGCAGGTGGCGGAAGTGCCGGAGGATGATGCAATGGGTCCGGATGTTCGTGGTGTGGTACGTGAGGAGAAGGGGGATTCTGTTTTTGTTGTTATTGCGTGGAGGGGGTGTGAGGGATGAGTTGTGGGAAACACAGGAGGTCCGGTCGACAGGGTTTTTGACCACTTGGAGGGGAAGTTGCAGCCCTTGAAAAACGAGGACATCTGAGATGTACGGGAGTGGAATGCCTCATCTCGGGAGCAGATGCGGCGGAGGCGAAGGAATTGGGAATAGGGGATGGCATTTTTGCAAGGAAGGTGGGTGGGAGGAGGTGTATTCTAGGTAGCTGTGGGAGTCAGTAGGCTTGAAATGGATATTGGTTTCCAGGTGGTTGCCAGAGATGGAAACAGAGAGGTCCTGGATGGAGAGAGAGGTGTCAGAGGTGGTCCAGATAATTTTAAGGTTGGAGTGGAAGGAGTTGTTGAAGTGGATGAACTGTTCGAGTTCCTCGTGGGAGCATGAGGCGGCACCGATACAGTCATCAATGTACCGGAGGAAGAGGTGGGGGATAGGGCCGGTGTAGCTTCAGAAGAGGGACTGTTCCACGTACCCTACACAGAGGCAGGCATAGCTGGGGCCCATGCGGCTACCCATGGCCACCCCCTTTGTCTGTAGGAAGTGGGAGAAATTGAAAGAGAAGTTGTTAAGGTTGAGGATGAGTTCAGCTAAACAGACAAGGCTGTCAGTGGAGGGGGACTGGTCGGGCCTGCGGGACATGAAGGAGCAGAGGGTCTGCAGGCCGTCTGCATGGGGACTGCAAGTATGTAGGAATCGGGCGTCCATTCTGAAGATGAGGTGTTGGGGACCAGGGAGTCGGAAGTTTTGGAGGCAGTGGAAGGCGTGGGTGGTGTCACAGACGTTGGTAGGGAGTTCCCAGACCAAGGGGGAGAAAGTTGAGTCTACAAGGGTGGAGACAACGTCGGTGGGGCTGGAGCAGGCAGAGACAATTGGTCGACTAGGTCAGTCCGGTTTGTGGATTTTGGGAAGGAGATAGAAGCGGGTGGTGCGGGGTTGGGGAACCATGAAGTTGGAGGCTGTGGGTGGGAGGCCACCTGAAGCGATGAGGTTGTGGATGGTCTGGGGGATGATGTTTTGGTGGTCGGGGGTGGCGTCATGATCCAGGGGGCGGTAGGAGGAGATTTCAGAGAGCTGGTCCTGGCCTCGGTGATGGAGAGGTCAGTGCGCCATATTACAACGGCACCTCCCTTGTCCGTGGGTTTTATACTGAGGTTAGGATTGGAGCGGAGGGTGCAAAGGGCTGAATGCTCTGTGGGGGAGACGTTGGAGTGGGTGAGAGGCTGGAGAGGTTGAGGTGTTTGATGTCTCAATGGCAGTTGGAAATGAAGAGGTCAAGGGAGAGTAAGAGGCCTTGGGGTGGTGTCCAGGAGGAGAGAGAGAAGGGGTCAGTGGAGGGAGGGTTTCAGATAATAACCATGAAAGTTGGAAATCATAGCCAAGCAATTCAAGATGTTATTAGTTGATCTCAATGGCACAGAAATGCACTCAACATGCTAATAGTTGAGGCAAGTACCTTGCATTTGGTCAACACTGAAAAATCTTCCCTGTGTACTTCAGAAAAGTTAACCAGGATTTGATAAACCAAAACTCAGTTGACAGCTGGCAGGCAAAATGTGACTCAAAATCTGAACATGACTTAGGCCTTGTGTAATGGGTAGTGCCAATGCCTCTGTGCTACAGCTCTGGATTCGATTTCCGTCCTTGAACCTGTGGCAATGTCACTAGCCCCGGAGCAAAAGTTCTGGATTCAAGTGCTGCCAGTCACAGAGGTGTGTCACAGCCTGTCAGAACAGGCTGATGAGCAAATTTACAGGAGAGTAATGTTGCAGATTCAGGGGCCTTTGCAGTGTGGTGGCAGTGTCTCCACCTTTGGGCCCAAAGGTCTGGGTTCAATTCCCACAGCAGTGTTTCATAAAATGTCTGAACAAATTGGTTCAACTTTTTTCCAGAATTGTGACTTGATTGAGAAGGATCAGTGTTGAATTACAGAATTCAGGCCCGGGATAACAGAAAGCACAGCCATTCGTGTGGACTGGAGTAAAATGTGCACCTTATATATGTTTATAAAATCATGAAGGGCATGGATAGGGTGAATAGTCAGGGTCTTTTTCCCAGAGTATGGGGAGTCAAACATTAGAAGGCACAGGTTTAAGGTGCGAGGGGAAAGATTTTAAAAACATTTGATTGAACTGCCAGATGACATGCTAGAGGCTTGTTGAAACACCATTTTAAAGGTATCTGGATAGGTATATGAATTGGAATGGTTCAGAGGAATATAGGCCAAACACTGGAAAATGGGACTAGATTAATTTCAGATACCTGGTCAGCATGGACATGTTGGGCCAAAGGATTTGTTCCCATACTGTACATCTTTATGATTCATTCATTCAATTAATCAAGTTCACTTTGTAATCTTGGAAAGCCTTCCCTGTTGACAGTTGAAATAATCTCAGTGTTATATGTAAACTTGCTACCCATGCCTTCTATCATTTTCATCTAAATCATTTATTGAAATGACAACCAAAAATAAATCCAGCACCAATCCCTGTGGATCACAGCGAATCACAGGCTTCCAGTCTGATGGACAATCCCACATGACCATGATATTTCCTGCCATAAAGCAGAAATACACAGACACACAGACAGACACACACACACACACACACACACACACACACACACACACACACACACACACACAGAGACACAGACACACTCGCGTCTTTAAGATAAAGATAGATACGTTTTGATCAATGAGCAGATTGAGGGTTATGGTGAGAAGGCAAGAGAATTATTTTGAGAAACTTGGCAAGCAGGATCGAACAGTAGAGCAGACCTGACGGGCCAAATGGCTAATTCTGCTCGAACTTCTTCTGCTGTCTGGTCTGAAGGTATCGGGAATGTTTTCCCAAGAGAGCAGTGATGGCTGAGATTGATAAATACTTTACTGAACAGAGCCAATCGGAATATGGAATAGGTTTGAGGGAATGAATGGCCTACATCTGCTCCTATTTGTTGTGCTCTTTAAAGAGGAGGTAACTTGCTGTGAGGGTAACCCACTTTAAGGAGTTGCCCAATTAAGATTGAGATAAGAATTTATCTTTCTCTTTAATATTGTGCTGTCTGTGGTGTTTTCATCCGCAGGGAACAGTGAAGACTGGGTTAGTGAAGATATTCAATGCAGAGATCAACTGACCTTTAATGGACAAGAGAGTCCATTATTGGGAATAAACAGGAAACGGGTGTTCAGCCACAAACAGATCAGCCATGATCTTTCTAAGTTGAGCAGCAGGCTCGAGGGTCTGAATGGCCAACTGCAGTTCCTATCCTGTGTGTTGTTCTCTCACTCCACCCCTCAAAGCTGTTACAAAGGGAAAGGAAGTTATAATGAGATAGGGGATCATTCTTCCCCTCTCAGGAGTTACACAAATGGAGCAGTCAAACATGGATTCAGAGAGACATCGAGATAGACAGCATCCAAACAGACCCTTCGGTCCAACTCGTCCATGCCATACAGATATCCCAAATAAATCTAGGCCCATTTGGCAGCACTTGGTTCATACATCTTTAAACTGTTCCGAAACATATACTCATCCTGATAATTTTAAATGTTGTAATTGGACCAGCCTCCACCACTTCCTCTGGCAGCTCATTCCATAAACACATCACCCTCTGCATGAAAATGTTGTCCCTTAAGTCCCTTTTAAACCTTTCCCCTCTCTCCTTAAAGCTGTGCCCTCTCGGTTTGTACTCCCCCACCCCAGGGAAAAGACCTTGGCTCTTTGCACATCTGTGCCCCTTATGACTTTGCAAACGTCTGCAAGGTCACTCGTCAAAGACTTTGTTCTATTTTGTTATGGGAAATTTTCCACACAGCACCTACAGCCAGAAATGAAATTAATTAAGAAGATTATCTGTATTTGTGGTGTTTGTAAAGGGGCGAATGTTAACCAGGCTGATAGGAAATCTCCGCTCCTCCTCAATATGTGTCCAGGGAAAATTGAGCACCTGATTGAGAGGGTAGACTAGATTTATTGCTGCATCTAAAAGACAGCATTTTTGACCGTACAGCATTCTACTCAAATGTCAGTCTATATTCTATGCTTGATTTTTTAAATGCTCAAGGATCGGAATCATTGACAATACAACCTCTACCTGATGATCTGACAACAAATAGCCCTAATGGTGTGTTGCTGAGCTCAAATACACCTCGTCTACGAGTTACACACTGCAGTAGAGGCCCTGCAACCTTTCTTGGCTGCTACACAGCAAGCCCTGGTTCGCTAACAGGAAATGCAGAGTAGAGATAATTATTTATTTTCAGTTTGAAAAGCTGCAGCGACTGGAATTCCTTGGGGATGAGTGCGAGGTCATCAACAGTTCACAATCTAGATTAACGATTTGGACGAAGGTCTGACAAGATTGGAGCTCAATTTGCTAGTACACCAGTACAGTCATTCAATAAGATGTCAAGTGGAGGCGGAGCATCTATAACGGGCTGTAGACAGGGGATGATAATGAGCGAACTTTCAGCATTGCAAATAAAACAGTACAGTGTGGGTTATGGGAAGTTTGTGTTTTGGGGAAAGGGTAAAACGGCAGTAAATTATTTAACTGGAGGGAGAACACAGAGTTTGCGTGCGAAAGAGGGAGTTGTGGGTCCTGGTACATAAATCAGATAAAGTTAATCTGAAGATGTCACAAGTGATTTGGAAAGGAAATGGAATGGTGCTGTTTCCTGCAAAGGGTGCTGGGTATGATCTTAGGCATATTTCCCTGCATTTCTACAGGACATTGCTGAGATTCTACCCAATGCACTGTCTGTAGGTATCATGCCCTAAACTAATAAAAAATGATGGCCTTTGAAACTTTTCAAAGATGGGTCTCTATATAGAACAGAACAGTGCAGCACAGTGTAGGGTTTTCGGCCCACAATGTTGTGCCAGACCTTTACCCTAAACCTAAGGTCTATCTAACCTCCACCCCCACCTTATACTATCACATTTTTACATGTCTAATAGCCACTTAAATGCCCCTAATGAGGCTGACTCCACTACCCTCTCTGGCAATGCATTCCAAGCCCCTACCACTCTCTGAGTAAAGAACCTACCTCTGACGTCTCCACTATATCTACTTCCACTCACATTAAAACTATGTCCCCTCATAAAAGCTACCTCCACCCTAGGAAAAGTCTCTGGCTCTCCACTCTATCTACACCTCCGATCATTTTGTACACTTCTATCAAGTCACCTCTCATCCTTTGTCATTCTAGGGAGGAAAGCCCTAGCTCTCTCAACCGTTCCTCAGAAGACCTTCCCTCCATTCCAGGCGACATCCTGGAAAATCTCCTCTGCACCTTTTTACAATGCTTCCAGATCTTCCCTGTAATGAGGTGATCAGAACTGAACACATTACTCCAGATGTGGCAGAACCAAGCTTTTGTACAGCTGGAGCATAAACTTCATGGCACTTGAACATAATCCCTCTATTAATGAAAGCTAACACACCATGTGCCTTCTTAACAACTCTATCCACCTGGGTGGCATCTTTCAGGGAACTGTGGACATGAAGCCCAAGATCCCCCTACTCCTCCACACTGCCAAGAATCTTTCCGTTAACCCTGTATTCTGCTTTCAAATTTGTCCTTCAGAAATGAATCACGTCACACTTTTCAGGGTTATAATCCATTTGCCACTTCTCAGCCCAGCTCTGCATCCTATCAATGTCGCTTTGTAACCTACAGCAGCCGTCCACACTGTCCACAGTTACCCACCTTTATATCATCCACAAACTTACTAATCCATCATTCCACCCCTTCATCCAAATCATTTACAAACGTCACAAACAGAAGAACACCCAGAACAGATCCTTGTAGTACACCACTTGTGACAGAGCACCATGTTGAATATTTCCCATCCATTACCACCCTTTGTCCTATAAGGGTCAGCCAATCTGCCACATTTCCCCATATCCCATGTCTCCTTACCTTCTGCATAAGCCTACCCTGGGGAACCTTATCAAAGGCCTGGGTCAAATCCGCAGATACCACATCCACTGCTCCACCTACATCCATGTGTTTGGTCACCACTTCAAAGAATTCAGTAAGGTTTGTGAGGCATGATCTAACCCTTACAAGTCCATGCTGCATATCACGAATCAAACTGTGCCTGTCCAAGTGATCATAAACTCTATCTCTCAGAGCCCTTTCCAATAACTTGCCCAGCACTGAAGTAAGACTAAGTGTTCTGTAATTTCTGGGGTTATCCCTGTTCCCTTTTATGAACAAGGGAATGATGTTTGCCTCTTTCCAATCTTCCAGCAATATAACCATGGACAGTGAGGATGAAAAGATCATTGCCACAGGCCCTGTGATCTTGTCCTTCACTTCCCACAGAATCCTTGGATAAATCCCATCAGGGCTGCATGACATATCTACCTTCAACTTCCTCAGAATTCATAGTACATCTTCTTTACGAACATCCACGTCCTCTAGCCTACCTGTTTCACAATGTCCTCCTCTACAATGAGGTCCCTCTCAGTTGTGAATACTGAAGAAAAGTATTCATTAAGGACCCCTCCTATCTCTTTCGGCTCTGTGCACAAATTCCCTTTACAATTCTTGATCGGCCCTACCATTCCTCTGTTCATTCTCTTGTTCTGCACATACGTGCAAAAAGCCTTGGGGTTTTCCTTGATGCTATCCACCAAGGGTTTCTCATGCCCCTTTATAGCTCTCCTAAGCCCTTCCTTCAGCTCCTTCCTTGCTAACTTGTATATACCGTCCTGTGATGAAGGCATTCAGTTCCTGGAGGATTAACAGTTTAGGCCTGAGAACGAGAAATGTTCTTGACTATGTAAGAGCTTGAGGTGAGTGTTAATGGTGAAGACCTGACTGATATTTCCTCTTGTATGGGAGAATAAAACTGGGGAAATAATTTTAAAAATAAAACAGTTTCTGAGGAAGGATCACTGAACCTGAAACATTAATTCTCATTTCTCTTCATGGATGCCGCCAGGCTGCTGAGCTTTTCCAGTAATTTTTGTATTTCTTTAGGAATAAGACACATTCTTGTTAACACAGATTATATATGTATTAAACATATATTAAACATGTTATTTTTATATTATGCAGGCACATATAAACATACCTTTATAACGAGTGCGGTCATATGTGGCTCTGTGTATTACAGCAGCAATGATACATCTACGTGGAGCAGGGAATGTGATGTACGCATATAATGGAGACAATGTTCAAGGAGACCTCACATGTTCCAGTTTGTGGGTTGGATAGTGTTATTGTGCGATTCAACTCAGAGGAAAAAAAAGTAACCTGCCTCGAAAGCAACAGCCTGTTGCTCCGTCTCTATTTCCTTGTTCCTCATCACATCAATGTATGAGAGCTGAAAATGCACCAATCATCTTTACCACTCATGGAGGATTCATGATGAGGATTAATTGTAATCTCCCACCAGCTGTAGCAAAGGGAATTCAGCCAAATCTAAGGGCTGCAGGAAGTAATCCCATTGCCAACAACTTGTGCGAACAGAATAAATTTTGCACCAGAATAACATTTGTGAGAATTGATCACATTTCTTTGTGTGTGTGTGTGTGTGTGCGTGTGTGTGTGTTTGTGAACTGCATGTGTCATTCTTCATTCCATCATAGTTTGAGTAAATTTGTTTTGATCATAAACATGTTGTTTTCGCAGATCAAAGTAAACTGCCTGACTTGCTCCTTACACTGATGCTGACACAGTCTGAGCCCTATATCATCGGCCACATCACCAACCTGGTTGCATTTAAAATTTGCTGTGACCAGTGGAGGAGTGGGACTCGAAAAGGAAACAATGATCAGCCAAGCCAGTGAACCATAGACCAGTGAGGCTGACATGAGAGCTGGGTAAGTTGTTGGAGGGGATTCTGAGGGATAGGATTTACATGCATTTGGAAAGGCAAGTATTGATTCGGGATAGTAAACATTGCTTTGCGCAGTGAAAATCGTGTCTCACTAACTTGATTATTTTGAAGAGGTGATAAAGAAGTTTGATGAAGGCAGTGTGGCAGACATTTTCTATATGGGCTTCAGGAAGGTGTTCGGTAACGTTCCGAATGGTAGACAGATTAGTAATGGGTAATCACATGGGATCCGGGGGGAGATAGCCAATTGAATTCAAAATTGGCTTGAAGGCAGAGGATTGTTTTACAGACTGGAGACCAGTGACCAGCGGCGTGCTGCAAGTATCAGTGCTGAGTTCACTGCTGTCCATCATTAATATAAAGGGTTTGGGTGTGAATATCAGAGGCATGGTTAGTAAGTTTACAGATGATATTAAAATGTGATGCAGTGGACAGTGGTGAAGATTATCTCAGAGTGCAATGGGACATTGATCAAATGGGCCAATGGGCCAAGGAATGGCGGATGGAGTTTAATTTAGATAAATGAGAGGCTTTGCATTTGGTAAGGTGATGCTGGGCAGGACTTAGACAGCCCTGGGGACTGTTACTGAATAAAGAGACCTTTAGTGCACACACATAGTTCCTTGAAGGTGGAGTAGCATGTGAGACAGGGTAGGGAAGGACAGTGATAGTGGGAACTGCAGATGCTGGAGAATCCAAGATAATAAAATGTGAGGCTGGATGACCACAGCAGGCCCAGCAGCATCTCAGGAGCACAATAGCTGACGTTTCGGGCCTAGACCCTTCATCAGAGAGGGGGATGGGGTGAGGGTTCTGGAATAAATAGGGAGAGGGGGGAGGCGGACCAAAGATGGAGAGTAAAGAAGATAGGTGGAGAGGAGAGTATAGGTGTGGAGGTAGGGAGGGGATAGGTCAGTCCAGGGAAGACGGACAGGTCAAGGAGGTGGGATGAGGTTAGTAGGTAGGAGATGGGGGTGCGGCTTGGGGTGGGAGGAAGGGATGGGTGAGAGGAAGAACAGGTTAGGGAGGCAGAGACAGGTTGGACTGGTTTTGGGATGCAGTGGGTGGAGGGGAAGAGCTGGGCTGGTTGTGTGGTGCAGTGTGGGGAGGGGACGAACTGGGCTGGTTTTGGGATGCGGTGGGGGAAGAGGAGATTTTGAAGCTGGTCAAGTCCACATTGATACCATTGCGCTGCAGGGTTCCCAAGCGGAATATGCGTTGCTGTTCCTGCAATCTTCGGGTGGCATCATTGTGGCACTGCAGGAGGCCCATGATGGACATGTCATCTAAAGAATGGGAGGGGGAGTGGAAATGGTTCGCGAGTGGGAGGTGCAGTTGTTTGTTGCAAACCGATTGGAGGTGTTCTGCAAAGCGGTCCCCAAGCCTCCGCTTGGTTTCCCCAATGTAGAGGAAGCCACACCGGGTACAGTGGATGCAGTATACCACATTGGCACATGTGCAGGTGAACCTCTGCTTAGTATGGAAAGTCATCCTGGGGCCTCGGATAGGGGTGAGGGAGGAGGTGTGGGGGCAAGTGTAGCATTTCCTGCTGTTTAAGGGGAAGGTGCTGGGTGTTGTGGGGTTGGAGGGCAGTGTGGAGCAAACAAGGGAGTCACAGAGAGAGTGGTCTCTCCGGAAAGCAGACAGGGATGGGGATGGAAAAATGTCTCACATTTGTCATGGTTGCCCTAATCAGTCAGAGCATTGGGTATAGGGGTTGGGATGGCATGTTGCTTCTGTACAGGACATTGATGAGGCCACTTTAAGAATACTGCGCACACATCGGTTGGCTCTGCTAAAGGAAAGATGTTGTTAACCTTGAGAGGTGCAGAAAAAAACAGATTTACAAGGATGTTCAAGGACAGGAGGGTCTGAACTGTAGGGAGAGGCTGAACAATTTGAAGTGTTTTCCCCGGAGTGTGGAGGCTGAGGGGTGACATGACAGATGTTTATAAGATCATGAGGGGCATGAATAGCCTGAATAGCCAAGGTCGGTTTCCCAGGAGAGGGGAGGCCAAAAGTAAAGTGCTGATGTTGAAGGTGAGAGGGGAGCGACTTAGAAGGAAACTTCGGGCAACATTTTCACGCAGAGAGAGGTGTGTGATCAGAAAGTGCTGTCAGAAGTGGTGAAGGTGTGTGCAATTACACAGCTAAAAAAGTATCTGGATTGGTACAAGAATAGGAAAAGTTGAGGGGGATATGGACCAAATATTGGCAAATGGGAATAGATCAGATTACATATCAAGTCAGTGGGGGCAAATAATCTGTTTCTGCGTTGTGTGACTTTCTGATTCCATCAGGTAGATGAGAAGAAATTTGAAAAGGGCATTTGGAGTGGGAATTCTCTTCCCTAGAGGTCTGTGCTGCCTTTGTGTTGACATTTATTCAGAGATACATTAATGAAATAGTTGACAGATGTTAAACAAAACACAATTTATTTAAACACTGTAGTCAAAGTAGAACCAAAAAAAAGGAATTTAGAATAACCTCGCTCTGGTGGATAAACTTATAGTATAATAGCTATAGCAAATATTACTAATTAACTGTTCCAGCATAGTAGCAGCCCATAAACAGACACTTTGGTCAGAAATAAAATTCAGAGAAGGTTCTCACATGCGGTTCTCCAATTCAGGAGGAGAAAATAATCATCCAAAGAAAATTCTGCAGTCAGGAGACATTCACTGAAGCTTCCAACTCCATTGAGACACCAATAGCTTCTGATGCAACAGAAAAGCAAAACTCAGAAATTCTGATCTGTGAGAGCTCGTCGCACTCATTCAGGCTGCATTTAAAAAAAACCCGAACCCTCTCAAGACTGTTTACTCAATGGTCTTAACTAGACAGCTTTGTGCCTCTCGTTCAATCCTTCTCTTAAAAGAAACCAAAATAAAATAATATCTTACAGTTACAGCAATGTCACATGAACACATCGAACTGTTCCTCAGGAGCCCAGGGTGGATCAATTCAGCATTTGGCCCTGCTCTACAGCCCCTTGCGTCCCTACATATGAAAAGGAGAAGGCCATTGAGACCCTACAGTCACTTACATGTAAACAGACTTAGGTAACATGACAAGCAAATGGAGCTAGGCTGTACAGATAGTCTGCTTCACGCTGGTCAACATGCCTCCATTGTTCATGGTACACATGCAGTACTTTAATGCAGTTTTACAGTAGTGTGGTGGGAAGACTAATGTTTTGTGCAAAATCACAAGTGGCATCCTCTGAAAATACATGCTTCCGTTCTCTATGGAGATCAGAATCTGGTTGGTCTGGCTAATGTCACAAAGAGGGTATTTGGGCTGCTGTCAGGATTGTGAACAACATCGGGTTCAGTGTAAGGTCACAGATTAATGTGGGGAGAGTTCATTCAGAGCCTGTGCTTCTCTCTGAATCACTGTGGGGCTCTATGTCATTTTATATGTAAAATCCACATGTATTTACATGGGTCACGTATGGGATTTCTCACCCTATCAATTTCTTTTGTGGATAAAAGAGTTCATCACCAACTTTGTAATTTTAATGCAGTAATCTCTGATTCTCTCACAGCACAACATATTAAACACTCACTTTCTTCACTCGCTCCTCATGGTACCATCATCTCAGGGATTAGACTGGTGATGACCATTTGTACCGTGTCTGTGGCAAGGAGTTCTTTCATTACAAAAGGGATCAAGCCTATGCACAGTGCCCATAAATAGTCTTTCATCAAGGCTGTACATGTGCAGACATATGGTTTTATTCATGTACATGAATCATCTTACAATGAAGGACAACATACCATTTACTTCCCACATGACTGATAGCGCTGCATGTACCAATTTTGGTGACCTACGATCAAGGACATGCAGGCCCTTTTGTGACCACAACACTTCCCAACCTCACATCATTTAATCATTACAAAATGAGATGTATGCTGTTGCTGGCCACATCCAAATAGTTTGTATGCCTTTTAAATTACTGTGGTCCAAACACTGATTCATGTGATACCCCATAACGAGCAGCATTCAGCCTGGAAAAGGGCTCCACTCTCTGTATTGCGTCAACTAAACAATTCTCAATCCATGTAGTATATTCCACCTTACCTCTCAACTCTAATTTTATTCACTCACCTGTGTGCAACCATATCAAAAGTACTCTGTAAATTCAAATACACCGCTCTCACTGGTTCTCATGTGTGGATACTTCAACTATTATATACATATTACTCAGTCGTACATGCACTGGGCAAAGGATCACAACACACAGGAATTGCCAAAACAAGTTGGAAAGTACATCAACTTCAGTCGATAATGCAGTTTTCTCTATTTTCACATCTCATCACCCATATTCTCTCTCTCTCTATCTCATACATACATGACATAAATCAAGTTAATGAATACTCCAATCTTTCTCCATGTTTTATCTCTCAAAGCTCCCTCTTTCAGTTTAAATGTATTGTTTGCATTTGGATGTGACACAATTACAACTGAGTGATGAAACTAAAAAAACATCATGAGGAAGGAACGGGCTAGAGTTAATAGGAATAGAATCTTAGGGAAGATGGTGGAGTAGCAATGGAAGACATTTCTGGGGATAATTTGGACACACATCTGAAATTTTTGGATGTTTCAATTAACATAAACTGCACAGGTTTACCAAAGATAACTTCCCTTTCCAGAATCTAAGTTGACTCTGCCAAGTCATATCATGATTTCCCAAGTGTCTAGTTTTTACAGCCCTCAAAAAAGGTTCCATATTTTTCTCATAACAGATATCAAGTTGTCCAAAATTTATTTTTATTTTGATTTCCCTCTCACTCCAGTTTTTTTTTAATGTGCGTTACAACAGCTACTTCCATTCTGCAGGAACTGGCAATTCCTGAATCTGAAGAATTCTGAATGGTAATCAATAATTCTTTCTCGTAGTTACAAGTTTTAAATGACATTTGGACAAGTTCATGAACAGGAAACAGTTGGAGAGATATGGGCCAAGCCCAGGCAGGTGGGACTGGGATAGTTTGGGATTATGTTTGACATGGACTGGTTGGACTGAAGAGCTGTCTGACCCTGTAACTCTTTCACAAGCTCTATTCCCACCTCCATGTAATCTCTGGGACATACCAGAGCAAAGTACCAAACTTCAGTTCAATTAGTTTTGAGCAGTTCCGCTTTATTAATTCTAATCTCCCACAGTTTCTCATTTTCACAGTCACAGTCCTGTAGAATTTCTGGAAGATTTCCTATATCTTATTCTGTGGAGACAGAGTAATGTATCCCACTCAGCAGTGGGTCAGTGGGGGTTGGGGTGAAGAGACACTGCCTCCTTCAACAAGTGAACACATCGGAGCACTGCACTTCAGAGATAATGGACATGGCACCACTGCTACTTGGAAAGTTCTAGAATCTAAACAGTTCAATGAACTGTCATTTGATGGCCATCGACGGGTTATGCTGAAACCACTGACACAAAGCTGTAACCTCCTCATTTTAGAATCAAACTGGCTCCACACTTTGCAACTGGCATAGGTCGAGGTAGAGATAAAAATAAGAATACAATCAAAATATTAGTAACTGCAAGTGTGGCCAGAAGAGAGCTGCAACTGGAAAGGAGCAGATTATGATTTAATCAGAAACAGCACTGAAGCGGAAGTGAAAACTGAGGATATTATTAGTGATAAAGGGAATATTGTGATATAAATCAGATCAGGACAAAATGGGCCAATGGTGGTTATGAACACTTTTCTTCCTCCTCGGGTGTTTGTAAGTGAAGGTGAAAAAAACCCTGGAATAAGAGTTGAGTTTGTCACTGAAAGTGAATACAATAGTTTCCTTCGTTGCCAAATACAGAGCTTAGAAATTGAGTCGCTGGTCACAGAATAAATGAATGGACAGAGATAGAGAGACTTACCGGGAACACCGACAATAGCGAGGATGGGATAGTAACCCGCCTGAATAACCATCAGGACAGCTTCTATCCACAATGTTAATGGTAACCAATTGATAGAAAGATAGTAAAGGCCAGAGGATAAACTCCTGTCCATTGTTGGAACATTCCAATCTATTCCTCTCAGTTTCTTATACATTGTTGTCACATTCCCGGCTGTGGTTCTGAGATTCTGATCCATCATTTGGAACATCCCAATCTGCTGGTCACAGATTCTGATCTCTCCACATCTCTGGAGCTGCTGATCCCAATTGTGTTGAATATGCCACAGCCACAGATACTGTGGGATAACGCATTGGGAGAAACCCCTTATTAACAGAAGAGGGAAACCCTCCAGTGACACAGTTAGTATCCATGGAGACTGACATTAATTCGAGTCACTGAACAAACAGCTCCAGTTAACCCCTTCCACTCTGACACTTTTAATGTAACAACAATACCTGGTTTGGGTGACATTGCCTGCTATTGGACTCAATGCCCATCTCCAATTCCTCTCACAATGATAGAGACAGAGGAGAAAGTTGATACTTTCTCTGCACAGGCTCAATGATTCTGCCGTGTTATCCACATGTGATGATGTATGTAACCATTTTCCTGAGAGCCAAATGAGAGGTTGTTATTTCACCAAAGTCTCCTCCACCACAACAACTGCCAATCCAAACACTGTCTCTGGCCACGACAACCTGGAGAAAGACAGGAAATGTGGGTTTTGCTGAACTTTCCTCTCACTGCCCTAATAAGGCAACATTTTATCTTTAACACAATATTTTCAATAATTTGCTTCTAAAGTTGCAAACAATTTTTTTGCAGTTTATACAGCCTTTCCTGACCAATTTTTTTAGCCTGAGCCCAAAAGTAAACATTACATTTCCAATAGCTTTGCTTATTGGGAGGAAAGGGTCAGAGACAATATCTATGTGATTGATTAAGAAACAGTAAGGAAGAGGGGACAGTGGCTGTGCAGTCTGGACAGGATGAACTTGATATTGCCCAGTAGGCAATTTCTTCTTCATAGATGGAATAAAACAAAATGCAGAGAAAGAGACAGAATAAATTTGGCTGAAGGAATGGCGACTGACAAGGTGAACAAAACACGATAGGTTGCAACGGAACGGAGGAGAAATGATTTTATATACACTGTTTAATCAGCGTATGTGTGGAGACATATAAGATTGTTCACATATGCTCAACACACTCAGGGTTATTAATGAAGATATGATGTACACAATATGGCATAGGCGATGTGACCTTGTCTTGTTTGTGTCTTGTTAACATTGCATTCAGTTGAGGGAACCCATCTCCCCCATTCATAACTTTATTTACTCCCATTGTACATCTGCTTCTCTTTCAACACAATTAAAAGCCGATTTGTATTTTGCACGGCACCCCAACACCCTCTGTTTTCTGTTAGCCCTCCTCCACCTCTCGTAAGGTATTAAAAAGGCCATTTCCCGAACCTGTTCAGTTCTGAAAAAGGGTCTTGCTGGACTTAAAGCCTTAACCCTGTTTCTCTGTCTCCACCGATGCATCTCGACCTGCTGAATTTCTCCAGAAATGAATCAGCACTGACTGAATTTTCAACAAAACAAAGAACCATGCATGCTGGAAATCTGAAAAATGAAAAATTGCTGCAGAAACTGGAAGCTTTGAAAAGGCATCACTGGGTCCAACAGCTTAACTTTGCTTTCACTCTACAGACACTGCCAGACCTGCTGAGTTTCTTCAGCAAATTGTGTTTTTGAATAAATCCCAAAAACGTGTGTCAAAGTTGCTCAAATACCCTTTCCAACATGGATCACCAAACACTGAGAAGTGAGTGACAGTGCAAGGTGAAAAAATTACTTGGTTCTGAAACTACATAACTCTAGCCTCACTGACAGTACAGAGCTCTTAATCATGGTCAGGGAGAGAAACATTCACTTTAAAAACCTTCCGACAGTGTGGAAACAAGCCCACCAGCCTAACAAATCCACACCGACTCTCACAGCATGCCATCCAGACCCAGCCCCCTATTACTCACCTAATCCACACAATGGGCACTTTAGCATGGGCAATTCACCGAGCCTGCACAGCTTAGGTCTGTGGGTGGAAAGTGGACCACCTGGAGGACACCCACGCAAACATGGAAGAACATGCAAACTCCACACAGTCGCCTGAGGGTAGAATTGAGCCGACATCACAGGGGCTGTGAGGCAGCAGTGTTAACCACTGAGCCACTGTGCCACCCAAAGATGTTCCTACTGGAAAGGGAAAGGTTCAGATGAATATGTTAAAGGGTTTTGAGCAACGTGACAAATTGGAGATGTGACACCATGGAGAGACTGTCAGTAGAATGAGAATATTAAAATGTAAGTGTTACCACATCAGAAAATAGAGTAGGTCACTGCGTACAAGGGCAATGGGGACTCAGTCTGAACTGGGGAACATTACATTGCACTTATTGCAGCTCAAAACTGGGCATCCATGTGGTGATGGAAACCACAGCAGCAGCAGCAGAAGCAGAATTGTATTCCACCAGAATCTGTGACTCTTTGTCCCGGATAATCCCTCAGTCTATGATTCCCATGAAGCTGATCAATGGTTCAGTGACGAGTGCAGGCAAACATGCCGGGGTCAGAACCATGCGTACCTGAAACTGATGCCAACCCATTATAGCGACTGCATTCAACTGCTTGCATTACAAACAGCAGAACTAATGCATTACAGACAGGGTGGAAGGATTGCAACTATTCTGCTACAACCAGTCATGAATGGTGATGGGGGCAGCAGGAACTGCCGATGCTAGAATTTGAGATAACAAGCTGTGAAGTTGGATGAACACAGCAGGCCAGGCAGCATCAGAGGAGCAGGAAAGCTGATGTTTCAGGTCTGGACCCTTCTTCAGAAAAAAAGTAGGGGAACAGAGCTCTGAAATAGAGAGAGGGGGAGGCAGTGATAGAAGGTAGATAGTGGAGCAGATAGGTGGAGAGAGGATGGACAGGTCAAGGAGTTGGGGATAAAGCCAGTAAAGGTGAGGTAGGTAGGGAGATTTGACGGGGGTTGGTCAGTGAGGAGGGAGGGGCGAGTAGTGGGAGGGAAGACGGACAGGTCGAGGAGGCAGGAATGAGACTAGTAGAGGTGAGGTTAGTGTAGGTGGGAAGTGGGGCTGGAGGTTGGTCAGTGAGGGGGGAGTGTAGGTGCTCCACAAAGCAGTCTCCAAGCATTCGAGATAACACGGTGTGAAGCTGGATGAACACAGCAGGCCAAGCAGATTCAGGGGAGCAGGAAATTTTGACGTTTCAGATCGGGACCCTTATTCAAAAATGGGTGAGAGGAAGGGGATTCTGAAATAAATAGGGAGACAGGGAGGCGGATAGAAGGTGGACAAAGGAGAAGATAGGGTGAAAGGAGACAGACAGGTCAAAGAGTTGGGGTTCAAACCAGTGAAGGTGACTGTAGGTGTGGAGTTAAGGGGAGATAGGTCAGTCCAGGGAGGATGGATAGGTTGGGAGGGTGTTGCGTGAGGATAGTGGATAGGGGATGGGGGTGGGGCTTGAGAAGGGAGGAATGGTTAGGGAGGCAGGGACTAGCTGGGCTGGTTTTGGCATGTGGTCGAGGGAAGGGAGATTTTGAAGCTTGTGAAATCCACATTGATACCCTTGGGCTGCAGGGTTCCCAAGCGAAATATGAGATGCAGTTCCTGCATCTTTCGGGTGGCATCATTGTGGCAATGCAGGAGGCCCAGGATGGACATGCCATCCGAGGAGTTGGGGGGGTTGGAAATTGAAATGGTTCGCAATTGGGAGGTGTAGTTGTTTGTTGCGAACAGAGGATAGGTGTTCCACAAAGCGGTCCCCAAGCCTCCGTATAGTTTCCTCAATGTAGAGGAGGCCACAACGGGAACAGCGGATACAGTGTATAACATTGACAGATGTGCAGGTGAACATCTGTTTGATGTGAAAAGTCTTCCTCGGGCCTGGGATGCGGGTGAAGGGGGAGATATAGGGGCAGGCATGGCACTTGCTTCGGTTGCAGGGAAACATGCCCGGGGTGGTGGGGCTGGAGGGGAGTGTGGAGCGGACAAGGGAGTCACAGAGAGAGCGGTCCTTCCGGAAAGCAGATAAGGGCAGGAACGGAAAAATGTCTTTGGTGGTGGGGTCGGATTGCAGATGGCAGAAATGTCAGACGAAGATGCGTTGGATTTGGAGGTTGGTCATGTGGTATGTAAGGATAATGGGTATTCAATTTTGGTTATTATTGCGAATAGGGGGTGTGAGGGATGAGTTGCGGGAAATGCGGGAGACATGGTCGAGGGTATTTTTGATCACTGTGGAGGGGAAGTGGCGGTTTTTGAAAAAAGAGGACATCTGGGATGTTTGGGAGTATCATAGGCCGAGACATCTTTGTCAAAGATCATCAGTCTCCTTCGCTTTGTGCAGAACATCTTCAGTTTCACCAACCTGACCTTACAATTAATATCCCTCAGTTCCTGAATCATTCTGATCAATCTCCTTTCAATCACTCCACAGACCCTCACTTCCTTGGTGCACACCACCTGTTTGTGCAGACCCGAATGCTCTGTGTTCAAGTGGGTGATGTTATCACACACGGGCAATTGCTCAGTGACATCACCCTGAATCCTGGGCATTTCATGAACTGTGGGTTTCCTCTGATCCCAGTGGCTCTGATATCTTTTGAGCTGCAGACTCCAGCATTTGATTTTAAAGTTGAAGACAATGAAATTATTTCATTATTTTCAACCAGTAATGTACACATTTTGTATCAGAGATAATAGGAACTGCAGATGCTGGAGAATCCGAGATAACAAAGTGTGGAGCTGGATGAACACAGAAGGCGAAGCAACATCTTAGGAGCACAAAAGCTGACGTTTCGGGCTTGGACCCTTCATCAGAAAAGCGGAATGGGGAGAGGGTTCTGATATAAATAGGGAGTGAGGGAGAGGCGGATTAAAGATGGATTGAGGAGAAGATAGCTGGAGAGGCAAAGGTGGCAGAAAAACTGCTCAATGTCCTAACGTGACTGTCATTCGTGGATGTGTGGGTGAATGAGGACAAAGGTGAGCCCCTTACTGAGGACTAACCGTTTGACCTCAGTCAGTGGGAGGTCTGGGGGATGGTGAAAATTCGGCAGGGCTCAGCGTGGCTGTCTCCTCTGGGGCTGCTGGCTGTGGAGGCTGTGGGCTGTTTGGCCTGCTGTATTCATCCAGCTCCACATTTTGTTATCTCATGTACACATTTTGCTTCACATACTGTTCCCAGTCATCTGACTCTGGTGTTGGTGTGATGTAAATCATGTCCCACTAACATGAGGATTTTGCAGAGGTGACAAAGAAGGTTGGTGAAGACAGAGCGGGTAAAAATTGTTTGGATGCACTTTGGAAAGGTGTTTGAAAAGGTTCCTCATGGTAGACTGGTTAGATCACATGGAATCCAGTGGAAGCTAATGGTTTGGATCCAAGACTGGCTTGAAGGCAGGAGGCACAGAGTGATGGCGGAGTATTATATTTCAGACTGGAGACCTGTGACCTGTGGTGTGTCACAAGAATCAGTGCTGGGACACTGCTTAGCCATAACTTTATATAAATGATTTAGATGGAAGCATAGGAGGGGTGGTTAGTAAGTTTGCCGATGGCCCCAAAATTCATGTTGTTGTGGATAGTGAAGAATGTTATCTCAGAGTACAACGGGACCTTGATCAGATGGGCCTATGAGTGACAGATAGAGTTCAGATAAATGTGATGTGATGCGATTTGGTAAGGCAAACTAGGGCAGGACTTACAAGTTAATGGTAAGGCCTTGGGGAGTGTCACCAAACAGAGACATTGGGGTGCAGATGCAAAATTCCTTGAAAGCGGAGCCACAGTTAGACAGGGTGGTGAAGAAGGCATTTGGCACGCTTGCTTTTATTGATCAATGTATTGAGTATCGGAGTTTGGACGTTATAATGCAGGTGTACAGAACATTGCCACTTTTCGAATACTGCATTCAGTTATAATATCCCTGCTACAGGAAAATTGTTTAACTGAAAGGTTTCAGGAAAAAAAACATTTACAAGAGTGGTGCTTGGATTGAATAGTTTGAGCGACAGGAAGAGGCGGCTGAATAGGCCGGAGCTGATTCCCTGTAACGTCATAGGCTGAGGCGTGACCTTACAGAGGTTTATAAAATCATGAGGGGCTTGGATGGGGTGAATTGTCAATATCTTTTTCTCAAGGAAAGGAATCCAAACCTGAGAGCATGGTTTAAGTTGACAGGCGAAAGGTTTAAAAGGGACCTGAGGGACAGTTTTACATGTAGAGAATGCTGCATGTACGGAGGAGGTGGTACAATCCCAGCTCTTAAACAGCATCAGGATTGGTAAATGAATAGGAAGGGGACGGAGGGATAGGGGCCAAATGTTGGCAAATGGGACTAAAATAACTTAGGATATCTGGTTCGAATAGACAAGTTGCAGCAATCAGTCTGTTTCCATCCTTTATATCTCTGCAGCTCTTGGATCTTAATTTGCAATTCTAAATTACCAGATTGTAATTGGAATGTTTGGAGTCGAAGCCAAACCATTTGTGACTTTTCAAGGTACTGAACTTAATATCCAGCAGCATCACGCTGCTCATTTCCATGAAGGGCGGGGAGTGACGTTAGGGATGTTGGAGTGGTTTGGGGACCAGAGTTCATATATTCCAGGTCAGATGGATTAGTCTAAGAAATTCTGTTTGTAACTGTGACCCAGTACTTCCTGACAGGGATATTACTTGATCAGAATTAGAATTTGTTTCAAGTATTTGATTTGATTTGGGAAGAGGCAGGCATTTTTATGCATTGCTAACAGTTCAGTTTGCTTAGTGCACAGAATAGAATGGCATAAAAATCAGACCCTTTTAGCAACTGCAGGCACATTGACACTGCAGGCAGTTACACATTCCAAAGAAATAGACGGGGTGGGATGGATTTGGAGGGAGGGGATAGTGATTCGCCTTTTTTTTGTAACAAAGAGTCACATTTATCAAGGGAGGGGGACCCACCATCTTCAGCGAGTGGTTCCTGCCGGCTGTGCACTGCCTGAGAGGGCGCTGGAAGCAGAATTATTCATGGCCCTCAGGAGAGAGTTGAATGATGAGATTTACAGGGCATCGGGAGGGACTGGTGAAGTTACCCATACAGAAAGCTGATGCAGAGAGTGACAGGCTGAAGCACCTTCCTCTGTGCTGGGACATTCTCTGAGCGTGCCGTTCTCTGCCGATTGTTGCTGCAATCTCACTGACCCGCTGCTAGTCATGGAGCTGGTTGATGAGGCTTGTTGGTGACGTCAGCTCTGCCCTACCTCATCTGATTGGTACATTTTCGATGATCTACATTCACTACGAAGATGTTTTCTAGAAAAGTGATGAAAAAGCACTGGTGCAATCTGACTTCTTTGCCCTGGTTAAGAAACCCAGGAGTTTGGGAACAACAGTAAAAACTGTCAGCAGTGATTTACAAGTCTTTGCACACAGTCAGGCTGGTGGAAAATAGGATCAAGTGTTTATTATACCAAGTGTTCACAGTTGGTGGCTATCTCATGTGTGGAAACATGGCCTTGCTTTTAGTGGTTTTGGTGTGAAGACAACACCACAGAAAAAGCATTTGTCCCTATCAGCTTTAATATCTGATATGTCCTTTGCCTAAGGACCCTATATTAAACTGATTTTTGGAGCAGGGAGTTGGAATACGAGCTTTCTCCATGCATTATTGTGGTATTGCAGTGTTCCCAGGAATGATGAAGTCTTATTAAACCAATTTTAAAAGCAGACTGATCAAAACTTGAAAAATCCTAGGTCCAAACACCTTGTTATCTCAGATTCTCCAGCATTTGAAGTTCCTACTATCCTCGATATGCTGGGATATGCTCAATGCTCTGGAACCATAATCATGGAATTCCTACAGTGTGGAAACAGGCCCTTCAGCCCAACAAGTCCACACCAAACCTCACAGCATCCCAGCCAGATCTATAACCCTCCTAATGTACCCCTCCCTGAATACAACAGGCAATTTAGCACAGCCAGTCCACCTAACCTGCACATCTTTGGACTGTGGGAGTAAACTCACACAGAAATGGGGAGAATGTGCAAACTCTACACAGGCAGTCGCCCAAGGCTGGAATCGAACCCGGGTCCGAGTGCTGTGAGGCAGCAGTGCAAACCACTGAGCCACCGTACCACTGAAATGCTTTCTCTCAGTACTTTCACCCAACTTTCTCTAAATATGCTTGTTCCAAGGTAAACGTTAATCTCTCCTTTTCTGCATGGTCAGCACTTACTCTGAATATTATTGCCTCATCCCTGGTACATGCTGCACCTTCCCACCAACACCATCCCTGAATATTCACACATGGCATCAGAAGTAAAAGAAAATCACCTGCCAACACTACCTCATTACAAATAGCATTTCACAAAAAAATGCTATCGAAGTATTCACTAATTTTGAATTTGATGATGATGACTTGGATGTATTGAATGAGAGATTTTGGGAACACTGTGAGCCAGGAAAGGATATGGTGTATACAACGCACATTTTTCATTTGAGTGCAAAAGCAACCAATCAAACAGATGTGCACGTGGCTGCTTTATTTTTCGCAAGTCGAGGCCTATGAGTTTAATCAGATTACTGACTCACTGATGTGGGACACAACTGTGAATGACCAAGTCAGTGGCATATTACGCCAAAAGCCATTTCTCACATTAGCCAGACCAATAGATATTTGCGGATCTAGCAAAATGAGCCAGAGTGAAATAAAAATGCGACATCAAGATGCCCAAAAAGTACATTGTTGCTGTCAGAACTCTACATGCTTTTCAGCACCTGAGGCATGTTCTGCTCAGGGCCTGGCACAATGTCTCTGCCTTTCCCTGGCATTTTTGCACTTTGATGTCTCAACTAGAACCTAATGTCCCACAGTGCTCCTGTCTTGCCTGGTTGCTTATCACAGGCATAAGTCAGGCAGCTTAGCATCGTTATTACCAGCAGTCAGTCAAGGGCTGGTCAGCAGCTGTGGCAACTAATGCATTTTTTTCAACCAAATGGTCACGTCTACAAGTCTCAGGGAAACAGTTCTCAGTCAGGGCAAGGGAGACAGGATTCAGTCAGGGGATCCTGACACAGCATGTCCAAGGAATCATTTGATATCAGCCCAGGGACTTTGACAGTGTCAGTCAGCCATTGGGGCAATCAGGATCAGGGAATCTGTATCACTACAGTACAGAGAGGTGGCCACACTCACTAATTACATTCTCAAAATGCTGCAATAGACTTGTTGAGCCTGAATTATGTTCATCAATCCAAGCTGACCCTGTCCATTCCTGCCATTGGAGGTCAGTTTGATGAAATGCTCAAGGTTTTTGGGAGTTTGGGAGGTTCAAGTCCATAGCTCCCTGAAACAGCAGCACAAGTAGATAAGATGGTGAAGAATTTCGCTTTCATGGTAAACAGCATCAGGATATGGTCAACGTGGATGTCTGGTTCCTAAGTGGCATGTCAGAGCATGCACTATTTGTACGAGAATTACTATGGTTTCAACCACGAAATGGCCACAACTTGATCAAAAGAGAAAGTGACCAACAAGCAGTTTGAACCATCAGCTGTCAAATAAATTAAGACAGAGTTAAACGTATTGGCAGGAGTTTTTTTTACATTTTTTTAAAAAAAATTCATTCATGGGATGATCACATCACTGGATAAGAATGGCAGTTTCCTTCCCTAAAGGCCGTTGGTGAACAGATGGGTTTTTTCCAACAAAGACAATGGATTCACAGTCATCATCAAATTCTTATTTCCAGATGGATTCACACCTAGGTCCCCAGAACAGTATCTCAGCCTCTAGGGAAGTGACGGACAGAAGACTAAATAGAAAATATGTACTAGAAATCATACAATGTCTTGGTTTATGTTTCCATCATGAGATCCATCACTGCTATGGACACCAGGTAAAGAGCTGAAGAGACTGCAATGCCCCCAGGCAGAGTCACAGCGGTCACCAGGTTTCATAGCCGACTGGGAAAATGCAATCAGGGATTATAGGACATGACTCAGCCCAATCCTATGTTTGGATTTAAAACTTTCCTTTGATTTTTATCCACAAAATGAAAGATTACATTGTTTCCAATAAACAAATGTCTGTGGAGAGCAACAGAATCCGTCATTGTAAAGGTGTGCAGACCTGTCTAACAAATAAAGGGCCATCGAGATCATCACAGAATTCCTACAGTGTGGAAGATGGCCATTCAGTCAATATCAACCCTGCAAAGAGCATCCCACCCAGTCTCACACCCTACCCACCCTATGCCTGCATTTTGCACACAAGATACTATGGGCAATTTAGCATAGTCAATCTACATAATTTGCACAGTTTTGGACTGTGGGAGGAAACCAGAGCATCTGGAGGAAACTCACGCAGACAGTGTCTGGGTAAGACACTGTTTGTCAGGTCAGTGCGGACATGATGGGCTAAATGGTCTGCTCCCACACTGGAGGGATTCTATGATCTCCAGCAACAAGCCCAAAACACATGGTTTTTGAATCTACTATAACAATGTGTGGAGCTGGATGAACACAACAGGTCAAGCAGCATCTCAGGAGCACAAAAGCTGACGTTTCAGGCCTTGACCCTTCTCTAGGCCCGAAAAGTCAGCTTTTGTGCTCCTGAGATGCTGCTTGGCCTGCTGTGTTCATCCAGCTCCACACTTCGTTGTCTTGGATTCTCCAGCATCTGCAGTTCCCATTATCACTGATACTATTTTTGATTCTACTGTTAGCTATATTCAAACCAATCAACTTATTCAGAAATTTGCTGGCAGTTAACCAGTCCTGATGAACCAGCAAGTCCCTTTTCACATATCGTGCAGGTGGATAGTCTTTAGTCAGTGCGAATGTGTCGACGTGTTGTGACAACGTGACTATTTCCAAGCTCTACCTTACACAACTGTTAGTGTGACATTTTATTCACAATACCAGCACCTTTAATTGAGCAGGGGTCGGTAACATCTGTACAAACAGCCCAAAACCATGGTTCATTTGATAGTGAGAGTGACAGCAAAGTTCTTCAACTGTGGTTGTCTGTGAACTCGCTGGTGTGTTAACAGTTTGGATGACAATGAATCCCTTCCCACACTCAGAGCTCATGAAAGGTCTCTCCCCAGAGTGAACTCGCTGGTGTATCAGCGGGGAATTCGAATCAGCAAAGCCTTTCCCTCATGCAGAACAGGCCAATGGTCTCTCTCCAGTGTGACTCTGGTGGTCAGTTTCTAGCTGGGATGGATGAAGAAATTCCTTCCTGCAATCTGCACATTTCCACACTGTCTCCCAGTGTCACTGCACTGGTGTTCGGACATTTCAGATGAATCTTCACAGACTCTTCAACACACACACCATGTGCATTTCTCCCCAATGTGAGTGCTGCGTTTTCCTTCAATGTTCAAAACCCTGAGATAATTGGGTTGTGATAAACAAAGTGACCGTCAGACCTGGATGTGGACCTGTTAAAATTCTCCAACTGCAGACTATACTTTCAAACAGAAAGTTAAGTGTAGCGAGTAAGAAACCAGAAGGACACAGATTGTGAAACTGAGAAATTCTCTGGGCATGTGTGGAGCGATACTTGGGGAAAATGCTGGATCACCATTAGAACAAATTCATTCATAAATATCCTCCAGGTAAGGGATCCAGTCAGTGTTTGCATAAAACTACCAAAAGAGAGGTGGGGGAAGCCAGCGAGGAAGGACAGTCATTGTATAGATCTGTAACTCAGTCTTTCAGAGGGATCGAAAGGTTAAGAATAGTGCAGAAGTAAAATTGTGGGAATCTGAAATGAAAACAAAAAATGCTTCATCAGCATTGTACAGCACAAAACAATCCCTTTGGTCCCAGTTGTCCATGCTGACTAGATATCCCAAATTAATCTAATCCCATTTGCAAGCATTTGACCTATACTCTGCGACACCCTTCCTATTCACATACAACATTTAAAAGGTATCTGGATGGGTAACTGTACCAGCTTCCACCAGTTCCTCTGGCAGCTCATTCTACACAGGCACCACCCACTTTCCCTTTTTAAAAAAAACAAATTCGCTGGAAAAGCTCAGCAGGCCTGTAGCATCTGTTAAGGAGGAAAAAAAGTTAACATTTCAGGACCGGTGACCCTTCCTCAGAACCCGAAACTCTTCTCTCCTCCACAGATGCTGCCAAACCTGCTAGGCTTTTCCAGCAAATTTGTTTTTTTTTAGATTTCAGGCATCTGCAGTTCTTTTGGTTCCCTTTTAAGACTTTCCCTCTCGGCTAAAGCCAATGTTATTAGTTCTAGTCTCCCCTAACCTGGGAAAACAATCTTGGCCATTCACCCTACGCCCACCATAATTTTAACAACCTCTATAAGGTCACCCCTCAGCCTTCAATGCTCCAGGGAAAATAGACCCAGCATATTCAACTTCTCCCTACAGCTCAAAATTCCACCTCTTGCAACATCCTTGTAAATCTTTTCTGCACCCTGCCAAGTTCAACAGCATCATTCCTATAGCAGGGAGACCAGAACTGAACACAGTATTCCAAAAGCAGCATAATCAATGCCTTGTTCAGCCTATAACATTGACCTCCCAACTCCTACGCTCAATGCACTGACCAATAAATGCAAGCAGAGCAAATATCATCTTCACTACCTTCTGTACCTGCAATCCACCTTCAAGGAACTGTGCACATGCACCCCAAGGAGTCCCTGTTGCATAACAGTCCCCAGGGCCTCATCATTAACTGTTTAAGTCCTGCGCTGATTTGCATTACCATAATGCAATTGCTCACATTTATCTGAACTAAAAACTTATTTCTATCACTCCTTGGCACATCAACCCATGTGATTATGTTCCCATTGTGCTTGGGAAGTAAACGCCTTTGCTGTCTACTACAACAACAATTTTAGTGTCATCTGCAAACTTACTAACCATTCCTCCAATATTCATTCCGCATGATTTGCATCAATGATTAAAAAAAAGCAGTGGACCCAGCACCGATCCTTGCAGCACACTGCTGTTCATAGTCATCTAGACTGAATCCACTCTCCCCCAGCTGACCATGATCTTGTCTCCTACCTTCAAGCCAATTTTGTTTCAAATAGCTAACTCTCCCTGGGTTCCATTTGATCTAATCTTGCTAACCAATCTGTCATGTGGAGCTTTGGTGAATGCCTTGCTGAAGTCCATAATAGACAATGTCCACTGCTTTGAGTTTTTTGAAGAAGTGACGAAGAAGGCAATCAAGTTAATGAGACAAGATTTCCTACTCACAAAGCCATGTTGACTATCCCTAATCAGTCTTTGCTTCTCTAAACACATGCAAATCCTGTCCCTCAGAATCCCCACCAGCAACTTACCCACCACTGACATCAGGCTCAACGGTCGATGGTCCCGTGGCTTTTCCTTAAAGAATGACACCACATTAGCCACCCGGCCTTCTGGCACTTCACTAGTGTCAGTGATACAAATACCTCAGCAAGGGGCCAGCAATTGCTTCCCCAGCTTCTCCCAGAGTTTGTGGGTAACACCTGATCAGGTGCCAGGAACCTATCCACCTTTATGCATTTTAAGACATCTAGCACCTAGATCTCTGTAATATAGACACTTCTCACGACTCACTATTTATGTTTCCAAGCTCTCTCACTTCCATATCCTTCTCTGCAGTAAATACTAATGCGAAATACTCATTCACTATCTCAGCCTGCAGTTCCACACAGACAGCCTCGTTGATCTTTAAAGGGGCCCTATTTTCTCCCTAGTTGCTTTTTTGTCCCAAATGAAGTTTCAGAATCTCTTGGGATTCCCCTTAACTTGATTTGCCAAAGATAGCTCATGTCTCCTTTTTGCCGTCCTGATTTCTCGAGTATAATCCTACTGCCCTTGTACTTCGAGGGATTGACCTAATTCCTGCTGTCAATACCCGACATGTGCTGCCGCCTTTTTCTTGACCACAGCCTCAATTTCTCCAGTCAGCCAGTATCCCCTACATTTACCAGCCTTGCCCTTCACATGAACAGGAACATATTGTGTCTGGGCTCTCCTTATTTTAGTTTTGAAGACCTCCCACTTTCCAAGCATTCCTTGACCTGCATATTACCTCTCTGGATCATCTTTTGCAAGTTCTTGCCCAACAATGTCAAAGTTGGCCTTACTCCAATTTAGAATTTTGAAATGTATATTAAATAAATAAGTTTTATTTTAAACTGATCACATCTGCCTGCATCTGGCATATACTCCTCTAAACCTCTCTTGTCTATGTCCTAATTCAAATGTCTTTTAAACAACGTGGCTGTACCTGTATCTGCCACTTCCTCTGAAAGTTTGTTCCACACATGGAAAACTCCATAAAAATAAAAGTTTCCCTCATGTCTTTTTAAATATGTCTTTCTCCTCTCACCTTACACACATGTCCGCTTGTCTTGAAATCAGCCAACCTTGTGAATAAACCCTTGCTATTTGCATAATCTGTGCCCTCATGATTTTATGAACCTCCAAGGCCACTCGTTAACCCATTATGCTGCAGTGAGAAAAGTGCCAGCTTTGGCCGTCTATTTGATAATCAAGCCCTCCATTCCTGGCAACATCCCAGCAAGTCTATTCTGAACTGTCTCCAGTTTAATAATAATGTCCTTCCTGTAACAGGGCGACCAGAGCTGCACACAATACCTCAAATGAAGCCAAAACAATGTCCTGTACAACCTCAACATAACATCCCAACTCTGAGACTCTAAGGTCTGAGCAATGAAAGGAAGTGAGCTAAACAACTTATTAATCACTCTGTCTACTTGTCTACATAAACTTCAAAGAATTATGCACTTGAATCTCAGCATTTCTCTGTTCCACAACACTACCCTGGGTGCAACCATCAATTGTGCAAGTCCTACCCGGTTCATTTTACCAAAATACAATGTCTCACATTTATTCAAATTGAACTTCATCCTCCACTCCTCAACCCATTGACATAATTGATCAAGATCTTGCTGTCATCTTCGATAACCTTCACTGACCACTATACCAACATTTCATACCACTAATTCTAGTATCATCTGCAAACTTACTAATCTTGTCCCTTAAATTCTCATCCAAATCATTAATATAAATGAGAAACAAAAGTGGACCCTGTGCCAAATGCTGTGGAACATGCTGGTCACAGAACTCCACTCTGAAAAATCCTCCAGCACCACCGTCTCTCCTCCAACTGAGCCAATTCCGCTTCCAATTAGCGAGCTCTTCCTGAATCACATGTGATCTAACTTTACGTATCAGTCTACCATGTGGAATCGTGTCAAAGGCTTCACTCTCACTCTGGAGGTGCTGCAAAACTGAAACAATTCCCCCACCATTTGCCCATCATTCCTTGAAAAGTTAAATCCAAACTCTTTTTTGAGAATAACTGCTAAATCTGCATCCAGCTGCCATTCAGACTGTTCCAGATCCTGGGAACTTGCTGAGTCAAACACTCTTCACATTTTCACTCTGCATTTTTTGCCAATTATCTGAATGTTGTACTCCACGGTTACCAAACATTGCTACAATGGAGAATTACCTGAGCTTTTGTTCACTCTCTCCAAACCAGAGACCCATCAATTTTAATTGACTTATGGGATGTGGCCTTTGCTGCACAGGCTAATATTGATTTCCACTTTTATTCAATTTGGAGAAAGTGGTACTTTCTATTACTGCTGCACTCCATCTGCTGTAAGTACACCACTGTGCTGTTATGATAATAATCCACCCTGGAGCCTCACTACCCTCCCTACTGCAGGAATCATACCTCAGACCTCACTACCCTCCAGATCATGCCCTCAAGCCTCACTACCTGCATTGTTGCAGGCATCATTCTCGAGTCTCAACACCCTTCACATCTGTGGAATCCCTCTCCAGCCTCATGACCTGCCTATCGTTGGAATCCCCCTCCAGCCTCAACTCACACCATCTATCTAGATTCCTCCAGTCTCACAGACCACCTTATCTGTCATCTCCTCCAGCCCACAAACTTCTTTAGCTCTATAATTGTCTTTACCGTCACAAACTCCCTCTGTCTGGTCTCCTCCAGCCTCACAATCTTCCCCATTTCTGTAATCTCCTCCAAGCTCACTTTTCTCTATTTTTGTAGTCTTCTCCAGTCTCAGAACCCTTCCTGTCTCTCATATCATCCAGCCTCACAGATCAGTGATACAAGAACGATATTTCTTTCCTCTAATACAATCCTTATTTTTATTCATCCACATGATGGCAGCACTTTCAATTTCCTGGGCTTCAGGCCCCAGAATTGAAGTCAACCGCTTTCCCTCTATACCTCACTTTACTCCCGAAAACACTGACCAATCATGAGTCATTTAGTCTAATATCTCATTTTCTGAAATAACTTGAAATATTGCTGGGCATCTTCCTATGTGAAGAGTCTCGGAGGTCTACAGCACAGAAAAAGGCTTTGTGGCCCATACAGCCTGGGCTGGTTAAAAACCACACCCTAACTATTCTAATCTAATTTTCCAGCACTTGGCCCATACACTTGTCTGTGTTGGCATCACAAGTGTGCATCTAAATATGCCTTAAACGCTATGAGGATCTCTGTGCCTACCACCCTCACAGAGAGTGAGGCTCAGTGCCATTGTCACAGCATGATGACATCACAGACAGGAACAGAGACGAGCTGAGTCTGTGCAAACCAAAGATCCCCCACACACCGTGAAGGACGGGAGGGTCCCTGATAGGGGGCAGAGGAGATTTAACAGAATGGTTTGTACGAAGAGGGTTTTTAGTTGCATGGATAGGGTTTTTTTTAAAGTTATAATTTCATGTGACTTAGGTATTGCTGGTACATATTGAGAATATCCATCGACAATAGATGGACTCTCATTCTCAACCTCTCCCCTTGCCTGGGGTGTGGTAATCTTCAGGTTAAACTAGCCCTATGGTCAGGTAGGATAATGGTGACTTCACCTTAGGCACAGTGATGCCACTTTGCCTCAGTGGTGTAGAGGGGAATGTTGAATGTGGTGGATGGGACACCACTCCGACACTGCTTCATCTGGAGGATGTTAACTTCCTTTAATATTGTTGGGGCTGTACTCATGCAGGTAAGTGGAAATGAAAAGTGGATGAGTGCCTCACACACAAGAAGCAAACTGTCATTGGGTAATCAGGTGCTTGGGGAAACGGAGATTGATCTCCTTGTAACAAAGGATTTTGAGGGGACCTTTGATAGGAGGTGTTTACAAAAGATAAACATTAGAATGGTAAAACGTACACAACTGGCCATAAAAAAGGACTACAGGACATATATTGAAAGTTGTAGGAAAGATCTATTGAGAGAATGGAGTAATAAGAGAGAAATTTTACATGGCAAATGGGAATGAGCAGGAACACAATACTCACACACAATGCGAATATCCAGGTCCTGATGAATTGAGTAATTCTGTCAGAGTTTGGTGTTACAATTATTGAGCTTCCTACCTGAAAGTCCACTTGTAATATCCTGTAACACAAATTCATAAAATCCATCACTGTCAGAGTAGAAATCCACAACATCCCCTCCTCCTGGCCGAGGGTAACTGTGCATTGTTCCTGCTGCACATTATTCCTTGTGGGAGTCAGCAGCTGATTTGAGGGATTTCTATTTGGGTTTCTCGGAATTTCCACATTGGGGCTTCATGTCACTGAACAGAACAACAGGTGTTTGACACAAGGCAAAGAATGGCCAAGATTTAGTGCGATGCAGGCAGCAGGATTTGCTTCCTTTTCTTTCCTTCTGTGCTGCTGCACTGCCACAATGAGACATCAGCTTTTCCGGCCCAATGCAACTTGATGAACAAGTTGTCTCGATTCTGAGAAATGGGCAGTAAGCTTCTCCCAGTCATTTGAAAAAACGCCCCTTAAAAAGGCAGCAATTACATATGTGTCATGTTGCCCAGTGCTCCCAACAAAAAGATGAGAAGAATGAGGGAGGATCTCATAAAAAGGGATAACAGTCAAGTTCCATGAGGGTTAGAGTTTATGGAGAGATATTGATAAATGGGCGACAAGTCGGCAAATGGAGTATAATTTGGGAAAATGAGAAGTTGCTATTTTTTGAGGAGATGACCGAAGAACAGTGTTATTTAAAAATGTAAAAACTGTGGAAAACTGCAACACAAAAGGGATTCAGGAATAATTGTGCAGGAAGCATGAAGCGAGCACACAGTTGCAACAGGTAATCGGGAAGGGTCATGGGATGTTATCCTTATGTCAAGGTGTTTGCAGTAGAAGAGTTTGGAATACATGTCTTAGGACAAATATACAACTTGCTGGCAAGACCACATCTGGAAGAATGTGAGCAGCTTTTTTGGTCCACTTATTCGAGCAAGTATATCACTTCACTGGAGGCATTTCAAAGAAGTTGAACTAAGATGATCATTGGTTTGGAGGGATTATGTTTTAAGCTAAGACTAAACAGGTCTGGAATATACTAACTAGATTTTTTTGAAGAATGAGAGATGTTCTAATTAAAAATAGAGGATTCTCAAGGGAGTTGACAGGATAAATGCTGAGGAAATATTTCTCATCGTGGGAGCAGATTCTTGATAAGGCAGAGGAGAGGGTTCTCTTTTGGAATTGTCAAGCTTAAGGCAACACAGACATGGGTAAGGGGTTTCAGTCGCGAATGAGCTGGAGTGAGGTGGAGAGAAGGAGCATTTTAGAGATTGAAATTTCTGGCATTTGTGATTGAAATGTACGGTAAGATGTTCATCTTGAGACCAGATATGAGAGCATTATTGAGAAGGGTGCAGTTCAGCCTCAGACAGTTCCCAATGAGAGGGATGGATTCAGTACAATAGTAAGGAAAAATAATTTGTAATAATAACTGAAGGCAATGTGTTTTACTATCACAAAGTGTTATTGGAGGAAATTTCAGCTAATCAAGTAGTGGAAGCATGAAAAGCAGTTTTATAATTGAGTAACAGTGGAGCAAAGTGATGGAGACGAGTTAGATCTGAACATTGTAGAATACATGTGAAAGTTAACACAGTGCTTGTCGAAGATCTCACCTCCTGGAAGTATGTTGGTGAGAAACAGCATGGGCCAAGGATAGATCCTTGAGGGACATTTACTACATGGATTTCAGACAGGAAAGAGAGATGGAGTGGGATTTTCCAATGACGGTGAGGTCGAACATTGGTTTTAAACAGAATGGGTGAGAAGGACATAACCAGAAAAGAGAAACAGACAGAACAAGTAACAATATCTGTGAATTGGCATGGGGGAAGAGGCAGGGAGGAGGAGGAGGAGAAATAAGAGTTGGAATATTTGTAGTTTAGTGAGAATAGGGCAAAGGGTTAAGATGAGCTCTGATAAGGCTTGACATGAAACTGGACAAAGATGCAAGTTTAAGCCTAAAACGAGGAGCAACATGCTAGGCAATTTGGTTTGGTGGGCTTGTGGAAGAGAGGGAAGCAGCAGAGGCAGCTGATTGGATTGTCTCAATCTTAGTGACATAGAAACTGCATGTGTCTCCTTCACTTGCTGTTGGAGCGGAGGATGGAGGAGACAGGATGATGGACAGTGTTTTGCAAAGAAACAATGCCTGTGTTAGTGATATTTAAAAATGAGTGAACAAACCTGATGACTAACTTTTATCCAGAATGTTAAAATGTACAACAGAAGTCCAGGTTCAAATCCTATCTCAGCAGATGGTGGAATTTGAATTCAATTAAAAAAACTGGAAGAATCAACTGGTTGCCATGGCAACAATTGCTGATGACAGAGTGAAAAAAAAATCTAATGTCCTTTGGGGAAAGAAATTTGCCAACCTCAGCAAGCCACTCAGTTGCAAATCACTGCAAAGTTTCAACAAAGGAATGAAGCTGGGTGGCCCATTTGGCATCTACCAGGGAACTAGGAAAGACAACTGCAGAATCAGCCCTATCGGCCCCCCAAACTCCTGCTTAATAATATCTGGGGGCTAGTGGCAAAATTTGGAGAGCTGCTTCAAAGACGAGTCAAGGAACAGTGTCAGACTCATGGAAACATACCTGGCAAACAATGACACACACCACTATCATTGTCCTTAGTGAAGCCCTGTCCCAGCAGACGTGACAGCACAGTGCTATTCTGACCAGATTATTTGACCTGGGAGTACTCAACTTTGACTCTGACGCCTGGAAGTCTCACGGCTCCTGCTGATTACCATGTACCATCCTCCCTTGGTTGATAAATCAGCAGTAGTATTATCGCTAGATTATTAATCCAGAGACCCAGGTAACATTCTGGGGACCTGGGTTCGCATCCTGCCATGGCAGATGGTGAAACATGAATTAAATAATGATCTGGAACTAAGATTCTCATGATGACCATGAAACCATTGCCAATTATCAGGAAAGACCCATCTGGTTCACTTATGCCCTTTCCGGAAATGTGCCATCCTTACCTGGTCTGGATGACATGTGACTCCAAACCCATAGTGATGTGCTTGACTCTTAACTGCCTTCCAGGTTATAAACGCTGGTCCAGCCAGCGATTTCCACATCCCAAGAGGGAATTTTAAGAAACAAAAAACTCCATCATGTTGAACAGCACTTAGAGAAAGCACTGCGAGTGTGAATAGCACTAAATGGACTCAATGTCCACATCAGGAGTAGTTTGCAGGAGGATTACCAATCAGGCTGGTCGGGTCCTGAAGGACAAAGCTGCTTGGCTGGGACTGCAGCAGGTGCTGACGCACCAAAACGGGGAAAATATAGCTGATCTCATCATCACCAATTTCCCAGCTGCAGAGGCATCTGTCCATGACAGGAATGTTAACAGCAACCACCGCACAGTCCTGTGGAGACAAAGCCTCATCTTAAACTTGATAATACCCCCCATTGCGTTGGGTGGCACTAACTTCGGCTAAAAGGGACAGACTTGGAACAGACACAGGAGCTCAAAACCAGATATCTATGAGGCTTTGAGAGAGACTGCAACAGTAGCAGACCTTCTCCAGCACAATCTGTAACCTCATGGCCCAGCATATCCTACAGACAGCCATTGCCATTGATCCAGGGGACCAACACTGGTTGAACGGAGAGTATTGGAGGGCACGCCAAGGGCAGCACCAGGCATACCTAAAAAATAAGGTGCCAACCTGGTAAAACCACCAAACAGGACTATCTGCATGCCAAATAGCATAAGCAGCAAGAGTTAGAGCTAAGCCACCCCATAACCAATAGATCAGATGCAAGCTCTGCAGTTCTGCCACACCCAGTCGTGAACGGTGATGGACAATTAAACAACTCACTGGAGGAAGAATGCCAAAAATCCCCATCTTTACCCGACACAGGACCCCAACCTATCCATGCAAAAGACAAGTCTGCAGCAATCTTCAGCCAGAAGTGCCAACTGGATGATCCATCTCAGCCTTCTCCAGAGGTCCCCAACAGAGATGTGAGTTTTCATCCAATTTGATTCATTTCACATGATATTAAAGAAATGAATGAACAGTGCAAAGGTTATGGGCCCTGGCAACACTCTGACAATAGTAGCGATGACTAGTGCTCTAGAGCTTGCTAGCATCCAAGCCAAACTATTTCAGTTCTGCTACAGCGCTGGCATCTACTAACAATTTGGGAAACTGCCCAGGTCTGTTCAGCACAGAAACACTGAAAATTGAACCCGACCAATTTCCCCTCAAGCAATCTACTCTCTATCATCAGTAAAGTGATGGAAGGCGTCGTCGACAGCGGTCGTAAGCAGCACTTACTCAGCAGTAACCTGCTCAGTGACACCCAGCATGGGCCATGGTGGGCACTCGGTTCCTGATCTTATTACAGACTTGATCCGCAAATTCACAAACAGCTGAATTCCTGAGGTGAGGGGAGGGTAAACAGCAGAGCTCTGCACAAAAACCACTTACTTCCACTTCAGTGACAATGACTGACAGTGACACCTTAGTTTCAGCTCATCTGCTGAACCTCTCATCTATTCCTGTGTTACCTCTAGACTTAACTATCCAAACTCACTGCCAGTCGGCCTCCCACATTCAACATCCCTGCAACCTCAAGAATACCTAAAATTCTGCTGCACACAAGTTCATTTGTACCAAGACCTGTTCACCATCACTGCTGTGCTCCCTGACCCACAAAGGCTCCTATTTATAAGCAACAATTTAAAATTCTCACCAGTGATTTAATTCCTGGCTGTGATGAGCCCTATCTCCCTGCACCAAACAACCTTCAAGACTTGGATAACTCATTTAGTTCCAGACTCCAACAATGCGTTTAATCATCCCTTCACTATTGGAGGCTGTTTCTAAAGTTGCCAGAAAACGTGATCTGGAATTCCCCTGATAAACCTCTTAGGTTTGCTTTCCTTGAGAGAGTCAGGAAAACCTGTAGATTTGGTAACTTTTTGGTCACCTGACCTAATATGGCCTTACGTCAAAAGTTTGTTGATAATATTTTTGTGAAATTATAAAACATGATAAAAATACAAATAGTTTGTTGATTTGGACATACACCATTAGCTCTTCAGTAGCTCTTCAGTATCGCTAGATGAATGATCTGTAACTTCTCAAATGGAGCATTGTGAGAGCACCTTTATCATACAAACTGCAGTAGCACACGAAAGTTAAACATCACCTTCTCCACAGGTAACAGGGCTTTGGCAACGATCGCTGGTATCTGTGGAAGGAGAAACACACAGTAAATGTTGCAGAAGTGCAAAATGAATGACAGATAAAAACGCTGTAGAATTTGGTGGTCTGAAATGGAAGAAAAATACACTCTTTCTGGGAAAATATTTCCTGACTGTGAAAGATACCATTCAAAAATTAATCTGGTCAGAGAGCAGCACATGGTCAGGGGGTGGGCAGCAGAGGAAAATTTATTTACAAAAAAGGTACAAGGAAATTACAGTAAAATACTACAGAGATCAAATCTATCCATCAGTAGAGACTGAAGAGATTAGACACCGACAAAGGTGATCAGGGAGCACAGAAGTGAGCAAGAGCAGTGTGAGCTGCTATGATCCAACAGTCTGGGAAAAAAAATCCATAAGAAACAAACATTTCTCTTGGATAAGAGATAATAGGAACTGCAGATGCTGGAGAGTCCAAGATAACAAGGTGTGGAGCTGGATGAACACAGCAGGCCAAGGAGCATCTTAGGAGCAGGAAAGCTGACGTTTTGGGCCTGGACACTTCATCAGAAACGGGGGAGGGGAAGAGGATTCTGAACGAAATAGGGAGAGGGGGGAGACAGATCAAAGATGGAGAGAAAAGATATTTGGAGAGGAGACAGACAAGTTAAAGAGGCGGGCATGGAGCAGGTAAAGATGAGGAGAGGTGGGGAGGTAGGGAGGTGATAGGTCAGTCCAGGGAGGACAGACAGGTCAAGGGGGTGGGATGAAGTTAGTAAGCAGGAAATAGGGGTGCAGCTTGAGGTGGGAGGAGGCGATAGGAGAGAGGAAGAACAGGTTAGGGAGGCAGGGACAAGCTGGGCTAGTTTTGGGATGCAGTTGGGGGAGGGGAGATTTTGAGGCTTCTGAAATCCACATGGACACCATTGGGCTGCAGGGTTCCCAGGCAGAATATGTGTTGCTGTTCCTGCAACCCTTGGGTGGCATCATTGTGGCACTGCAGGTGGCCCAGGATGGACATGTCATCTGAGGAATGGGATGGGGAGTTGAAATGGTTCGCGACTGGGAGGTGCAGTTGTTTCTTGCGAACTGAGCGTAGGTGTTCTGCAAAGCGGTCCCCAAGTCTCCGCTTGGTTTCCCCAATGTAGAGGAGGCCACAACGGGTACAGGGGATGCAGTATACCACATTGGCAGATGTGCAGGTGAACATCTGCTCGATGTAGAAAGTCTTCTTGGGGCCTGGGATGGGGGGGGGGGGGGGGGGAAGAGAAGAGGGAGGAGGTGTGGAGGCAAGTGTAGCACTTCCTTTGGTTGCAGGGGAAGGTGCTGGGAGTAGTGGGGTTGGAGGGCAGCGTGCAGCGGACAAGGGAGTCACGGAGAGACTGGTCTCTCCGGAAGGCAAGCAAGGGTGGGGAGGGAAAAATGTCTTTGATGGTGAGGTCGGATTGCTGATGGCGGAAGTGTCAGAGGATGACGTGTTCGATCCGGAGATTGGTGGAGTGGTATGTGAGGATGAGGGGGATTCTTTTTCAGTTGTTATTGCAGGGACAGGGTGCGAGGGAGGAGTTGTAGAAAAATGCAGGAGACACGGTCAAGGGTGTTCTTGACCACTCTGGTGGGGAGGTGGGGAGTGGAGTTGAGGTCCTTGAAAAACAAGGGCATCATAGATGTACGGGAGTGGAATCCTGGGAGCAGATGCGGCAGAGGTGAAGCAATTGGGAATAGGAGATGGCATTTTTGCAGGACGGTGGGTGGGTGTGAGATGTTAATGTGATAACATCCCATTAATTTAAAGAAGTATAGAAATCAAAGTCTTTCATCTGCATTTGATTCCTATACAGAGACTTCGATTTATAGAAGTAAAGTCTTTTATCTACTCACATCGGTATGCAGACACTGCCCTGAAGCTTCCTGCCCAGCTAGGAATTCAGTGTAAAGCTTTTGTAACTCCTTATCTTCTCACACATCGGCATGCAGACACTGTCTTAAGTTTCCTGACTGAACTGAAATTAGAATCAATCTGTATCAAATAGGGTTAGGTGGGGAAATTTTGTAAAGGTGTGAAACCTCTAAAGCATGTAACTTCTGTCGCTGACTAAGGAGCCAGGGCACTGACTTTGTCCTAGCCAGACACACTGGCAACTTGAAATCACAATCTGTCCCGGACAACAACTCAAAATCACCTCCTGCCATGAGCAGCTACTTCACAAGCAATCGATACTATATCCTGGTCTTTTATGTTGTCGATGTAATAATTGCTTGGTATCCTGTTTTTGTCTGTTGTAGTAATTGTTTTATGTATCATGTCACTGGAGGTTGTGAAATCGTTTTCTGTATCATGTCTTTTGTAAAGTATAAAAAGCAGGGACTGTCCGGGGAGAACTCCTTGTGAGACTTTGCACTGTGTGCCGGGTTGAGTACAGTGATTCTTCACAGCTTGTACTTGCTTGGTAAGAAAATGATTGGTGTTTTTCTAAACAGGTCAGTGTCTTGTTATTGCAGCACGTCCGTGAGGGTCTCCGAAAACAAACTTGACAGGTGGGAGGAGGTGTATTCTAGGTAGCTGTGGGAGTCAGTGGGCTTGAAATATATATCGGTTTTGAGATTGTTCCCCAAGATGGAAATAGAGGACCAGGAAGGTGAGAGAGGTGGTTAGAGATGGTCCAGGTGAACTTAAGGTTGGGGTGGAAGGTGTTGGTGAAGTGGGCGAACTGTTCGAGCTCCTCATAGGAGCACGAGGCAGCGCCGATACAGTCATCCATGTACTGGAGGAAGAGGTACGGAAGAGGGATTGTTCCAACAAAGAGGCAGGCAAAGCTTGGGCCCACGCAGGTACCCATGGCCACCCCCTTTGTCTGTAGGCAGTGGGACGAGTTCACCGAAGCACATAATGGGGTCAGTGGAGGGGAACTGGTCAGACCTGCAGGACAGGAAATAGCGTAGGGCTTTGAGGCAATCTGTATGGGGTATGCAGGTGCTAATGTGGTATACTGCACCGCTGCACCCGTTCTGGCCTCCTCTATATCAGGGAAACCAAGCAGAGGCTTGGGGACCACTTTACAGAACACCTACACTCAGTTCGCAATAAACAATTGCTCATCCCCACCTCCCTAACCTGCTCTTCCTCTCACCTATCCCCTCCTCCCATCTCAAGCCACACCCCCATTTCCTACTTGCTAACCTCATCCCACCCCTTTGACTTGTTGGTCCTCCATAGACTGACCCATCCCCTCCCCACCTACACTCACCTTTACCTGCTCCATCCTCACCTCTTTAACTTGTCTGTCTCCTCTCCACTTGTCTCCCCCTCTCTCCCTGTTTATTTCAGAATCCCCTTCCCCTCCCCCATTTCTGAAGGGTGTGGGCCCGAATACGTCAGTTTTCCTGTTTCTCTGATGCTGCCTGTCCTGTTGTGTTCCTCCAGCTTCACCCCCGGCCCTTTTAAAGTTTCAAAGCTGTCGCGCATGCGCCCCGCGGATCACTGCCCCCAATAAAGATGGTGACGGTCACACGGGCCTATCGCCATCTGAGGCGTTGATTTGTTTTCTGCAAACGTGAGTCTGGGAGTTTCAAATGGGTGTGTTTTCCGACGTGCACTAACTGTTTGTAAAACTTCCAAACCCATACGAATATCACTTCCCTCCAGCTTTCTACCGTTTTGCTTTCTTTACTGTGGCCTGCTCTTACCTCAATTGCACAAATCTTGGTCTCAGCGAAGGATCTAGGCCCGAAACGTCAGCTTTCCTGCTGTGTACATCCAGCTGCACACCGTGTTATCTCGGATTCTCCAGCATCTGCAGTTCCGGTTATCTCAGCGACTCTGCACCGCACTCGTGGATGATCACGTGGTTTTCACTGATCCCGCCCTCCCTTCATTCCGATTGGGCGACATCCGTCCGGTCATGCACGGCACACCTGTGCTCCTATTGGTCGCGCACTGACATCAATCAGCCGGACTTCACTGTGAGCTGGAGCATGCGCAGTGCTTTGTGTTATTGTTGGAAGCAAATGAACGTCGTCGCAATGTTGCATTTTGAGACGAATGAGACTGAAAACTGGATCTGTCTTTTTACCTTCACAGATGCTGCCAGACCTGCTGAGCTTTTCCAGCAACTTTGTTTTTGTTCCTGATTGACAACATCCCAGTTCTTTTGTTATTTTTTAATAAGTCGCGATTGAAAAGGCTTCCGGCAGCTCAAAGCTAAAGGTACTCTTGATACCGCTCTGTCAGCCAATAGAGAAATAGCGATGAAATAAGGGTAATAAATACAGGTCTAGCAGTCCTCAGGTAAGATGTAAAGGGAATAATTATGAATATGAAGAACATCACGTGGTGAAGTGAGGTGAGTGTTGTTCATATGAACTGTGATTGGACAGAGAGGGAGGTTAATCAAAAAAGAACAAGCAGAAAAGAGACTCTCAAGAAAGGTCTGTGCAATGGAAAGCAACGAGAATCAGAAGATAAAAGCCCAACACAAGAAAAAGTTTGAAGACCGCGGCTGCAGAAACTCCAATAAGTTGTTTCACTGCTCTACTGCCTAGTTATTGACTTAAGCAGTATAATCCACATTCAACTGTAAGTAGCTGTCTGAGTTTGTCACTGTAGTTTACTTCATAACAGATAAACTCCACACTTTGTCTCAATAAAGCTGACAGTTGGTTCACCAATTAGTTCTGCTGCCAAGTCTGTTCTTGTTTGAAAAGGGGTATAGATCACATTTAAATAGACAATGAAAAATGTCAATCCAGGCTGGGAGCAAAATTCTACTCCCTCGCCACTGACTCCATCCCTGCCCCGGGTAACTGGCAGGTAACACACTGGTCACAGTCAGGGTGCAATATTTCACCCCAAGATGAGCTTCTAACCACATTACTCACCCCCACACTCATTATCACAAAGACCACATACAATTTCAACCTCAACAGCATCTCAGGTCATCTGCTGCTGAAACTCTCATCCATTCCTTTGCTACCTCTCGACTTAACTCCCCAAACACACTCCTGGCCGGCTTCTTAATACTACTTCCCTGAAATCTTGAACTGATCCAAAAATCTGCTGCCCATGTGTTTATTCTCACCGATTTTAACATCTTCAAGTTTTGCCATTCTGTGCTCACTAACATAAACATTTTCTCAGTGGCAAAGCACCAAGGTTTTGAAATTCATATCCTTATTTTGAAATTTTGGCATCACACCACTTTCGTTTGATAGTCCCTCCAGCTGCAAACCCCTCTGAGATATATCTGAAGAAGGGTCACTGGACACAAAACAGTAATGCTGCTCTCTCTCTCTCCACAAGCACTGCCAGATAAGCTGAGTTTTACATCAATTTCTGCTTGTGTTACAACTTTCAAGCATCTACTGTCCTTTTGCTTTTTCCTTCAAGACATTTGTTCTCCCTGACTTCCAACCTCCTGTGGATTTCTGGTTTTAACTCCCACCTTTTTCATGTTTTCAGTTCCTAAGGCCATAAGCTCTTGAATTTACTCCCTAAACATCCGTGGTTTTCAAAGTCCCCTTGTTTGTTCAGGATATTCCTTGAAACCTACTTCTTTGGCCAGTTTTGGGTCACTTGTCCTAATAAGTACCTGGTATCAAATATTGTTTTGTGACAACCTTGTGTAATATGTCAGATCATTGGATTGAATCAAAAATGTGAAAACATTTAAATTGTTCTTTTGGAAAACATCACTAATCCTTTACGATCATTTGGGAACTCGTTACCTAATATCATTGCAAGTGCGACTTCACCACATGACCTGCACTGGTTCAGAAAGGTCAAACATCAAGTTCTCCAGATGTAACTGAGGATTGGCAATAGTTACTGATACCTTTGGAGAGTGATCCAACGTTCATGTATCTGGATATGGTGAATGAATAGACAATAGGTGCTGGAGTAGGCCGTTCGACCCTTCGAGCCAGCACCACCATTCATTACGATCATGGCTGATCATCCACAATCAGTATCCTGTTCCTGCCTTATCCTCATAACCCTTGATTCCACTATCTTTAAGTGCTCTATCTATCTCTTTCTTGAAAGTATCCAGAGAGTTGGCCTCCACTGCCTTCTGGGGCAGTGCATTCCATATATCCATCGCTCTCTGGGTGAAGAAGTTTTTCCTCAACTCTGCTCTAAATGGCCTACCCCTTATTTTTAAACTGTGTCTTCTGTTCTGGACTCACCCATCAGCGGAAACATGCTTCCTGCCTCCAGAGTGTCCAATCCCTTAATAATCTTATACGCCTCAATCAGATCCCCTCTCATCCTTGTAAACTCAAGTGTATACAAGCCCAGTCGCTCCAATCTTTCAACATATGATAGTCCCGGACGCCATTCCAGGAATTGACCTCGTGAACCTACGCTGCACTCCCTGAATAGCCAGAATGTCCTTCCTCAAATTTGGAGACCAAAGCAGCACACAATACTCCAGGTGCGGTCTCACCAGGGCCCTGTACAGCTGCAGAAGGTCCTCTTTGCTCCTGTACTCAATTCCTCTTGTTATGAGGCCAGCATGCTATTAGCTTTCTTCACTGCTTGCTGTACATGCATGCTTGCTTTCATTGACTGATGTACAAGAACACCTAGATCTCGTTGTACTTCCCTTTTACCGAACTTGACTGCATTGAGATAGTAATCTGCCTTCCTGTTCTTGCCACCAAAGTGTATAACCACACATTTATCCACATTAAACTGCATCTGCCACGTATCCGTCCACTCACCTAGCTTGTCCAACTCACCCTGTATTCTCATAACATCCTCCTCACATTTCACACTGCCACCCAATTTTGTGTCATCAGCAAATTTGCTAATATTACTTCTAATGCCTTCGTCTATATCATTAATATATATCGTAAACAGCTGCGGTCCCAGCACTGAACCTTGTGGTACCCCACTGGCCACTGCCTGCCATTCTGAAAGGGACCCGTTTATCACTACATTTTGCTTCCTGTCAGCCAGCCAATTTTCAATCCAACTCAGTATTTTGCCCCCAGTACCATGTGCCCGAATTTTATTCACCAATCTCCTATGTGGGACTTTATCAAAGGCTTTCTGAAAGTCCAGGTACACTACATCCACTGGTTCTCCCTTATCCATCTTCATATGGACATGTTGCAGAACCTGTTGGGTAGGAGAAGTTCAGAAACAGAACTGCGATGGCTTCCTTCTGACTCGAGAGGGTCTAACTTTACTTTTTAATTGAAAAATCTTCAGGTTCATTTATAGTTCTTCACGGAGTATGAATTGTTGAACTTATTCAGCTGCATGTGTCCAATAAATTTCTTCAGATGTGAGGTCAAAGAAATTCAAAACTATTCCTCATCCTCCCACAGACTTTCTCTCACTGTTAAGGTGCCTACTCATGGACTTAGGGGATCCAGGTACATGATTATTTGAAGTTTACATCTCATTTAGACAGTGGTTAAACAGTCTTTTGGCACGGCAGCCTTCATTGCTCAATTGTTTCAGTTTAGGAGTTGGGAAGTCATATTGAGGTTGCACAGGATGTTGATGAGACCTCTTCTGGAATACAATGTGCGGTTTCTGTCACACAATTACAGGAGGCATATCATGAAGCTGGTGAGCGTTAAGAAGAGGTTTACCAGGATGTTGCCTGGTATGGAAGCTTTGATTTATAAAGAAAGGTTGGATAGACTTTGACTTTTCTTGCTGGTGCTTAGGAGGTTGAGAGGCGGCCTGTTAGAAGTTCATAAAATAATGAGACATGTAGATAGTATGAATTGTGGTCGTCATTTCCCAAGGATGGGAGATTTCAAGACTAGGGAATGTCTTTAAGTTGGGAGGAGATAATTTAATAAAAAAAATATGCAAGGCAGAACTTTGCAGTGACTGTGAACAAAGCAATGGCAAGTTCCAGCAGAGAAACGGGTGGCAAAGAAACAGGTGACAGTGAACCAGGCATGTGAGGGCTAATGTGTTTCGTTTGCCAGTGACATTCACCGCTTCACAAAGTGGAGAACGTTGAAGTGCAGCAGCGACGGTGATTATTTTGCAGGATATTCACCTTGCAAATGGTTTTTCCGCCAGTATCCCTGATTACATCGCAATCGACAGGATGAAAGCTGCAGCAAGACGTGTGGAGCCAGTGGTGTAATTGAGACGGCATCTGATTTTGAATTGGAAGTTTGGAATATTGTATCCTCTCTCACTCGAGTGAAGTTGACAGCTTTTCTACCCTTGCAAATTGACAGACACTCCCGAAGAGGAATGTCTGGCCAACGCTGTTTTTGTCAGGTTCCCAGCAGCTTAAGTGAATGGATTGCTGGGTTTTGGAAATTGAAAATTGAAATTAAAAGGTAAATGAGTAACTTGAGTGTGGGGCTACTTCAGCTCATTGTATATTTCATATCCCAGCTCATGGCAACAGTACCCATTGTCAGGAGAAACTGCATGTGTTCCACACAAAGCTGCCTTTTGCTGGGAAACCTTGTGTACAGCAGGAGAAGCGGGTAGAACACTGTGTGTATAAGACTGACACTGAGCCACACATTAAACGGTAAAGATAACAAGTAAAGTTGTAAACTTGCTCACCCAGCTGGCTTGTTTTCGTTCAGACTTTTCGTCACCACGCAAGGTAACGTCATGAGTGAGACTTCCGAAGAAGCGATGTTGTTCTCCTCCACTTGAAATTTATACTGCCCGGTCTGTTCCGGCAACTTCTGTCATTTCGCATTCTGTTCTGTATGGGTTGCATATGGGGTCCAATTCTATATGTTTGCCGACTGCATTATGGATTGAGAACCATGCCTCTAGGAATTCCCATGTGTGGCTATGTTTGGATTGCACTACTACGGTTATGTTGTCCCAGTTAAACTGATGGCCTTCATTATCCGGGTGTACTGATATTAGGGAAAGTTTGTCATGTCATTTTGCTGCCGGCTGATGTTCATGTACACTGACGGCTAGTTTCCTTCCTGTCTGTCTGATATAATGTTTGTGGCAATCGTTGCACAGTATTTTGTAAACACTGTCAGTTCTGCATGTCGTGGGTATGGTGTCTTTAATCCTTGAGAATGTTTGTCGTAGCATGGCTTTGGGCTTGTGTGCTACCGTAATTCCTAGTGGTCATAGGAGTTGTCAGTTCTGATATGTTCTTGATGTGTGGCAGTGTGTCCAGTGTGTTAGGGCATAATGTGTCCTCTTCGTGTTGCTGTTTAGTCAGTACCTGTGGATGAAATTGCAGGGATAGCCATTCAAAGCGAAGATTTTGTATTGGTGTTCTTCCTCTTTCTGCATAGTTCTGGGTCATTGCAATGAGTGGTGACCCATTTAAATAGTGTCCCGACACAGCTTAGTTTGTGCACCACTGACCTGAGTTAGTTGCCAAATTAAAAATATCCGAGCCCCTCGAGGCACTGACCCGAGTTGTTGTGTGCAAAAGACAACACACAAAGGAGGATCCTTGTGTGATTGATCCAATGTGATCTGTATGCCAGGGTAACAGTGAAGACTGGTCTTCAACACCCACATTGAACCTGGCTCCACTTGGCCTCCAGTCACCTCTCACAAACTACCATTGCCCTTCACTTTTCCTGACCTCCCCTCTATTCTTGTTTTAAACTGATTGCACACCAGGCAGTTTCAGCTGGCATTGCTGCTGTGGAACTGTAACATGGAGTGAATCGATTTTGACTGATCAATGACATAATTCTGCTTCTCAAGATCAGTCAGTATTTCAGATTTATTACTTTAAATGATAACCATGAACAGGCTACGACAGTGAAGGCACTGAATAGTAATCTCTGGACCAGCAGGAAAGATCAGTTTATGGCACTCAGGACACTGTCTGATTCGGCCTTGCATTCTCCCAACCTTCTGCACATGATGCCCCTCTGCTCTGTTTCGGTTTTGTTACGTCTTGATATATAATAGTCTCCAGTTATCTATTCTTTTGCTATTTCCAATACATGAGACCCTCTTTCCATGCCTTGTGCCTGGCTGCACAGCTCAGTGGTCAGAGCACTGGTCTCAGAAACAAGTGGTTGTGAGTTCGAGCCTGTGATAGTGTTTGCACACCCCCTGCTTCAAAGGTCAAAAAGAGCCCTTTAAAAATTATCTGAAATTATAACAGTATCATTTCCTCCACAGACCAGAAATATGTGTGAATTTCCACATTGCTGTTTGTCCTTCCACTTGAGGAGCAGCATTTGGAATGGCAGGAAGCAGCTGACATCAGTGATGTTTGGCTGGAAGTACAAGGTGAAGCAGGAAAACTGCAGGTGAGCAATGGGGGAGGAGCACAAACCCAGGGCATCCATCAAATACTTCCATTTGTTGCTGTAAACAGGTTCTAGTTTTGGAGTCTGGAATGGGACAATAGAGCCAAGTGAGTGACGTTCTGCTTTTTGGGGGTTGCTCTCTCCGAAAGCCTCTGGCACTCTCAGTGGAAGGTGTCCTTGTTAGTTTCCTTCTGTGGGTGAAAATGAGGGTCACTTCCCCGAGGGGGCATGGACACAGTCTTCCCACCTCAAACTTCAGTTTTGCTTGTTGGTTCCTCAAAGTGTTGACCCAGAAACCCGCACTGCACACACTTCATTGGGGAGACAGTGGCCTGAGATTGTTATCACTGGACACTTAATCCAGAGACCCAGATAGTACTTTGGGGACTTGTGTTTGAATCCAGTTGCAGCAGACGGCGGAATTTGAATTCAATACAAACCTGGAATTAAGCGTCTAATGATGAGCATGAATCTGTTGTCCTTTAAGGGAAGTAAACTGCCAGCCTTGCTTACATGTAACTCCTGACCCACAGCAATGTGGTTGACTCTTAACTGCTCTCTGGACATTTAGGAATTGGTAATAAATGTTACCCTAGCCAGTGATGCCCTCATCCCGTGAATGAATTTAATAAGTATGTCAGGAATTCCTCCTGTATGCAATGATAACTGATTTGCTTTGCCCAATCTTTATGCAGACTGAAGTCACCTGACTCTTGAAGTCAGTGACCTTTCATCACAGTTAGAGCTCTCCCTTTCTGCTGGTGTCTTCAATTTCCTGTTTAGTGCCTTCTGCTAAAATTACCACTTGAGTTGACTGGGGTGGATATACATCGACCACTGTCAATTTCTGTCCCTTGATGTTTCTAAACTGTACCCAGACTCCATTTCACCAGAACTAATATCCATTGTCATTACCATATTAATTTTATTCCGTAACCAGTAATGCTGACCTACCTCCTCCTTCTTGTCAGTCCTTCCAAGAAACTGAATACCCCTGGAGCCCAGCTTCAGACATCGTAGATATTTTGGTTTCTGATTTACCAAAATATCCTGGATTCTGGAAAAGTCTGAGTTCAGTAGAAATTAGCAGTTGTAACACTGCTATGTAAGAAAGAAAGAGGAGCAAAAATAAGGGATAAAGCCAGTTAACATGATTTCAATCAGTTGGGAAAGTGCTTAATAATGTCTCTTCATTAAGTATGTTTCAGCAATGCTTTTAAAACAAAAATCGTATCATCTGATTAAATCAACGTGGTCAATCCAGAAGAAGACATTCCATGATGGAGACAGGGCAGTTGCAGGTAAGTTCAAGGTCACCCTGGGGCCAGGCATGTTTGACAATTTCATTCCTTTTTCAGAGTCAAACAAGTGAGGTCGCAAAGAGGAAACCAACAGCTGCATAACACTTGGATTCCCAAGAGGCACTTTGTAGGGTGTCACACTGGTGGCTAATAGATAAGATAAGGGCTCTGGAACTGAAGGTAATGTATGAGCATGAATAGAGAGTTGGTGAACATGCAGGACATAACAGTAAGTGTTGTTGTGACTGTGATGAGAGGAGTGCAAAGGATTCGAAGGTGAATATAAAGGTTAAATTAACCTCAGGGATGTTTTTAAGGGACTTTCAGGACAGATGAGACCATCCATCCTCTTGACAGCTGACCAGCCAGTCTGGCCACCAAATAAATTAATAGACGTATTGGTCACATGTGGGCAGGCCTCCTGGTGCCTTCACCCCCATGGGCAATATCCCAGGAAGGCTGTTAAGGGAAGATGGTGAAGATGGGAAACTGCATCCATGTTATGATGCCCACGTTTACAAACAAGCCCTCCCCACATGACAACCGCGTACACGGAGATGAAGTGGAAAACAGCAGGTAACTGCTGGAACAGGTTTTGTGTTCTTTCTCAGGAAGGTTTTCTTTTAAAAAAGAATAAGCCCAGTGACATCACAATGGTTTGCCTGTGATGTCATAAACACAAACAAGAATAAACAATAACTGCTGTGTGTCTTCACTTCATGTTGAGACAACGTGAGGTGAACATTGCAGACTTGTAGCTCTGCAGTTTCAAGTGCGAATCGCTTATTTCTTTTCTCTCCCTCATCAGTGTAATTAGAACTAACACTAATTGAAGCGGAGGGAAAGGAGCAATACCTTTGTGGTATCACTCTTGGTTGTGAGAAGAGTTTTGAGGTAATTTGAATTCAATATATACTGGACACTATTTGTAAAGAAATTGGATTTTAGTACGAATTTCAAAGACGGGAAAACTGGAAAAATGATGTGAATTTGGGGTAACCCGATTGAATTAATGCGTGTATGTTGTGGGTCGCAATGGTTCCAGTACTTGCCAAAACCAAAATTATATTGGCCACATTTTTGTGTCCGCTCTTTGATGGAGGAAAATGTTTCTTCTGGTCTTTGCTGAAGGTGATGTTAGCAGGAAAAATGTTCATCTCGGATGACCGCAAGATCCCATTATCACAACAATTCGCAAAAAAAACAAGAATGGAATTCTCCCGTATAAATCATCTACTATTTATCCCTCAGTGAATGTTATTTCAATGGAAAAGCTAATCATTACCAATTGTTATTCATGAAAACGTGCTTTCTGCACATTAACCAGTGCCTTTCCTACATTACAGCAGCCAAAAAATAGTATTTAGATGAAAAAGGCCCTTTGGGAAATCATTCCAGATGTTCAAGGTGTTGGATTAGAGCAAAGCTTTGTTGAGTTTCATTTTGAACTGAAGTATCTGAAGGGTGATGTCCTGGCTGCTCAGTTGACATGTTAAAATGTTAAATTGTTGAAGGAAGACCAAGTAGACAGTGAAGGCGCAAATGAATATTTGACATATGTAATGAGGCTGAAGTCAGCATATTTTTTGGTCTAGTATTTAAGTGTGATTGTACTCTTTCTCTTTTCATGTTGAATTTGGTTTTTACTTTTATGGTGTTTTCATTTGTCTTTTAGGTTTGACGATACTTCACCTTTCTCATTCCTCAGACTCCAACCCACTTTGATTCTGAAAGGTATGAGTTATCATTAATTTTTCACAAAGCACAAGCTTCAATCCAGTTCCTTGTCTCCCTGTGTTCAGTCAGGCATCGACTCACTTATTCCAGACCTCACATGGAAATTTGCCTTTAGAGACAATGGGAACTACAGATGCTGGAGAATCCAAGATAACAAAGTGTGGAGCTGGATGAACACAGCAGGGAACTGCAGCTGCTTGGCCTGCTGTGTTCATCCAGCCCCACACTTTGTTGTCTTGGAAATATTCCTGCTCCTTTGTTCCATTTGCTCATACTCATCTGTGACATATTAAATTAGATTAGATTCCCTACGGTGTGGAAACAGGCCCTTCAGCCCAACAAGTCCAAACCGCCCCTTGAAGCATCCCACCCAGACCCATCTTCCTTTCACCCACACACCCTTCAACACTACGGGCAAATTAGCATGGCCGATCCACCTAGCCGACACATCTTTGGACTGTGGGAGCACCCAGGGGAAACCCATGCAGACACGGGGAGAATATGCAAACTCCACACAGTCAGCCTGAGCCTGGAATCGAGCCCGGGTTCCTGGCACTGTGAGGCTGCAGTGCTAATCACTGAGCCACCGTGCCTCCCGTATCCGACGAGATTAAAACAGCAGCGGTCCATGACACCTGTGAAAAGTAGTAGTTGTCAGCCTTGCATCAATGACAGCAGCCTGACCCTGGAGTCAGACAGTTCTCAGTGTAATATCTTTGAGCACAATGAGGACTGATGTGGCAGCCCCCTTTTGCGACCTTGACAGACTGAGCAATAGGTGACCCGACATCTAACTGATGTCTCTACAGTTTCCCAGCTGTTTTCTCCCCACTCCCCACACCGGGTTCGGTCTCCCACTGGGCTGACTGTGTCCCACTCACTGGACTGCAGAGGTGTGGATTCTGAGAAGCTGACTGCCTCAGGTGTCCATCTGGCAGAGCCCATTACCCTGTATTAATGCCAGAGACTGCTCTTGGTGAACCGATCCTGCATGAAGGCAGCCTCGCTTGCTTTGACTCTGGGTTACTCCCTTTAGATTCTGAGACAGTGCTTCCAGGGTGTGTAGAGTGATTTTTATTCATATATTGATGTGAAAGCTTTGTTGATTTTTATTTTGAGTGGCCTAAAAAGTCTGAATCCTGACGTCCGTGTTGGCTCAGTTAGGATTTTAAAGTTGTGTTTTCTGAACAAGAGCAACATGATATCAGAAGAGCAAACAGATCATGGACACATGTAACTACACTGAAGTCAGCATTTTATCTTTTTTGGTCCAGTATTTAATTTTTTTATGGCAGTCTTTCTCTTTATATGTTGAATTTGGTTTTGTCTCTCATGATGTTTTCACTTATCTTATAGATTTGACTGTTGTTTCCGGTCAGTCAGCTTGCCGAAGCAGTCAGATTTCCGTCATACTACTCAGAATAAAAATGGTATGTACTATCCTTGCTTTTTCACACACAACAAATTCCAATCCCCTGATTACTTATTCTTCATATTCCTCTACACCATCCAACACTCACTCACTCGCACATTCTTCCACGATGTGCAAGATGTTTTATATATTTGGTCACAGGTTTGTCCCGTTTTATTTTGAGGGAGCTGAAATGTTTGAAGGCTGATGCTCTCATCTGCTCACTTGGCCTTTTAAAGTTTCAATTGTTCTAAGGAAGAGCAAGGTGATATTGAAAGAGGAAATAAACATTTGTGTTGACCATGAGGGTTTGTCCTTATCGACTTCTCCCCGTGCCTGACATGCTGGTTAAACAATCACCAGCTGTCTCTCTCTCTCTCACTCATGTGAGCACAGCCCTATGATGTGGTGTGGTAATGGTGACTTTTTTTTCGAAGGTGGGTCACTTTGGAACAGACAAGCTGGGTTTTTTTGTGATAATCACTGACTGTTTATGTCAGGAAATATCTATTGCTGCACTTTTCAAATCCGAGCTACGTCCGATGGGTGTGAAATCTGGCGACAGACGTTTTTCCAAAAAATGTCGTCCATTGGAGGTTCTGAAGTTGAAGTCTGTTGGGTTCATTCAGAACTTCAAGACTGCCATTTATGTTACGCTAGTGTATTCACAGTAAATGGATAAATGGAGTTAAGAGAGAAATGCATCATGATGTGATACAATGGAGCAAGCTCAAGAGACCTTATTCCTATGAATTCAAAAAATATAGTTTAAGTTCTGAGATATTCAGCAAGCAAACTGTAAGACAAATGGAGTAACAAAAGTATGCTGTGTACTAGGATAGAGATCTGTTCAAACTTTTCTAATTGTTATTAATTAAGTAAGCGACATGTGCAAATTCTTCTTTTCAATTTAAGACTGAGATAGAATAGTCACCCAATTTACATTCATGATGAACATAGAGCAACGATATAATCATGAAGAGGAATTGTGTCCCTTGATGTCGTGTAGTGGGGGTGGTGAAAATAACTGTCATGTTTTTCATAAATTTTTGACAATCATCATGACTAGAACTAACTTGTCGCCACAAACTGGAGTGTGTTAATAGGGGTTAAGAGTGGGCATTAGATGGTGTTTCAATCACTGGCCACTTTCCACTGCTCTGCCACATGCTGTGCCTGGCAACCTTCAGTGAACAAAGTCCAAATCTGAACCAGATTTGCAAACCAGTTCCTGAATTCGAAACAAGAAAAGAACATGTCATCTGTCAGGCAAGCTAGTGTGTTGTGGCATTTTGACTACGAGAGGGAAATAAAACAATGTTCATGTGGAACTCTACTTAATATTTGAAACCTGAATGTGCACACTTCAGTTGATTCTCTCCGCTGCATAATTAACTTCAACTCTTCCATCCTGCTTTTATTGACATATTAATATCTGCTTGAGAGATTTCCTCCATGCCTGTTGATTGCTTACTGACTGCATGTGTACAATATACTGAGAAAACGCACCAGTTTTGATTTATCGCCGCAAAAACTGTGCGTTGAGGGACCGTGATTTACTGCGCTCGATTGTATTTTTTTTTCCTTTTTGCTGGAATTGTGAAAACTTAGAACACTGGAGGGCACATCCTTCCATAGATATCCTGTCCTTTCTTCTGTTACACCGTGCAATGAATGGGAAGGAAAGGAGCGGGAAGAATGATTATGAAGTAAATTTGAGTAGGGGAGCTGATAGCCTTTTACCACAACAGCAGAACAGATGGAAGGAATGAGTAGTAGGGTGAGAGAGAAAGGAACAGAGATTTCACCATTAAAAATGTTGAAGGCAATGTATTGGCAGCTGGTAGCCTTTGTTTTAGTAATGTATTGCAAACATTCAATAGTTTTGCTCTTTTAATATTTAAAGATGGACATTACATAATTTCTCTCACTGAGATTGTCATCATCGTCATAAAACATCAATTTATTTTTAATGTTATTTGTCTTTCTGGATCAAAATATGATGACACATAAACAAATTGAGCTTCAAAATCTCCCCTTCCCCTACCGCATCCCAATACCAGCCCACCTTGCCCCTGCCTCCCTAACCTGTTCTTCCTCTCATCTATCCCCTCCTCCCACCCCAAGCAACACACCCATTTCCTTCTGTCTAACCTCATCCCACCCACTTGACCTATTCGACCTCCCCAGCCTGACCTATCCCCTCCCTACCTCCCTACCTACAATCACCTCTACTGGCTCCATTCCTGCCTCGAAATTTGTCTGTCTCCTCTCCACCTATATTCTCCTCTACCCATCTTCGGTCCGCCTCCCCCTCTCTCCCCATTTATTTCAGAACCCTCTCCCCCTCCCCCTTTTCTGATGGAGCGTCTAGGCCCGAAACGTCAGCTTTTGTGCTCCAAAGATGCTGCCTGGCCTGCTGTGTTCATCCAGCTCCACACTTTGTTATCTTTGTTTGGAGGTTATGCTTTTCTGCAGTCATGCTTTTTTATACTTGTGTGGGGTAAAGTTCTTAAAACGGCAACTTCATTTAATTGAAACACATTTTGTACAATTTTCTATTACTTGGAACAAGTCTTGGAAATACATTTCCTGTGAATACAGACGATTCATAATTCTGACAGAACCGGTCAGCTACTCTGGCAAAGTTGAGAGGTTCGCATTGGATTTCAAATTTCAAATCAGGCTCCTTCAAGAGTGCTCCAATTCCCTCCTTTGCTGACATGCTCCACCCTGACCCCTGCCCAATCCCAAAGGTATATTCATCTGCTGACATGAAGGAAACTGAATTTGATATAGGGGTGCTTGATGTGATTTGAACTATGAAGTTCTTTGTGAGAGTTCTTAATTTCTTTTGCACACTCCACAGTATCAAGTATGATAACCCTTCGGCAGCACATTGGAAGAGACCTTGCATGGCACGAGTTGTGGAACAAAAAAAAAACAGAGGTTTCCTTTTTCTTCAGTTTCTCCCTCCTTCTATTTTCCGCCAAGTCAGCAAACATTTTACACCTCTCTGCTTTCCTTCCAGTTATGTAAGCTTGCTTTCAAGAGTAATTAGATTCCTCAGAACAATATTGTTCAGAAATGTGAAGTCAGTGATATTGTTAGCAGAGAATTCAAACAGGATTGAAGCCAGACTGTCATGTTTCCTGTTGCTGGCTGTGGCCTCGAGCTGTAGACAGAAGTTGCTGCACATAATTCCACATTTTCTCTGTTGTGGAAACTTTCTGGCCCGTCTGATGACTGGATTAAAGTAGAAATTGAGAAATAGTGGGTAGTCAGCTGAAGGGATTTAATATTAAATGTTTATTTACTTAAAATGATGGTTTAATATTCTTGAGATCGACACAAAATAACTCCAAGGCTCAAATTTCTGTTTTGTATGAATCTAGCTGGCCATGTTTCTGTAATGTTTTGACTTTAACTTTGTGTTTTTTTTAATGGTTCAAGCAATACATGAAGTGACCAGCTGCTTTATCATTGGATTGAACATATTGTATCTCCTCATCAATGGTATTCCCCTCCAACCCTTCAATGCTCATATCTTTGCACTTCTAATTCCGGCCACTTTGATCTTGCCTGCATGCTTGATCTTCTTTATCCTGTCATTGGTGTGTTCAGCTACCCAGTTCTGGGACACTGTTCCAAAACATCTCCTCTTTGTCCTCAAAACCAATCTTTCTGACCAAGCTTTTGGTGACCTGCCCTAGTTTTAGCTTCATGAATCTTGGAGCGATTTTTAAATGATTATGTAAATGTGAAGCATTTTGAAATATTTCTACCATGTCAGAGATCTATACAAATAAACATTGTTCCTGCATCACATTTACTTTTTAAATTTGTATTCTCTGTAGGCATCAGGAGATGAGCTTCCATCCCATCTCGCTGTCGATACCTCCAACGTTCAAATTCTTCACTCTGAGACCTCAAAAAGACTTGTCGAAAATTTTGTAATCGCTCTCATGAACAAGGAGCGTTTCTACATCCGCACATTCTTTTCGACATACAAAGCATATACCACTGCTGAAAGTGTGTTGTACATCCTCCTGGACAAGTGAGCATAAATCTTATGAGCATCTCCTTTGTTTAATGGTAATGATAGAAAAGTATGTTCTGTCGAGTAATTTTTGTTATTAATCCTTCTGGCAATGAATCGCTGAAACTAGCCATATGGAAACAACTCTCAGTAAACTGAGAATCTCCATCCAACCCTCAGTTAGGGAGACTATTTTTTGTTCATTGAAGACACAAACTTACCTGCACCCCAATCCCTTGGACATTAAGCTCTGCAAATTTGGGCTTTAACTTTCATCCAGTTTCATCAGAAAAGTCCACATTTTTTAAAGTATTCTGGAGGATTTTATCCTCCACACAGATGGTTTTATCTTCCACCTTCTGCCTAAAAGGTCCGGATTCAAATTCTATCTCCTATGTCATGTGTCATAATAAGTTTGAATAACTTGATTAAAAGTAATTAGACTTGAAGTCCTTCATAAAGAGAGACTGCAGTGGGACTGATGAGCTTGTTTGTTTACAACAAGGCAAAGCAGTCCTTCAGTTCTCCTGTTTTGTGCCCCCATCGCCTTCCAATATCCCTGATCCCAAATGGTGGCACAAATCATGTTTAAGCACCCGGCTAGTGATTTGGGACAGAAGTGAATAAAACATACTCACAAAACATAATGCTGAGACAGCTGCCAATGTATTTTTGATTATTTTTTCGCAATAATGAAGCGATCGAGAACCAGTACAATACAACGATTAAAAAGTGTGGTGAATGTATTAGGACAATGTCTGGACCTTGGTATTAAAGATAAACAGTGACGTTGACTTCCTTCAATGCTTTTTATGTAGTTTGGAGCTTCCTACAACTATGTTTGGAATGTTTAAGTTTCTGCATGTAGTGAATGGAAAAATGTTATTTTAATTGAAAGAAGCCTATCAATTGTCTGTAATAACAAAGTGTGGAGCTGGATGAACACAGCAGGCTAAGCAGCATCTTAGGAGCACACACGCTGACATGTCAGGCCTAGACCCAGCTTTTGTGCTCCGAACATGCTGCTTGGCCTGCTGTGTTCATCCAGCTCCACACTTTGTAATCTCGGATTCTCCAGCATCTGCAGTTCCCATTATCTCTGATCAATTGTCTGTAAGTCTGTGTTGGGCATAACAATCAAAGTTTGGAAGCTGAGTTCAGGGTGAGGAACCTTCATTGCAAAACTGAAATGTTGGTCAAATGAATGTCTGCTTCCAACTGAAATATGCAGGAATACCGCAGTTCTGTAATAATGGGTGAAATGTTTTTCAAATGACATCAGTGATGGTTTCTCTTGTCACCTCAGTTTTCATACATTAGTTTTTTTGCATGTTGGGTGAGCATTGAACAGTTTATGTACTTCACAAATGGTGTTTTGGGGTAACTTATAAAAACTCAGTTCGGGGACAAAGCGATTCTCACCACTGCTGACCTGCAATTGATGTACCTCTGACATTAGAGGGATATCCCTGGGTAGGAAAAGTTTCCCAAATGTGCTATGGTTAAAAAATTGGAGAAAATCAGCAAATAACCAGAGATTATTAGATTTTTCTTCAAAGCAGTAAGCTAATGAGCAGGCTTTCATGAACCCAATAGGTTGCAGAAATCGATCCAGCTGGACCTTTCAAAAGGGAATTTGGGTTTCTCTTTTTGCCTGTTGCCAAAATATTCTCAATTCTTTGCCCAAGTAAATAAATGTTCCAGCAGAATAATTCCAACCAGAAGCTTCTGAGTTTTTAAAAAAAGATGACCCATACTTGCCGTAGAATTTGAAACATCACAGCTCACGCATGTGTCTCACGTTATCTCTCAGAGGTGAGATAGTGGACAACGATTCTTCGCAGGTTATTACTTTCTTATTTGCTTTTGTGTTAGGCCGGTGGTCATCTTAGATGATGGTATTCTTTTAAAGGTAAAGTGAAAATTTCGTAAAACCAAGGAATCTCAGCAAACTGTGGTTTGTTGAAATTTGAGGAGTTTGGTTCTCATTAAACTCTAAGGTAGCTGTGGTTAAGACAATCATCTGTTATATTTACTATCTCCTCCTTTCACAGTGTAACTGTTTATGACTTTGGCTGCTTAGATCTCTAACTTGTCCATTGTCTTTTGGTGAAAGTCTCCATCTGCAGGGAGATTCTTGGAGTTTTTAAAAAGTCAACAACAAAGTGGCTTCCATGCCATTCAAAAGTTCAAACCCATTTTACCAATTGGTCAGATTTTGTGTTTAAGATTAGTGTTTGAGCCAACCATTTTAATTCGGCTAAAAGATCATCATAATTCAACGGATGTTTATAGCATCCGTTCACCTTACAGGCACCCTACATTTCAAAATTTTCCTTTATCCATGGTGAAAGGGAGAAACAGTCTGACTAGTTGCTACAGTTATTTTGGTGTTCTGTAATTAGATCCAGGGAATTCATCCCTTTTTACGTGTGCTTTTATACGTGAGAATTAACTTGAGTTCAAAATGGTTAGGATCGTATAGTATGAGTATAATTTAAAAAATCTGTTCCTGCCCAAGTTTTCCAAGTGTTGACGACCAGCCCATGACTTCTGAAGGAATGAATTTATGACTGACAGATTTGGTGATGTGACAAAGATGCGCTAAAAAATTAACCTTAGAGGACTTCGGAATACTGCAGAGAAATATAGGTTTAGCAAGTAGTCAACGATATGACAAATAGAGTTGTACATGGGTAAATTTGAAGTCCATTTTGGCAGAAAGAATAGCAGTTTTGTTTTTATTGAGGGAGATTGCATTGCTCTGAGATAGAGTGGAATCTGGGTATCCTCGTGCATGAATCACAAAATGATCATGTACAGACACATTAAGTAATTTGGAAAGCAATTAAATGTTTTCATTTTATCATGAGGGAATTTAAGCACAAAATTAGGGATCACTGGTTATCCAATATCTTGAATGATTTTCTTTATATTAGTCAGTGTATTTCAAGGATGGAAGTAAATATATTAGACGCAGTTCAGAGCAGGTTTACCAGAATAACACCAAGACTAAGTGACTTGTCTTACAAGGAAAATTTGCACAGGCAAGGCTTGCATCAGTTGGTGTTTAGGGAAGGAAGAGGCAACGTGTTTGAAACAAAAAAAACCTGACGATTTGGACAGGGTAGACATGGAGACAATGTTTCCTCCTGTAGAAGAGACTAGAATGAAGGGCGAGTGTCTAAAGGGCAGTGGTTGTCAATTTAAAACAGTGATTTTTTAAAAAAACATTGAACCACATTGAATGCTTTACTCTTCTCTGTGGCAGGGGATGAGGCAGGTATGCTGTAAAGTGCCAAATTGGAGTTTCAATGCAAAGTATTAACAAACTTGGTAATCAAGGCTTCAAATGCCAAAATCCTGAACCTTCAGATGTTTTTCAGTGGCTGAATGCAAATTGTAGATTCAAGCTTGTTTAAAATCACTTAGTTTGTGCTGTCTGACCAATTGCAGATATGGAAGCTTTGGCACCTCAGAGGCAGAAGAGATTCCAGTTATCGATTCAGTGAGCACAAAGTAAGCTTTAGTCTAATGTGTGACTTAATTAAATTTCATCCAAAATACAACAATGTTAAAAAACCTGCTGGCACTTCCTGTAAGATCTGTGGAGGGCCTTCCTCCCACAGCAATGCAGCAAACACTAGACAGCAGCAGTCACATGAACAGAGTTGTTTGATTGTATCAAAAATCTACACAGATTTTGTTTGTTTAAAAAGAAAAGTTGTATCAACAGAAAAGATCCAAAAGTGTTCAGTGAAAAATTGCTCATCTATTCACTATTCAGATCTCCATTTGTCGCCAAACATTTAGATAGCTGAACTCTGAATTAAGGATACAACATGTTGAAGAATTGAGGTTCCTACCTCCTCCCCTCCCCTCAGTCTGCCTGTGCTGTCTTTCAAATCTCCTGTGAAGGTTTTGAAGAAAAACCTACTCCCAGTACATCTGGAGGGTGATCTATTTTATAAAAACTGTTGACCAAAGAATGAAATAGAGGCAGAGCTGCAATCTTTTCTTTGCTGTCATGAAGGTTGGTATTGCTGAGCTTACACAAAAGAGATTTGCAGGCCAATGTCCACTGTGGGAGTTGTGGAACTCTCTTATTTGCAAGACAGACAGGCACAAGTGGCTTTCAGCTGGTGACTTACTTCATGCCCAGTGAGTCATGAAACCAGCTACTTTGCCCACCGCTGACAATACAGTATAATGGTGCAGAAGAGAATTCAGCTTTCCTCATGAACTCCCCTTCACTTTACCAAGAATGTCATGTCTCAGGCCAAGGCCAGTTGACTTGGGAAATGCAGCCCTGTATGTCGAGACACTATCTGAAGTATTTCATCGGACAGTTGGTTGCCTTTCTATATTTGGGCCTGGAGCTCTTTGTTTAAGATATTATTCGACTTTGCAACAAATATAAAATGATGAAGAAATGGATCTGATACATCCGTCTCTCTCTCTCTCTCTCCTTCCCTCTCTCTCTCTCTCTCTCTCTCTCTCTCTCTCTTTCTTTACTGCCATACCCCAGTCTCACGGTCTTATCCTGCAAACTGCAGTCAAGGGCTTTGTGGAGACAAATCACCATATTCTGTAGTTGCGTCTAGACCTGTTGTTACAAAATTAGCTGTCAATGGCTCAAATTACGGACTCAATGTCTTTCAGGTGTATGACGATAATTTTATTGTGGATGTAGATGTTCGCTTAAATTTACTTGATAGCGCTTTTATGACCATTTGCAGAATACCTGACAGTGCAAACAACAAGGTAGATGGGAAACCATGCACTCTAAAATCTATCATGAAGGAATAAGTTTGAATACAACAAGCGGTTAAGGTTTTGCTTTATTCAGAGTACAAGGAATACAAAGGAAACTGCCGATGTGCGAACAATTACTGGCTGCAAGTGTTTGTTTAAAATGACATTTTTCACAACTAATTTCAGCAGCGGAAACAGTGATAACATTCCGAGCTGTGAGGAGCTTGCAAATCCAGTGCCTGCAGAGACAGTTACAGAGATCAGAAAGTAAGTATTGATCCAATGTGTGAGGAAATAATGCTTTAATCAGAATACAACTATGTGAAGGGCAGCTGCTGGAGGGCCACCATTTTCAGGAACATTATTTTGAGACTTTCTCCTGAAACTGAGCAGCATCTGTGGAGAGAAAGCAGAGTGGGCGCTTTGAGTTGAGGTTCCCCTGTTCAGAACTTTGCATCTCTGAAGAAGTGTCGCTTGGCTCAACTTGAACTCTGTTTTCTGTCTGCAGATGCTGCAAAACCTGTAGAGTTTCTCCAGAAACATCTGCTTTTCTTTCAGATTGTCTGCGTCCGTAGTTTGTTTTTTTTATATTAAAGAAACAGTTGGCTGTTGTTCTAATATTTGCTCTGTTCTTAGTGTTGTAAAAAGAAATTTTAGATGGAAGCTTGTGGTTCATGCTGCAGGCCTTCTGCTGGATCTGAAACCTGGAGGCCTTGGCCGATTCCAACGGTAACCAATACAGAGATTGCTGCCGGCGTTACTCACCAGTTGACGGTTTGGCTCAGTTTTGACAGCTGCTGGTCCAGAGAAAGGGATGGCAGATCAGCATCTTTCTCAGCCCAACTGTTAATGCTGATTGTCACTGAGGTTGTGTAGGTGGGCGCCATCAGGGAAATGAGGGAGGCAGTCCTTAGAAGTCAAGGAGAGTCCAGGTGTCAAAGAGAACTGGCCCATGTCACATAGCTTTGCAATGTATAGGTGGCAAACCCCCTCCCTGCCATTTTCCTAATCCTCCCGCCTCCCATTTAATTGCCAGTGAATGATTGGGCATGCATTACACACGATCTTTAATGGAATGTTTCTTTTCCAAACATTGGACTGTGCACTGCCGGTAAATATATTGAAAAATTTGACTCTCTAACTCTATTTCCAATGTTATTACATGCCCCACCTCCCCCCGTTGCCCAAAAAAGAAGACCGTGGTGTTTTGAAAACGTGTGAAAGTTGAAATTCCTTCTTTCTTGCAACTTCCCCAGCTTCTCTTCCAGACTCAACTCCTGTCATTTGCAAACCACCTTTTAATGCTTGGAGGTGAAAAACAAATCTCGATCTATTGTAGTTACATACATCAGAAATGTTGCCTGTTTAACAAACCCAGTTGATAAGCACTTGAAAACTTGGGAGAGCTTGTCATCTGAAGAGTGGTTGAGGGTTTTGGTTCTGTTCAGGATGCAGTTTAGAAGGATGGGAGGGAATGTCATTGAAACTTTCAGAATACTGAGAGACCTGGAAGGATTGCACATGGAATGGAGAAGATGTTTCCACTAGTAGGAGAGATTAGGACATGCCGGCGCAGTCGCACAGTGAAGAGACCAACCTTTAGAACTAAGGTAAGAAAGAATTTCTTCAGTCAGGGAGTTGCTCATCTGTGGAAAACATTGCAGAAAGCCATCGAGGCCAAGTCATTCGGTCTATTTAAGATATATAGAGAGAAGGGTTCTTGATTAATAAGAGGATCAAGGGTACCAGAAGAAGGCTGGCAATTGGGCTTGAGAAACATCACAGTCAGAATTGAATGGCAACGCAGACTCAGCAGGTCGAATGAGCTAATTCTGCCCCTATATCTCATAGTCTTATGGATCCACACTAAATACTTCAATGTTCGTTTTGTGAGTAAGCCATTTCTGGGTGCAAGTGCTTGTTTACAATGTCTTTAATTTTTGCCTTATATATTCAGGAAGGCAAATGCAATGTTGGCATTTATTTTGAATGTAAAAACAGGGCTGTATCTCTGAGGCTTTGTAAGGCTCTGGTCAGGTCGTACTTGGAGAGCTGCGTGCAGATTTGTGTCCTATATCTCAGGAAGGATGTACTGTCCCTGGAATGGGTTCAGAGGAGATTCACGACAGTTATCCCAGGAATGGAAAGCGAAACATATAGGGAACGTTTGAGGAATCCAGAACTATATTCATTGGAGTTTAGAAGGATGAGGGGTGATCTAATTGAAACTTTCAGAATACTGAATGGCCTGGACAGAGTGGATGTTGGGAAGATGCTTCCATTGATAGGAGAGACGAGGACCCGAGGGCACGGTCTTAGAATAAAGAGGAGACCTTTTCAATTGAAGATTTGGAGAAACCTCTTCAGCCAGAGAGTGTTGAATCTATGAAATTCACTGCCACAGAAGGCTGTGGAGGCCAGGACATTTAAAACTGAGACAGATAGGTTCCTGTTTATCAAGGGGATCAAGGGCTATGGGGAGAAAGCAGGAGAATGATGTTGAGGAACTTATCACCCATGACTGAATGGCAGAACAGATTCAATGGGCTGAATGGCCTAATTTCTGCTCCTATGTCTGATGGTCTTATGGTCTTAATGAATTGCAGGTCCAAAACCTTTGACAGCCCAAACTCTGAGAAAGATGAAGAACCAAGTTCACCAAAAGCGACTGCAGAAATCTCAAAGTAAGTTTCATCCTTCTGTGCTTCATTCATAATACATAATATGAAAAGAAATTGCTGTGAATATAGTAGCTCCTGAAAGATTATGTCACCATTCGAAATGATAAAAATCACATTAAAGAAACAGCTTTACTCCCTCTGCGGCCATTGCCAGTAATTAAATCAATGACACATTTCAGCCTTTGATCTATAGAAAACATTCAAAAATGTTCAGTGAAAATTTGATTGGCCCTCAACATCCAGACCTTGGTGGTCTAACTTGCAACAATGCTAAACTGCGAAACCTCCCACCTCCCGTCAAATGCACCAGCCTACGTAACTGGAGTGACCTACATATTTTCTCTGAAAATTTGGAAAGCAAACCATCTAGTGTAGTCATTCGTCTGGACTTTGACCAATTGGGGACTTGAAATACAGAGCATTTTGGGATTCAGTATTTATTTTCAATGTTTATAAGTCAGTTGTAGATGCAGATCCTTTCCTTAATTTGTGCTTCATGAGCACTTGCAGCTGCAGATATTTTGGCCGTACAGATTGTCGGGTGGGTGGGAATCAAAGTTTGCCAGGCATCTGTGTAACCATGAGGAAGCAAGGTTGATCGGAAATAATTTTGATGTGTTTTAATTCTGCTTCATTTGGAATGCAGCAGTGTGAAAAAGGAATGATGGAGAATCATTGATTTCAAATTTTTTGTTGCAATGTAAGGAATGCCACTCCAGACTATAGCAATCACATTAAAGTGGCTGCTGGACTGCCTCCCTGGAAAATTTATAACAGAGACATTTGCCTTAAATGATAGCATCACCATTGAAGCATCCAAAACACTGAGATGGGAAATTGTTTTCAGATCAATATTGAGGTTATATTTCTGGACAATGTGGCTCTGGTAAAAAAATATGAAAGAAATGGGTTAATCTCCTCTACCCCACCTCAGCACTTCTCTTTGTTCCTCTTTCCTGCTTCAGCTGCACCCTCCCTACAAACTTCCTCCAAGTTCATTGAAGTGTCCTCCAAACTTCCGTGACATTTGAATAAATATTCCTACAATTAAGAATGTGACCTGCTCCCCGTGTCCGAGCCTTGGTATTTCTCCCATACAATATTGCCATTGAATAGTTTGCGTTTTTAATTATCTAATCTGGCCATCTGCCATGTGCATCCATGAAGTCAGGCACTTTCCCAAGTCAGAGACCTGGAATTAATCCTGAGCTTATTTTGTCCAAATCTTTAACTAAACTCAGAACTATTAAAGGAGCAGGAAAGAAAAATGAATAAAATTAATTTTTCAGCAAAACAGCCACTGGTGACTAATCTGACATTAAGCTTCAGTGAATTTGAGCAATGACAAATTCCTACATCAGGGCTCCGAATCAAACTTTGAGTTACAAGCTGTGCTTGTGAGGGTTGAATTGTCAATAGTCTGTAAAGAGCTTGAGTTTCTTTGTCAGAGATGAGGAAGTTAAACTTAAATCGTCTCTTTTGGGATATTTATTGTCTGTCCCAGTGCAGAGGTTCTTTATTTGACATCTTTACATCTCATCTACCCACTGGCTCCCCCTCACAGCCAAAAATCCCAATGTTGATAAGAGTGCCAGAAATTAAAATTGTGATCACATGCACAATTAAAATGATTTATTTGGTGTTTTGTGACCATTTGCAGCTGTGAAAATGTTGACATGTCACACTGTGTAGTGGGTGGAATCCTAAGTTTGTCAGAAACTGAAAGAGTAATTGACAAGTAAATTTGATGTGACGTCAGATTAAACCTGTTGTACAGTATTTGGGATCTAATACTGTGAAAGGAAACTGTTGGGATTTGCTGTAAGATTATGTCAGGGTTGCTTCAGGAAGATACCCCAGTTGGCAGTGCAGTGAGCACCAGTCCAGACAATAGCAATCACATGAAGCAACTGCTTGACTGCTTCTGCAATGTTTGGCTTATTTTGGGAGGTGAGATAATGTTGAATTAGCATAAGGCTTTCAAAGCTTTTCAGTGGTAGATTGAATTTTGCTTGTCTTTCAGTATTTAGTTCTTGCATAGCCCAGAAACAACTTTCAACAAGGGTGAAATACTGAAGAAATGGCTTTCTCTCCTTTTTGCCCTGCTCTGTCTCTTCCAAGCCCCACCCCAGCACTGCCTCAATATGAAGACCTGTGGGCATCCTGTGGAAGTCAAAACAATCCATCTCTCAAGACTGTGATTTTTTTGTGTTGAATTGGGTTGGATTTAATTCTGGACGAGTTTGCCTGTTCTAAATGACTTAATTTGTCCTCTTTGATCAATTGCAGTTTTGGAAATGTTGACAGTGCAAATGGTGAGGAAAATGGAAGTTGTGGTTCTTCAGGATCCAGCGAAATAATTGCTAAGTAAGTTTAACTGCATGCATGACAAAGTGAGTCATTATTCAGAATATGACAAAGCGGTAGGAAATAGCTGGGGAGCTAGCAGTTTGTGCAATGTTGTACAGCCATCAAATGGTAATAGCCCAGAGACAATGATTTGATAATGTTTGTACCAGCTCTCAAAGAGGGACTTGCCGATGTTCAGTCCTAAATCCCTTTACTGTGTAACACTGCGAAACCTCTCCTTTCGAAAATTGTAGCTCACTTTTGAAGACCCCATTTGAAGCTGCATCCACCACACTATTAGGTCGAGCTTTCCAGTTCCTAAATAGGCTATTTAATAAAAAATCCTTGTCACCATTGGTTCTTCTTGCTGATCATCTTAAATCAGTGTCCTTTTCTTCTTAAGCCTTCTGTCACAAAGAACCGATTGTTCTTATCCATTCTAACCAAATCCCTCATGATTTTGAACACTTTTAAAACCACTTTTTAGTCTTCTCCAAGAGCAGCCGGAGCTTCTTCAGCCTCTCCACAGGATCTTTAATGGAATGTTTCTTTTCCAAACATTGGACTATGCAATGCAGGTAAACGTATTGAAAAACTTGACTCTCTAACTCTCTGCTTTCCAGTGTTATTACATGCCCCACCTCCCCCCATTGCCCAAAAATAAACAGACCGTGGTGTTCTGAAAACTTGTGTGAAAGGTGAAATTCCTTCTTCCTTGCAGCTTCCCCCCAGCTACTCTTCCAGACTCAGTCACAATCACTTGTATACCACCAGTTAAAACTTGGAGGGGGAAAACAAATCACGATCTATTGTAGTTATACACATCAGAAATGTTGCCTGTTTAACAAATCCAGTTGATAAGTACTTGAAAACTTGAGAGGGCTTCTCATTTGAAGAGTGGTTGAGGGTTTTGGTTCTGTACAGGATGGAGTTTAGAAGGATGGGTTGGAATTTCATTGAAACTTACAGCATACTGAGAGGCCTGGAAGGATTGCACGTGGAACGGAGAAGATGCTTCCACGAGTAGGAGAGATTAGGACATGCGGGCACAGTCGTGGAGTGAAGAGACCAACCATTAGAACTCAGGTCAGAAAGAATTTCTTCAGTCAAGGAGTGGCTAATCTGAGGAAAACATTGCAGAAAGCCATGGAGGCCAAGTCATTAGGTCTATTTAAGATAGAGAGAGAGAAGCGTTCTTGATTAATAAGAGGATCAAGGTTTCGAGAAGAAGGCTGGAAATTGGGCTTGAGAAAGATCTCAGCCAGAATCAAATGGCAAAACAGACTCAGTAGGCCGAATGAGCTATTCCTGCCCCCAAAACTTATGGCCTTATGGATTCCACATGAAATTTTTCAATGTTCGTTTTGTAAGGAAGCCATTTCTGGGTGCAAGTGCTTGTTTACAATGTCTTTAATTTTTGCCTTATATAGTCAGGAAGGCAAATGTAATGTTGGCATTTATTTTGAAAGGACTTGAATGTAACAGCAGGGCTGTACCTCTGAGGCTTTATGAGGCTCTGGTCAGGCCATACTTGGAGTACTGTGTACAGACTTGGGCCCCGTATCTCAGGAAGTATGCACTGTACCTGGAACGGGTTCAGAGGAGGTTCATGAGAAAGGTCCAGGGAATGGAAAGCTTAAAATATGAGGAACGTTTGAGGACTGTGAGACTACACTCATTGGAGATTAGATGGATGAGGGGTATCTAATTGAAACTTTCAGAATACTGAATGGCCTGGACAGAGTGGATGTTGGGAAGATGCTTTCATTGGTAGGACAGACTAGGACCCAAGGGCCCACATTTAGAATAAAGAGGAGATCTTTTCAAATGGAGATTTGGAGAAACTTTTTCAGCCAGAGAGTGTTGAATCTGTGAAATTCACTGCCACAGAAGGCTGTGGGGGCCAGGTCATTGAGTACATTTAAAACTGAGACAGATTATCGAGGGGATTAAGGGTTATGGGGAGAAAGCAGGAGAATGGTGTTGAGGAACTTATCACACATGACTGAATGGCAGAACTGACTCAATGGGCCGAATGGCCTAATTTCTGCTCCAATGTCTGATGGTCTTATGGTCTTAATGAATTGCAGGTCCAAAACCTTTGACAGCCCAAACTCTGATAAAGTTGAAGAACCAAGTTCACCGAAAGCGACTGCAGAAATTTCAAAGTAAGTTTCATCCTTCTGTGCTTCATTCGTAATACATACCATGAAAAGAAATTGCTGTGAATATAGTAGCTCTTGAAAGATTATGTCGCCATTCGAGACGATAAAAATCACATTAAAGAAACAGCTTTATTCCCTCCGAGGCCATTGCCAGTAATTAAATCAATGACACATTTCAGCCTTTGATCTATAGAAAACATTCAAAAATGTTCAGTGAAAATTTGATTGGCCCTCAACATCCAGACCTTGGTGGTCTAACTTGCAACAATGCTAAACTGCGAAACCTCCCACCTCCCGTCAAATGCACCAGCCTACGTAACTGGAGTGACCGACATATTTTCTCTGAAAATTTGGAAAGCAAACCATCCAGTGTAGTCATTCATCTGGACTTTAACCGAATGAGGACTTGAAATACTGAGCATTTTGGGCTTCAAAATTTATTTTCAGTGTTTATAAATCAGTTGTAGATGCAAATCCTTTTCTTAATTTGTGCTTCATGAGCACTTGCAGCTGCAGATATTTTGGCCGTATAGATTGTCGGGTGGGTGGGAATCAAAGTTTGCCAGGCATCTGTGTAACCATGAGGAAGCAAGGTTGATCGGAAATAATTTTGATGTGTTTTAATTCTGCTTCATTTGGAATGCAGCAGTGTGAAAAGAGAATGATGGGGAACCATTGATTTCTTCAAAATTTTTAGTGCAATGTGATGAGTGCCACTCCAGACTATAGCAGTCACAAATTACAATCCGACCCCACCACCCAAGACATTTTTCCATCCCCTCCCCTGTCTGCTTTCCGGAGAGACCACTCTCTCCGTGACTCCCTTGTTCGCTCCACACTGCCCTCCAACCCCACCACACCCGGCACCTTCCCCTGCAACCGCAGGAAATGCTACACTTGTCCCCACACCTCCTCCCTCACCCCCATCCCAGGCCCCAAGATGACATTCCACATTAAGCAGAGGTTCACCTGCACATCTGCCAATGTGGTATACTGCATCCACTGTACCCGGTGCGGCTTCCTCTACATTGGGGAAACCAAGCGGAGGCTTGGGGACCGCTTTGCAGAACACCTCCGCTCAGTTCGCAACAAACAACTGCACCTCCCAGTCGCAAACCATTTCCACTCCCCCTCCCATTCTCTTGATGACATGTCCATCATGGGCCTCCTGCACTGCCACAATGATGCCACCCAAAGGTTGCAGGAACAGCAACTCATATTCCGCCTGGGAACCCTGCAGCCATATGGTATCAATGTGGACTTCACCAGTTTCAAAATCTCCCCTTCCCCTACTGCATCCCTAAACCAGCCCAGTTCATCCCCTCCCCCCACTGCACCACACAACCAGCCCAGCTCTTCCCCCCCACCCACTGCATCCCAAAACCAGTCCAACCTGTCTCTGCCTCCCTAACCGGTTCTTCCTCTCACCCATCCCTTCCTCCCACCCCAAGCCGCACCCCCAGCTACCTACTAACCTCATCCCACCTCCTTGACCTGTCCGTCTTCCCTGGACTGACCTATCCCCTCCCTACCTCCCCACCTACACCCTCTCCACCTATCTTCTTTACTCTCCATCTTCGGTCCGCCTCCCCCTCTCTCCCTATTTATTCCAGTTCCCTCCCCCCATCCCCCTCTCTGATGAAGGGTCTAGGCCCGAAACGTCAGCTTTTGTGCTCCTGAGATGCTGCTTGGCCTGCTGTGTTCATCCAGCCTCACATTTTGTTGTCTTGGAATCTCCAGCATCTGCAGTTCCCATTATCTCTCTCACAATAAAGTGTCTGCTGGGCTGCCTCCCTGGAAAATTTATAACAGAGACAGTTGTCTAAAATAATAGCATCACCATTGAAGCATCCAAAACACTTAGATGGGAAATTGTTTTCAGATCAATATTGAGGTTATATTTCTGGACAATGTGGCTCTGGTAAAATTGCTAAAGAAATGAGTTAATCTCCTCTACCCCACCTCAGCACTTCTCTGTGTTCCTCCTTCCTGCTTCAGCTGCACCCTCCCCACAAACTTCCTCCAAGTTCATTGAAGTGTCCTCCAAATGTCCGTAACATTTGAAGAAATATGTCGTCAATTAAGAATGTGACCTGCTCCCCGTGTCCGAGCCTTGGTATATCTCCCATACAATATTGCCATTGAATAGTTTGCATTTTTAATTATCTAATTTGGCCATTTGCCATGTGTATTCATGGAGTCAGGCACTTTCCCAAGTCAGAGACCTGGAATTAATCCTGAGCTTATTCTGTCCAGATCTTTAACTAAACTCAGAACTGTTAAAGAAGCAGGATAGAAAAATGATTTTTTTTTCAGCAAAACAGCCACTGGTGACTAATCTGACCTTTAAGCTTCAGTGAATTTGAGCAATGACAAATTCCTACATCAGTGCTCCGAATCAAACTTTGAGTTACAAGCTGTGCTTGTGAGAGTTGAATTGTCAATAGTCTGTAAAGAGCTTGTGTTTCTTTTTCAGAGATGAGGAAGTTAAACTTAAATCCTCTCTTTTGGGATGTTTATTGTCTGTCCCAGTGCAGAGGTTCTTTATTTGACATCTTTACACCTCATCTACTGACTCATTCCCCCTCTCAGCCAAAAATCCCAATGTTGATAAGAGTGCCAGAAATTAACATTATGATAATATGCACAAGTAAAATGATTTATTTGGTGTTTTGTGACCATTTGCAGCTGTGAAAATGTTGACATGTCACACTGTGTGGTGGGTAGAAACCTAAGTTTGTCAGAAACTGAAGGAGTAATTGACAAGTAAATTTGATGTGACGTCAGATTAATCCTGTTGTATGGTATTTGGGATCTAATACTGTCAAAGGAAACTGTTGGGATTTGCTGTAAGATTATGTCAGGGTTGCCTCAGGAAGATACCCCAATTGGCAGTGCAGTGAGCACCAATCCAGACAATAGCAATCACATGAAGCAATTGCTTGACTGCTTCTGCAATGTTTGGCTTACTTTGAGAGATGGGATAATGTTGAATTAGCATAAAGCTTTCAAAGCTTTTCAATGGTAGATTGAATTTTCCTTGTCTTTCAGTATCAAGTTCTTGCACAGCGCAGGAACGGCTTTCAACAAGGGTGAAATACTGAAGAAATGGTTTTCTCTCCTTATTGCCCTGCTCTGTCTCTTCCAACCCCCACCCCAGCACTGCCTCAATATGAAGACCTGTGGGCATCCTGTGGAAGTCAAAAGAACCTGCTCTCAAGACTGTGATTTTTTTGTGTTGAATTGAGTTGGATTTAATTCTGGATGAGTTTGCCTATTCTAAATGACTTAATTTGTCCTCTTTGATCAATTGCAGTTCTGGAAATGTTGACAGTGCAAATGGTGAGGAAAATGGAAGTTGTGGTTCTTCAGGATCCAGCGAAATAATTGCTAAGTAAGTTTAACTGCATGCATGACAAAGTGAGTCATTATTCAGAATATGACAAAGCGGTAGGAAATAGCTGGGGAGCCAGCAGTTTGTGCAATGTTGTACAGCCATCAAATGGTAATAGCCCAGAGACAATGATTTGATAATGTTTGTACCAGCTCTCAAAGAGGGACTTGCCTACGTTCACTCCTAAGTCCTTTTACTGTGTAATACTGCGAAACCTCTCCTTTCGAAAATTGTAGCTCACTTTTGAAGACCTCAATTGAAGCTGCATCCACCACACTATTAGGCAGAGCTTTCCAGTTTCTAATGATGCTATTTTTAAAAAAAATCCTTGTCACCATTGGTTCTTTTTGCTGATCATCTTAAATCAGTGTCCTTTTCTTCTTAAGCCTTCTGTCACAAGGAACCGATTGTTCTTATCCATTCCAACCAAATCCCTTATAATTTTGAACACTTTTAAAATCACTTCTTAGTCTTCTCCAAGAGCAGCCCAAGCTCCTTCAGCCTCTCCACAGGGCTGTCTAGTTTGTCATCTATGGTAATATTTTTTGTGAATGTTTTGTGCACTCTCTCAAATCCCTTCCTGAAGTGTGGTTGTTAAATACCAGAGTTGAGGGGAAATCAGGAGGTTTTTGTTTAATCATGATTAGTCAGAACATATTTGTTTTTCATACAATGCTCCAATTTTTAAAGTTCAGAATCCTGATGATATCTTCAACCTGCACTACCACTTCTATAATTTGTGTGCACACACACACTATATATCGAGTATCAGACATGGATCATTTCAGGAAGCACCATATCATAAGATATTTATTTTGGCTACAGAAAAGAGGAAGGAACAATCCAGAATAATTTTGATTTGGAGGAGGTCCAACTTCAAAAGGAGCAAGAAGGCGTTTGCAGCAAGTAAGGTTGAACACAAGTTCAGGGAAAACTGCAATGAAACAGCAGTCTGTCTTACAGAAGGAGGTTGTTTAGTGACAGTGTCAGAATGTTTCCACAAGCAGGAAATAGTGGCAAATGGTACAAATGATGAGGATTATTGATGACCCCAATGTGTACCGAGTTAATTATAAGTAGTTCAGAAGGGAAGTGTTGAACTAAATGATGCTGGCAGCTCATGTTAACAGGGAATCCGAATGTCGTCCTCCATTGTGAGCAGTGAAAGGGTCGCAAAAGTGGGGCTAATGGTCATAAATCCACTGTTTAATCTTCACAGAGGTAAGGGCCTGGCTGAGATCCTATTCAGAAGAAGTTGATGTCCAATTCACGATGAAAAGTAAATAGTTGAGACAAGGATGAGCTGAGGTTGGACAGCATTTTAGAAATGTGAAAATAAAACAACTGCAGATGCTGGAAAACTGAAACGAAAATGGAAATTGCTGGAAAAGCTAAGCAGGTCTGGCAGCATCTGTGGCGAGAAAGCAGAGTTAATATTTTTGAGTAATTTGAGCCACTGAGCTTTTACAGCAATTTCTGCTTTGATTAGAACGGCTGGTTGTCCCTGGTGTTGGTAACTCAGAAGGAAGTGAATTGTAGACAACTGAGGATACTGAGAAAGAAAAAAATAGCTTGAGGCTGCAGTGGCACTTTGCACAACAACCTAATGCTGTTTGAATGCAGGGGGTGGTATCAGAGGACTGGAGGATTACAACATGTACTATGTTTATGTTCAAAAGTGTGTGGATAAATCCAGCAACTAGATTCATCTTATTGGTGGGACAGCATCACAGGAACTGTAATCCCAGTCTCAAGCAAGAATACTTGGGGAGCATATGGGCTCACATTTTATGCTGACTCAGAAATCTTCACCATCTGGTGTGTAACCTGTTTAATAAAACCATCTGATGGAGGCTTGTAATTCTGAATCTTCAATTTTCATGGGTATTTTACTGGATTTAACTGAAGATGAAAGGGTTTGCTTGAGGTGTTTTAAATTGTTCTTCATGTTCATTTGCAGCTGTGAAAGCGTTGAGTCTGAACACTGTCCGAATTCTGATGAAATTCAGAATTTAAGTTCACCAGAAAAGGGAGCGACAGTCAAGAAGTGAGTTTGATCCAAAATGTGACCATGTTATGCTTCATTTGCAATACAGTAGTGTATAAAGGGAATGGCTGGAGAGCTGATGGCCATAGGTTGGATAATCAGAAATCTCTTCATGAAGGCAGAGATGTTTCCATGCTGTATGACTCTGTCAGACATACCACAGAAACAAAAACACGGATATCATTCCAGATCATGGCACATTGATGAAGAAACAGCTTCTGAGTTCTTTGCCTATTCTGTCCCTAATTCTGAGGAACAAGCAATACAAAGCACAAGCAGCAGTTGCGTGTGAAGGTGTTGAGTTTATCTCAGACTGAAATTTCTGGACTAGTAGCAAATGTAAGCTATTGAAGAAGTGGCTTCACTCCTTGCACCTGCTCCTTTCCCCTGTTACCACCAGCCGCCACCACTGCTGGTGAGCTGCTTTGGCCCTCAAGGGCATTTCTGGTAAACTTCCTGAGGAAATTTAAAGAACGTATTCACTATTTGATGCAGTTTTACATTTAGAGTGTGACCTTGTTTCATAAAGTTAGCTGATCACAGTTTGGGATGCTGAATTTTGAGACTTCATTTTTTTATTTTACGTCTGGCAACCAATTGTAGACCTAAACACCATTTTAATTTGCTTTTTCTTTTGTGGTTTATGATCAATTGCAGAAGCATAGACTTCAACAGATCAAGCTTTCTAGAAGAATATAATTTCAGTCCTGCAGAAAAGGAAACACTAATGAAAATGTAAGTTTGATTTGACATGTAGTGAAATTGTATTTTCAATGTGAAATTTAAGAATGTGAGAAGAATTGCTGGAGAGCCAGAAAGACCTGTAAAATAATGTAGAGCCTTTGTCATGAAGATATGAGGCACCCAGAACAGGATGGCAAACAGCACTCCAACCCATAACAATCACATTCAAGAAGCTAAATAATAACTGAAAGAATCACGGACACTGCAACTCAGGGACAAAAACAAAGTTGTTGGAAAAGCTCAGCATTTCTGGCAACATCTGTGAAGGTAAGAACGGAGTTAATGTTTCAGGCTGTGTGACCCTTCCAGTTCAGAGGGAGGGTCGCTGGACCCAAAATATTAACTCTGTTTTTGCATTAAAGAAGCTGCTTGCCTTGCATGTCCAATGATTGCATTATTCCTAGAGATTGGCTTGTTAATATTTTTCAGTGTAAATCATCCAAAATTCTTTGTCTTTTGGAATTGTTTGTCCTACATGATCACGCTTTTGGGGTTGTTTATCTCAGATTGTCATTAGTCTAGTTTGTGATAATGATGCATTATTGCAGGAATGGTTTTCCTCTTCACACCACTTTATTAGAAGTTATCCTGCAAACTTCCTGTGAATAGTTGAAACCAAATGATACCGCTATCTAGAGCAGTCAGATACTTGGCAAGTGGTTTGTTTGTGGTGTCCTGACTTTGGTAGCCCTCCGACTCCGTGCTGCTGTTGTACATTTTGCATATAATCGATCTTGAATTAATACTTCCTGAATCTATGAAATCCAAATAATCTCGTGAAATCATTTTTCATGTTTGAAGTTTGTCAACGAAGTGCTTTCAAAGATATTTGACTGTAGAAAGCATCGCACAAATGCATCTCTAGCTGGAATTCTAGTTATTTTTGAGCTATACCAGATTGCTGAGGTTGTTTTACTGCTCTGAATAAGATTAGATTACCTACACTGTGTAAACAGGCCCTTCGGCCCAACAGGTCCACACTGTCCCTTGAAGCATCCCACTCAGACCCATTCCCCGAACTCGAAGGCCAATTTAGCACACGGCTGATCCACCCAGCCTGCACATCTTTGGACTGTGGGAGGAAACTGGATCACTTGGAGGAAACTCACTCAGACATGGGGAGAATGTGCAAACTCCTCACAGACAGTCGCCCAAGGCTGGAATCAAACCCGGGACCCTGGAGCTGTGAGGTGGCAGTGCTAACCACTGAGCCACCATGCTGCCCTGCATGACACTTTGGCAGCATGGGATTAAAGATGGGATTATTCTGGTTTGTCTGGCCGTTCGATTAAACTCTGTGCTTTTTGATGAAGACAAAAGAACACTTATCCAATAGATTTGAGTGCTGGACTGGACTTGGGGACTTTAAAGTTTGAAATTCTTATCTTTATATATACAGTGATTTATTTTCTTTTGTACATGGTTTGCTTATTCATTTATTTTGTTTTCTTGAGTTGATATTGTTTGTCATTTTTATAATCAAGAAAGCCAATGCCTGAAGGGCCCAGCACAGATAAATTACTTGTGAGCAAATACAAAGGCAAATTTTTGCAGTATTGCTTTGAGAAAAATGGTCAATTTGAGGGAGTGAGGATTTTCAGGGAATATTTTTACTTCAGATGCAATAGCAAGCGTTCACAACTGGGCTGCACTGAAGTTTGAAAGAAAGCTCAAACAATTTATGAAAAATGCAGCAAAGGAAAAATCCCTCTTGTTAATCAAACAAATAGGACACAGTTGGCCAGGCAGCATCAGAGGAGCAGGAAAACTGATGTTTCGGGTCTGGGCCCTCCACCAGAAATTTTCTGAAGAACGGTCCAGACCTGAAATGCCAGCTTTCCTGAGCCCCTAGCCTGCTAGCCTGCTGTGTTCATCCAGTTCCACACCTTGTTATCTCAGACTCCAGCATCAGCAGTACCTACTAACTCAGAACACAGTTGGGATGCCTTGTGCATTGCTATTCACTCTAACCCACCCAGTTGGCTTTTTGGGTAAATGAAACAAAGTTTTAGAAATCTAAGCCACAGGGCTTGGTGGTTATCTGGACATTTTTCTCCAACACCTAGCTATTCATGTCTGGATGAACACAGCTAATTGTGGATACCAAATTGGTCCTGATTAATTTCACAATATTCCTGTACTAATGTCTCAAGAGACATATAGGGATGAAGTGTATGAAGGAACCTAAATTATCCTGATCCCCGATTGAGGACAGTGTAATCCTCATGAAAGTAATGTGCTGGTTTGGCATGTTATTTGGTATGTTAATCTCCTTTTGAATTCAAGTTTTTTGGGTTGAGTAATGTAGAAAAATATCATTTTTGTTTTCTACAGAATAGTAGCTTACAACCTGTCAGTTTGACATTGAAGAAAACACAGATATTTTGGGGGTTGAGTAAAAGCATGGTCAAAACATGGTTTTAAAGGAACATCTTGAGTGAGGGCAGAAGTGGCAGGAACATATCCAGTGAAGTTGTCATCGATGAAACAATTAATCTCAGATGCGCAAGTGGCCAGAATTGAAAAGAAAGACAAAAGTGCACCTGTACATAATTATTTCAATTCTGGAAGACTCTAATACTTTAAGAATACACTTCTCTCCAGTGCCATTGCAATCTAAGTTTATGTTGTGCTCGCTTTCGGAAATGATCCTTTTAGATGGTGGAAGGATGATAATGAGTAATTAAATGAAATGATGTTGTACACTGCAGCTGATTAGAGGTTTCAGATTACTCGATAGGGATGTAGTAACTTGTTAATGAATCTATTGGAAACAGAGACTTTAATTCTAGTGGGACGACAGAAAAGTGTTTTGGGTCAAATTTTGGACTCTGCACAGTACTAATTAGGTTCTACCATATTGTCAGCAGGGTAGAGGCTCTTTAGCTCAGCAACCTATTTCCCAGCCACGAAGGCTTTCAGTAGGATATGGAATTTTTTGGTTTTGTGATCTTTTGAATTGATTTTTCTTTCTATATATTTTTGGAGGGTTACTGTTCGAGTGTTTGTAATGTGATCGAAGCATTTCTGAAAGATTCAGGACCAAATGAGCCCAGGCAACTTCCTTAAGTCACATTTCCAGTGTGTTTCAGTTAGTCACTGTTTCCGAGAGGTAACATAACAAATAACATTTCCACAGCCTTGTCCCTCCATCTCTGCAATTTCCTTGTGTCCACTTCAGACGTTTCTCTTTTTTCCTGTCCAGTTTCACTTTTTTGCCTATCCCAGATTATGTTTGTCCTGTTGTTACCAGCCATGGCTTCAGCTGTTTAGACTCTAAAATCTGAAATGCACAGTATGCTTTTCTCCATTTTTTAAAAAGCTGATTAAAAACTTCACCTTTTATCAAGCTTTTCATAATTCTTCTGACCTCACTGAAAAACAATCTCTTGACATTTCCAAAAATGAGTCACTTCATTTCATAATTTGCCATGTTCACTAGTTAATATCATTCAGCATCTTAGCAGTGTGGGCCAGCTGTGTTTTTGAATCATTGCAAAAGAGTACGACCTATGCCAACTGACCTGAAAGCAGATGAAGTCAAAATAGTCCCTCCAGTGTAAACTATTTCTAAGTCGTATATCTTTCTCAAACAACAAGAGGCTATTGCTGCATATGGCACTATGGCTGCCTAGCACTTCCTACACCAACCACTGTTTAACAGGAATGGAGCTGTTAAAGTCTGAGTGAAGCCCCAATGTCTGTGTGTAATGTTTCACATCATATAATTTCTGTGCTGTAATGATCTATTATGAACGGACTCAAATAAGTGATCATCTGTTTCAGTGTAGGGCTGCAGATAAGGAAATTCCAAATTAAAAACTAGAACAGCACTTTCAGTGTAAAATATTCCATGTAAATTGGGGATGCCAATCAAACAAATGTTTACTTTTTGGAGTCTTTGGAACATCAAAGGTTTCTTCTGCCTATTGCATCATAGACCATAGCTGCAACTCAGTCCATGCTGGCCCACGTTGTCTCTCGGTTGACCAATGTCTGAACTTTAGATTTTTTTTCGAAAAAAACTTTCAATTCTTGTGTTCACATCCTTTCACGTTCTTATTTTGCTTTTGTCTGGAATTATTTTAGGTCCCAAACTTTGCCTGGTACATTTCTGTTCTGCCACGTCCAGTGTGCTGTGTACTTCTTATTTTTTTCATCAGCCCACCACCGTTCGTGCTTCTTCCTGCAGATGTATAGTTTCTTCCTCGAGACATCACCATCTCTCGCCTTTAAGAAACTCATGAAGAGTCACTATGACCAAATGTTTGGACACCTGTTTGAATATCTCCTCCTTTGTCAGTTTTTGAATGGTTAATCTGCTGTGAAGTGCCCTGGGGAGTTTTTCTGTGCAAAGCGTTCGATTTCAGTGGTGTGATGACTTCTCTGTGCCGCTGACGTCTTGTTGCAAAAAAGTAACCATTGATTTACCTGTGAAATAATGCTACGTGGCCTCTCAGTATTAGCCAGGCAGGCAGTTAAAATAAGTGAATTGAAAGCTGACTATGTTGGAGTATTTCATTATTCATCCTCAGCTGGACCCAATTTATCCATGTTACCGAGGTATCCAACTGCTGGCAATGCAACTCCCAGAACAAAGCCAAACAAATCATCATTATCCTTGTGTTTTTCTTTGTTCATCTGATTTGTCCCATTTGACTTTTAAAAAGAAGATTTTTTGTTAAAGCTCACTTTCTCTTTACTAGCAAACTCTAAACACCAAGAGGTCCTGCTGGTGTAATAAGTAACCTCAGACACATGTGAAATCACTTTATACGTGAGCCTTAAGCTTACTTGTGCAATCTACCTAGAAGAAAACTTGGAAACATGGCCAACTTGCAGTTTCCATCCATGGCCAGCGTAATTCGAACTTGGACAGTCATTTCTTCATCATTGGGTCAAAGTGCCACACAGCCCCCCTCTGATGGCACAGCAGGATCACCATTGCCATGTGCACTGCAGCAGCTCAAGATGGCAGCTCATCTCCTGTGTGAGCACGATGACCCCATATTCCAACTTTAATCTATTGCATTTACATTAGTAGAATTAGAAGCTTTTTTCCCACACGTTTTGCTTCCCCGATAAACAGATATAAACTCTGACTTTATTTCCAGTGCTATACCTGAAATTCTTGAAATCTGGCTGGAGGAGTCTGCCGAAGACTTTCGTCAAGTTCCAACTTACTCTTGTCTCCGGAAGGTACTTTGCTACTTGAACCAGACAGTGCCGGGGTCAGATGCTGAACATCGGGCCCAGAAACTCCTGAGTCGGTTTTTGGCGGAGGAAACAGCGGAGAAAGAGATGTTCAGTAAGATTTATAATTATGTTGCAAAAATGTGGTTTTAATTCAGGGTGCCTCCCTACAAGTTTGTGTGCGGCTTGCCCCTCTGTCTCAGGATTTAGTTCATTTTGGTTTCCTTTGACAAGCTTCAAAATTACTTCCAAATTTTTGGGTAAACGAAGTTAATTAAAATTATTGCTGAATGATTACCCCTGTACTACATGATGTACAAGACCAAATTCTGCATAGATTTGATACTCTAATATGGTCCGCTAAGACCCAGCAGCATGTAATATGACTTTCTGGACAATTTCCTTTTGAACTGTTGCCGTCAATGACATTTTATTTTATAATCTCATGTAATAAGTTTGCAAGTTATTGTGAAACAATAGATTGTGATTCGGAAGATTTCCTAAAGCTAGAAATTGGGATGGGAATCTGTCATTAAATACAATTTCTTTTGCAATTGAGATGCTCCCAACAAGAGGATTTCAGTGCAATATCATATTAATTTCACCAAATCTAGATTTCGAAGTATGAATATTAGATAACTATTGTAAACCAATGCATGACTTCTATTCACAAGTTTGTGAGATATTTTAGAGCAATGTGAACTTTGGGCACAAAATAAATGTCTATCTTCACTTGCACAGAAGGCTACCGTAGAAGAGTTAGATTCTATATTGGAGAAGAACACGACCAAACCATCGAACAAGTTGACGAAAAGCTCCTGTCCTACCCATCACGCTTCATTGCAGAGCAGCTGACTTTTATGGATGCTGTGAGTAAACAGGAATCTGGGGCCCAGTCATTCTGAATAAGGTATTTCAGTCAGCAGTAGGCATCTGAATCTCTCTGTGTTGTTTAATGCTATTACTGCTCCACCAGTCGTTATAACTGAATTCCCTTCAAAATGCAGTCTTCCAAGATGTTAAAATGTGTTGTTTGACGTGTAACTTCAGTATCTCGCTTGAAATACCTGCCAACTAATAATTCAGCACTTGTCATTTGTTTTGAATGAACGTCATGTGAAATAAGTGACCTGAGAGAGCACTGAAAATCCTTTGTAACTTAGTGTTGAACCTTTACAAAATGAATAGTATTTCAGGGTAAAAGTTTAATTGTTTCATCATAACAGTCACTGTTTCTTCAAGAGTCCACTGATTTTGTTTGAAGTATCCAGGATGGCAATTTTGTTGTTTTCCCAGAATCTTCTGGAGTGGAATCAGCCACAGGGTATTCCAGTCTCGTCTGCAAGGTGGCTTGATGTCTACCTCTAAAAAATGAGACTCGTAGTTGCTGAATCAAAATTTGAGTTATGTCAAAGTCTGATCATAGGCTTAGGCTTGAAGTGGAAGTTCAGTGGTCTGTATGTCAGCATTGGGTGTGACTCTAGAATGTAAGTAGTCCTCTAGGTCTCAAAAATCCCAAGCATATGTTAGTGTTCAGAACAGGGGTGCAGCGATCTCATCTGGAAGTGACCACTTTGTCAAAAGTTGGTTTTGGTTATGGGATAAGAGATAATGGGAACTGCAGATGCTGAAGAACCCGAGATAACAAAGTGCAGAGCTGGGTGAGCACAGTTGCTCCTCAGATGCTGCTTGGCCTGCTGTGTTCCTCCAACTCCACACTTTGTTATCTCAGTTTGTTAAGGGGCAGCTGCTTTTCTGCACAGAGTTCCAAAGGTAACTGTCTGTTTTCACTGCAGTTTCTGTTGCATATGTGTATGTATATACCGACTGGCATTTAGAGTCTAATCATGTGACATAATGATGACAGCAGCCATTTTTGGTGGGCAGCAACCTCGTTGGGTGTCTGTCGAGGAATGTAGCTGCTTTTCTTTTGTTGAATCATAGAGATCTGCAGTGAGGGCTGTGAGTCTTTTTTCAAATCAGTGGTTTGACCTGATGAATCTCAAAGCGGTTTTTTTTGATCCTCATTGCCAGTTCTTTATTTTTTCCTTTACCGCACAGGTCCAGGGGGCTGAAGCATTAAACAGCAGGAGTTTTATTATGTAGTTTGCTGTCGAGGCAGCAGGGTTAGCCTAAGCTATTCCTTGCCAGAAATGATCGATGACATCATTGTGACGTGATCAGACTGTTAAAAGTGAGAGCCCACCATGCTTGCATAAACATGCAACAGTTTCCCACTCGATGGTTTCTGAGCATTCCATTCTATTCCAACCTGTCACAGCCAACTCTGGCTTTGAAAGTGACGAGACTGACAAATTTCTCCATTCTGAATGAGTTTACGGGGATCTGAAGGAACTATTTGCCAGCTGTGTTAACTTTCACTGTTGGGGCATAATTGTTGATGGGAGTTGCTCATCTTGAAGAGGGAGACAGAAGGACATTATGCAATCTGAATGGCCAGTTGACAAGCTTGGACGTTTGGCAATATTCGTGTTCAGCATGAAACCAACAGTGGGGAAGTGTTGACATTGAGATCTGTTGAACCAACAGAGGGCCGGGCTGCCATTGTGTTCTGTCAACCTGCCTTGGTGCGAGAAGTAGACATGATGCAGGGCTGCTATACTGATGCCCAGCCTGTCTAACCTGTGGGCCACCAGGGCTGAGCATCTGTAGCAGTGACTATTGCCAGCAGAGCCATGCATGATGGTGTGCGTGGAGCCCAGTCGGAGTTGGGTGGAGATAACCAGTGATTTTAAATCTAACCTACAAATAGGAAGCAGATGACTGAAAATTCGAGGGTTTTGATCTGTCTGAATAGCCAGTGTGCGCTTGTGCATCAATGTGAGTATTATGTAGCCAGTCGTTGACAATATAGCACGCAGTTTTAATGTACAATTGCAAACTAGCAGGACGAATGTACCCATGGACGGACAAATCTTGTTTGTCGTTCATTGCTAAAAACATGGCACGACTGATACCTTTACCCTTTGTTTCCTTTTTATTTTTGATCAGGATCTTTTTCGGAAACTTGTGCCCAGCCAATGTTTAGGGTCCATCTGGTCTCAACGAGGGAAGGAAGAAAAACAGCATCTGGTATCAACCGTCCAGGCCACCATTACACAGTTCAATAATGTTACAAAATGTGTCACCAGCACCATATTAAGACCTCAACAGCTGAAACCACGGCAGAGGGCTAAAATCATTGAGAAATGGATTGATGTTGCCCAGGTACACTATTCTTTATTGGTTTTTAGCCTTTGTGACATGTTAAAGTCCACAGTGCATGAAACAACCATGGTGGAAGAGAGCAAGCCATTAACACTATGTGTTGATATGTCCAAGGTTTGAAAGCCTCTTGAACTGGCAAGCAGAATACTTTTCTGAATAAGAGTTGAATGCTTCATGGAAAATCCTAGCATTCATAATTTCTGTAGTGCTGGCTGCTAATAGTTCTTGCCTCAGTTTACAGTTGCATTGAAGTATTAATGTATTTTTTTCTCATCAAAAATATTTATGTGGATAAAAAAGGCAAACTGATTTCAGATTTTTACTGGCCCTTCAAAAATGAAGTTAGTTATTGGGCATTACATAGTGTTATTTGCCTCCCTTCCAAGCTGTAATCAGTCTACGAAACAGTGTACATTTTATTCCCAATGTTCTGCATTCTGTATGCCTACATGACGGCACTTCAGTAACTTGCCTGGTTGTCTGTTTCTTATGTGTTTGCCAAAGGAATTTGTCTCAGCATGTTAGTCAGCAATCGGGAAAAGAGTGAGGAAGGGCTGTCAGATCTGATACCAGGTTTGTACTTGTCGCCAACATGTGGCATTCCCACTCGTACATTTGGAAAGGATCAGGATAGGAACCGAGTAATTAACTAATTAAGTAAAGGAAGTAATTGATTCTTACTGATTTTATAATCCAAAATTGCACTGGATTTTGCAACAAAACTGTACTTTCAATGTATTTTCCCGTATACACGTGACAACAAAATATTCATTCATTAGTAAGGTTTGGAATGAAAGTTCACAATAATTCTGTTGCCAGCTAATTTAGAGAAGTCTGGTTTGGGTCTTGGCAACACTGCCTGCATCAGTTTTGACTCGTTAAGAGTCTTGAGGCATTAATGGGACCTTGATGGGGATTTGAAAGTCTGTCTCCAGTTTTACAATATGGAGCAGTTCAACCGAATGTAGGCTGACACCCAGTCGTAGACATGGATGAAAGAGTTCCTGACATATACACTGGTGCTATCAAAGGCTATTCTGAAGAGGAATCACTTGATCACTTGGCTGACTTTTCTAGTTCTGATTTTGAGTTTTTACAATAGTTGACAAGGAGTGGCTTCCATGTTGAAGTGCCCTCCATTACTTCCATTTTACTGCAGCAGCTTTATTTCCCTGAAGCCGGAAGACTCTGGGCTTGAGAACCTACCTGCTGGCCTTAATCAGATAAGGCACTTATGATTATGCCAATTGACGCACCTCTAAAGAAATCCCAAATGGTGTGATCACCCTGCCCCTCCCTGGCCTTCCTCCCCAAGCAGAAGTGGCTTTGAGACCTGATAACAAACACTCGCAGGCTTCCTCCTCGTCTCCACCACAACCCAAAGTACACATTTGGGAGGTTTGATTTGATCCAGTTTTCTCCCTACCTCCAACAGGTTGGGGGGGTGGTGGCAAACAGATGAAGGACATTCAGCTGCTAATCTAGGTAAGATTAGTTAACTCAGTATCAATAACGTAGTGATTCATAAAAGTAGACCCAATTTCCTGATTTGTCTGTTTTCCCTCGAATGAGTATCTCACGTGACTGGTCCTGCCCTCCTATTCTGTCAGATAATACAACCTATCATTCATTTATGAGCTAAATGTGATGGATATAACAAAGATGATTACCCCGCCTCCACCCCCTACCTTCGCGACTTCTACCACTCAGATGTCCATGTGTCAATCCTACTCATTTTAAGCTCTCCTTTGGTGTCAGTAATCATATCTAACCAGTCACAGGCTGGCAGCAAGGGAACTGTAAAGGTTGTCTCAGAGGGATACAAAACGAATATCAAGGTTTGAGTTGCCAAGAATCATGGAATTCTTTCCCTCAAAAAGTTTGTTTGTTAATGCTGTTATTTTCTCAGCTAACATTTTTCTGATAGAACCTTTTTAAAAAGTCTGAGGTGTTGGGTAATGGGGAGTCACTGCTTTTTCCACAGAACTCACAGCTTTTTTTCTCTGACAGGAATGTAGGATTTTGCAGAATTTCTCGTCAGTGCATGCAATTACTACGGCATTGCAATTGAATAGTGTGTTCAATTTGAAGAAGACTTGGGCAGCCGTGTCAAAGTAAGTCATTGTTCAGAAAGAGCCATGTAATTTTTATTTAATAAATATGAGGTAGGAAATTGCAGGTTTGACCTCCAGGTTTACTTGCCCAAGTGATCTTCACACGCTCGGTGCATTAACAGGATTACCAGAGGCGCTACAGTGCAATCGTAACAATTGGCTAATTGGCAGAATCTTTCATTCTTTCACGAAGGAGCGAAGAGTTAATTTGTTTAAGTGGAAAAAGAAAACTGTTTGGCAACTCGAAATATTTAACTATCGTGTTCAAAAACTGATCTGCTGTTGGATGGAACGTAACACAGTTTCCTGTGGATATGCTGTGATGGGGTGATATAAGCCAGAGGTTTATGTGGGATACTAAAATACAAAGACAACAATTATTTTAATCTCCCAAGAAAGCACTCTATAACACTTTGAAGTGCACACCTGTAGTTTATGTTCGTGTGCCTCAGACCATTTGATCATGGTTGTTTTTTGTAGGCAGCTTGGGAATGAAGTCTCTCTTGCTGCAATGAGATTCACCAAAACGACTGCACTCAAGAGCTTTTGCGGCACAATGGCAGTATCCCCATCCCTGGGTTTCAACAATCAGGGTTCAAGTTCTACCTGCCCCAGAGATTGCCAAAACATTTCTGAACAATTTGGTTAAAATAACTATACTTATTGTAAAAATGCTTCACTGCCGTTCACTGTCTGTATTACTTGCTTATTTGTCAGATTCTATGTCGGCTGTTTGTTATCTTGACTCTATTCTGCCAAGAGTAATTTGTCTCATTCTCTTGACTAGGAGCAGTAAGATAACATTTGAAGACCTTTCAAACAATGAAGAAGATAACTTTATAGCAAGTAGAGAGCTGCTAATGGAGGTAAGGTGTTGCACTCGGCCCAGTGTGACTATATTCAGGGCATGATCAATAGTTTCTCGTAAAATATCTGCAATGAACTCAGTTGGTGACTGAATGCATACAGATTCTGTCAATCAATACTGCAACAGGAGTATATGTATTGCAGTCCAGGTGGTCTGGCTTGGCTCAAGTCTTCCAAGATTGTTTTGTCATGATTCTTATAATTGCTGATGATATTGCAGTTAACATTTTAATCGACATCTAATTTGGTTATACTGCAGTGATGCAGCCTTCATAGATTATCTTTCTCAGTGTTCATTATCTTGGAAATTTGAACTGAAGCAATGTCTATGATGCAGTGATGTAGCCTTCATAGATTACTTTTCTCAGTGTTCATTATCTTGGAAATTTAAAGTGAAGCAATGTCTATGATGCAGTGATGCAGCCTTCATAGATTATCTTTCTCAGTGTTCAGTATCTTGGAAATTTGAACTGAAGCAATGTCTAAAGTGCGATATGTGCCAATTTCTTTTTCTTTTGCTTTGTACACTTCAAGGGCCTTGTAATTAATAAAAGCCAAGGCAAAACATTAAGAGATTTAACTGGTTCTCAGAAGTGTTTTTACTCAATTACCATGTCTTCCTTTTATTGTTCTCTGCAGTAAGAACTATTTGCTGCGTAGGAATGGAGAGATATTCATATCTCTTTGTTCAGTATTTCAGACATCAACTATCTAGTTTCAACTAGCTTGAACGAAAACTGACAAGTTTCTAGCCATTCCTCCTCACTCCTTTTATCATGCTCTTTGTCCACTCATTTTGCTCCTGAATTTGACAAAATAACAAAATATTTGGTCAGATATAAATATTTTGGTGCCACTTTACCAAACTAGTTGTCCAGCTCAGAAAATAGTCAACGTTTTCTTATTCTCTAAATCATTCTTAGTTGGAATTGAAACACTTTTAAGCTGGTATTTGAAGAGGGAGAAATGCAGTAATCATTCTAGCATGTTGTCAGTTTGATAGACACTCCATTTTTCAAACTGCTCAATGTTCTAGTTGCAGTGAACTATCTTTTTACATTGCTTTCCAGATGTTTGCCCCAGAATTTCTACTGCCCTGCTGTCACACTTTGTTTATTGTGTGTTGTGATTGGTGCACTGTACAGAATTTCAACATATTTTTCTGATCTAGATTGAATCTAAAAGTAGGTTTGCTTTTATAATCAAAAATGTGTGCTCTGCATGATGATTGTTTTTGTGGTGCAAAATTCTGTCAAGTATCCAGGGGAAAATGTGAGTTCATGATTGGACAGTTGTATAACTTCCATAAAGCGAACTTCCAGATTATGCAGTGAATTACAGTGCATGGTTTGCTAATCTTTCACAAATGTGCTTTGGCAGTGATGCAGGGCACCGCAATAGTTCTTGCTGTGTGTACATTAATGTTCAAGACACAAAAGCTCCAAGTGTGAACAGCAGGTTCACAGATGACACAAGAATTGGAGCGGTAGTAAGTAGCAAAATGCCTTAGTTTCTCGGCACACATTGTTCCAGCTGTGGCTCAACTAATGTTATTTACAGTTCCATCATTACCCCTTTGCTGTTATATTCAGGCAGTTATCCAATATTTTACCAACTTATCCACAGGCCCTCCTGCCTTCAAGAATATGTTTATGCACACACCAAGGTCCTTCTGATCCTCTGTCATCCAGACCCAAAACATCAACTTTCCTGCTCCTCTGAAGCTGCCTGGCCTGCTGTGTTCATCCAGCTCCACACCTTATTATCTCATTGAACATATATTCTCCTGACCTATTAGACCCCCAAAATGCTTCACCTCACACTTTTCTGTATTGAATTCTATTTGCCTCTGTTTAGGCCTTCTAACCAGCCCATATGCGTAACCTGAGAGACGAAGGCTTTTTGCTGTTTACAACCGTCCAATTCTTGTGTCATCTGTGAATCGGCTGTTCATACTTGGAGCTTTCGTGTCTTCAACATTAATGTACGCACAGTAAGAACTATTACTGTCCCCTGTGGTATGTTGCTGGATGAAAGCATCAAGTTGCCGAAAAGCCCTTCAAAAATCACATTTACTTCCTGCCACAAACCCAATTTTGGCTCCAATTTGCCAATTCGATGTATCTCCTAGGCTCTTAGGTTCTGAACCAACCCACCATCTGAGACCATTAAATTATTTCTTCAGGTAAGAGAGGTGTCTAATGAAAAGACATTGAGAAGAATTATATTCTTGAGTTTACAAAAAAATAACGTTTAAACTTGTTGAGACAAAGTTTTGGAGATCTGTGAGGTAAATTGTTTTTATCTTCAAGCGAAATTGCACATTACGTAGAAAATTTCCAGTCTCCAAATGATGAGGTTACACAAATATTGAGTTTGGTTTCCAGTTCACAGATGAGGGATCAAACGTTTAACTTGCCTGGCCTTGATAGATCTAACTTTGCATTCCACTGTATAACTGTCTAAAATTTTGAGTCCTAAATTTTGATTCTAAATAGATTTAGTTGTATGATCAAGGGAATAAATAAGACATGGAGTAGTAATTTTGAGAAATAGGACAATGAGTTCACAATGGATTAAACAAATTCACCTCTCTTTTTCTAGGATATCGTTCAGGGAATTGTGCCGTACCTGGGAACTTTCTTCACAGAATTTTCAGCGCTGGATTCGGCTTTCCCGAATTACCATTCAGTAAGTCTCTCTTACAAGATTTGGATTCCTTATTTGCTGATGAGCGCTATTATTATGGTTTCATTGCAAGCTGCTTGTAGATGAGAATCAAAGCAATAAAAAAAATGAATGTTTGATTAATAATCCCAATCAGAATAATTTGATGCTTTGTGCTGTGAATCAAACAATTTGTAAACAAAGGAACATGCAAATCACTTTGCAGTTAATTGAATATGGGTTTAGTTTTTCAAAAGGTTGGATAAATTGCACATCATTTTTATTCTGTACAGGTAAATTGGTTACCTGGATGTCACTGCCTATTGAGCAGTTGAACAGCTGAGAATGTCTTCAGCTTGGTACTGATCTACTTGACTGGAGCAAAGGACTCTATGTCGTGTCCAAGATATGACCTGGTGGTATGACAGATCATTTGTGATTGGCCTTTGACGATATACTAAAATGGAACCAAGTTTACAGAGCTTGAATTTCACTTCTGATCTTTTAAATTTCATGATCTTGTAGTACTGTTTGACCTTTGTACATTTGAATTAATTTTCTTTGTCCTTGTCTATCTCTTACAGAATGGCTTGATCAACTTTGACAAGAGACAAAAAGTTAGTACTGAAAATTGCACTGTACAAAATGTTTGGAATTGTATGAAAGGGGAAAAGCATGCTTTTCAATCTTGTGCTGCTTTATTTGCTTGATGGGGGTGTAGGGGGAGTCGCCAACTGCATCCTAAATGTATATGGTCACTAATAAATCCAATAAAGAATTAAGGAGATGCTTTGTTGCTCAGAGCAGCCAGATTGCAGAAGCTGCTGCTACCAGGACTCGTTGAGAGGATGAGCACAGATGTATTTGAGAGAAAGTTAGATGTCAGAAAGGACACAACGGCATATTTAGAGTTTGAAGCAAGGTGGGAGAGGTGTATAGATCAGCATGGAGCAGTTCAGTCAAATAGCCTGCTTTTGCGCTGCTAATGTGCTGCAATTTACCTTTGAACAGTCACAGCCATGTACAGGATATGCTAGGCGTTATGTGTATGAAGATGTTGTTCAAATAATCTCAGTGTCATGGAAGCTATTTCATTATTGAAGACACTGGGGAAACAATCTCTCCATATTAGTATTTTCCTTTATATGAGAGGCATGATTTCGTCATGGGATGTCAGAAATTGAGGGAGTGCACCTGTTTGGATTCTCACTGACTGGGCAGTATGTTTTACTCCATATTTCTGAATTTGGTAATACCAAATTCTCAAACAACCCTGTTGTCATGGCTACTGTTGAGGGTATCATCAAATCCCTATAGTGTGGAAACAGGCCGTGCAGCCCAAAAAGTTCATAGGGCCACTCTGAAGAGGGTCCCACCCAGACCCATTCCCCATGTCTAACTCACTGAAGCAAAATATCCCTGGGCACTACGGGCAATTTAGCATGGGCAATCCACCTAACATGCACATCTTTGCACCTTGGGAGGAAACCAGAGCACCCAGAGATAACCCACTCAGATTGTATTTTCATCTGGTACTGCAACATTCAGCAGGCAACCTGAGAATATGAATTTGAGAGGAATTTGACCTTATGGCAAACAATGAATTCTTGCTTACAGAGCTGTAACTTGAGGTCCCTATGAATAAAATAGGTTCTGATGAGAAGCAGCTGATGCTGAATTTGCCAAACTGGGCCATGTGATGTAAAATCAGCTGGGTGGCAAAATAGGCATCCAACGCTGTGTGACTCCAATTCACCAGCTCGGAATGTAATCTGTCAAATGGCCCGCCATTTGTCGTGGCTGATGTGGATGTAGTGAAGTGTTTCTTTTCACTGACCTGTTGAAAACTGGCTGGCACTTTCCAACTTGGCAGTAACATGTTGTCAGAGTTTGACTTAGAAAGGTCTGCCCCTTTTTACATGTCAAATTGTGACAAGATTCAACCAAGAAGCCAATGAGGTTGAAAGAAAATCGTCCAGTAACTTTGAGCTGCTCATGGTCCATTCAATTTCATGGTGGTGCAACCTTGAAAAATTAACTCAACATTTTCACCGTCTGTCTTGGTATCAGTTACTATAGATCAGCCACTTATTTTGTACTTGGCAGACTTCCTTTTGCTTAGATCAATGATCTTTCATAACATTTCTTGTCTTCACCCTAAATCAGCTTATGGTTCTTAAGTGAATCTTTTTTAAAAATAATCCATCTTTGAAGCACTGTTTTGGGAATTAGTGTCCTGAAATCATCCTGGATAATTTGTACAGAAATATCTCCTTGAAAAGTCACATTTGTGTCATTTATTTCCAAAGCAGAAATATTTTTGTGACATGATGTACTGTGCACTTTGAATAAAGTTATTGATGCTGTTCAAAATACCACGGACTCGGATTTAGCAGAAGCAATTACAGCAGTTTAAACTTGCTTTAACAGCTCATTATTTATTTGTGTTCTTTCAGGAATATGAAATAATTTTGGGTATCAAATCCCTGCAGTTTGCTTGCTCATCTTACACCCTTCGTCCAAACGAGAATTTTCTAGACTTGTTCTTTATGCAACAATACTTAAGTGAGGATAGCGAGTACGTAACTGGTATTGTAGGAGTGTGCAGGTAAAGCAGTTAAGGGTTGTGTGTGAAATCTTCTCTAGTTATAATTGCTGTTTAATGCTAGTGAGCTGCCAGTTTACTTACTGTCTTCCTTTTCCTTGGCTTCAAATTTTTGACAATGAATTCTGACCTATGAGGATAAAGCCAGTTGCTCAATGAATCAATTCTGTTGTGTTGCATCAAAATGTGTTCTTTGGGATATAATAGTGCAGAGTATACTACCACTAAGCCAATGATTGCAGGAAAATGCAAAAAACTTGATGAATGACCAATTTTAGCAACATGTCCAAGAGCTCCTATTGTGGGTGCACCAACAAATCCAGGTGTAAATTGTACCAGTTTTGAGAAATGTTTCTTTTCCTTCCAATTTCTTTTCAATCCTATTACTAACATAAAATTAACAATAACCCTACACAATTGGTCAGCATTTTAAAGTATCTTTCAATGGTTGCCTAAAAACATCATTCCCTCATCTCGAAATAGCCACAGTATATTTTTAATAATGCAACCAAAAATAATCTCCAACTGAAAAACAAAACACTTTGCCATTGCTGGACCAGAGTTGATGAAGGAACCAGATTATAGATCACTGAAACTAATTTTTTGTTTTGACAGAGCAGGCTTTGTAATAATTACATTGTTTGAAAACAGTTTGCTTCTTCATAAATTGGTGGGCAGAAGTAATTATTTAAAATGCACCTGATGTAGCAATTTACATTCCTGCTTTGAAAAACAAAGCTCACTATTAAGCCCGTCCTCAGGCTATGGATGACCATGTGCAGCAAGCACCTGGCATTATCGTCAATTCCATCAGTGGCACAGTCAGTATTGGGCCAACTTCAAACATGGTATTTATTGTAACGGTAATTACAAAATGTTACCGAAATTCACTTTACATAGATCATAAGTTATATTTAAACTTCTTTTGGACCTCTGGGATAGTTTGGTTGATTTTTGGACAGATTGTCTGAAAATATCAGCAACAGAAAGCCTGGTCAAGAGATATACTCCTTCATTTTACTATCTCCGAGATGTGGCATGTGGTGTTCTAGTCACCTGAAGTGACTGATTCATGACCACCTTTCATTGCTTGACATTGTCTGTACATTCACATGACAGTGTGGATGAGGCCCAGAGAAACTCCTGTATAACTTTACAACCTATTGTATCACCTTCGGCACTGGAAGTTTGATTCTCGTGTTTTCCAGTTAACTTTTTTCAAGCCCAGTCCTTGTTATTTTTTTCTGTACCTGCTGTAGAAGTTCGAGCATTTTGTTCAATTCCATGTGTTCTGCAAAAAGACTGAGGGGGTTATCGTCTTGGTAAAAAATTACGCAAAGGAACCGCAGATGCTGGGAATCAAAAACACAAAGAGAAATTGCTGAAAACATTCAGCAGGTCTGGCAGCATCTGTCGAAAGAAAGCAGAGTTATCCTTCTGGTCTGGTGACATTTCTTCAGAACTCTTATTGTCTTGATCTGCTGTTCATAAAGCAGAAAAGATCGATGTGCCTACAGTGAGAACTTTTGTCGCTCATTACTCAAAGTAATGTTCAGTGTTCTCCTGCCTGAAAACACGTTCCTTTTGCAAACAAAATTATCATTCTGCAATTTCAAATCTATGTAAATGATTGATTTTGCCATAAATAATAAGAATATTGAACAAAAGCATCTGATTCTTCTTAAATGAATCTTGTCTGAAAATGTTTATTTGCCACCCTGCAGCTCCTCTGAACTCGAGAAACCGCCAAAGCCCAAAAAGAGTGTGTTTAAACGCCTCAGCTGGTAAGTATCCCATGTTAAGCACCGCAAATATCTCATTATTTCCTTTATTATTGGAATGAATGGACAGAAGGGTAATTCCATCTGTTCCTTGACAAATAGAGACATTTGATGTGTGGTCATTATTGCTTCATTGGAGTGAGATTTTTTAGTAACTGTTCGAGTAATTTGAGATGATGCAAGGAGTGGTGCTGTTATTCTCACCTCGTGCATGTGTCTAGTGTAGACTGATTGATAGAGATTCTTTGCTATGACCATGAGTGTAGAATGTGGACCTGTGATGAGCTTGGTATTGCCTAGCGAATCTCATTTATCCAGAGAAGTTTCTGCACCATGGCTAAATTTCACCGGAATAAATTTGTTTATGAGAGACAAGTAAGCAAAAAAGGTGTTACAGTGAATTAAATTTGCGAATTTGAGGGCCTGTATAATGAAAACTAGCAATGTTTAACAATTTTGAGTGAAAAATCAGATTTGTGTTCTACTTTGTGGGTCAGCAGGCAGCAGAAATTTCTTCTGTTGAAAAATTATCAGCCATGCTTCTCACATCTGAAGCTCCACCTCAAAATTACTATCTCAATGGAGTCAAGTTAGGTCAAGGGGAAGCACAACGAGATCTAGGTGTTCTTGTACATCAGTCAATGAAAGCAAGCATGCAGGTACAGCAGGTAGTGAAGAAAGCTAATAGCATGCTGGCCTTCATAACAAGAGGAATTGAGTATAGGAGCAAAGAGGTCCTTCTGCAGCTGTACAGGGTCCCGGTGAGACCGCACCTGGAGTATTGTGTGCAGTTTTGGTCTCCCAATTTGAGGAAGGATATTCTTGCTATTGAGGGAGTGCAGCGTAGGTTCACAAGGTCAATTCCCAGAATGGCGGAACTATCATATGTTGAAAGATTGGAGCGACTGGACTTGGAGACTTGAGTTTAGAAGGATGAGAGGGGATCTGATTGAGACGTATAAGACTATTAAGGGATTGGACACTGTGGAGGCAGGAAGCATGTTTCCGCTGATGGGTGAGTCCAGGACCAGAGGACACAGTTTAAAAATGAGGGGAAGGCCATTTAGAACAGAGTTGAGGAAAAACGTCTTCACCCAGAGAGTGGTGGATATATGGAATGCTCTGCCCCAGAAGGCAGTGGAGGCCAACTCTCTGGATGCTTTCAAGAAAGAGATAAACAGAGCTCTTAAAGATAGTAGAATCAAGGGTTATGGGGATAAGGCAGGAACAGGATACTGATTGTGGATGATCAGCCATGATCATAATGAATGGTGGTGCTGGCTCGAAGGGCCGAATGGCCTACTCCAGCACCTATTGTCTATTTTCTATAAAACTCAAATCTCTTTCCATGTAGGTGTCATGAAAGTATGTGTTTGTGTTGTTGTGCATACATGTGTAAAGACTTCAAAGTTATTGTTTTTGATAATTTTCCTGAGTTGGGGATATTATCTTATATTTCTGTTCAATAGGTGAGGACTGACCAGAACTCAGCAAAGTCAGATTTTCCCCCACATACCCGTGTAGAGTTTCAGAGAAGCAAAACCATGCCTTGTTGCTGTGTTGTGCCTTGCAGTGATCTGGACTGTGACATGTGACTATTGTTAGATAGAAACCAAGAAAGAGAAGGGAAACACTTATTCACTTCCTAGGATATCTTCTCTTTACATGAGTGTGGATGTTACATGGATGTGATTTAGGCTTCCATGGCTTAATTGTGACTCTCGAAGTGCAGGCATTCAACATTGCAGCATTAGTGTGCAATCTCACATTTCAGCAGCCATCTGCTCTTGCTCCCTGTACTATTTAATGCCTAATATACCAACAATCGGGATTTTCAGTGTGGGAATTTTTTTATCATGCCATCTGCTGTACTTCTTTTGGGAGTTTTGGAAAATTTTCGATGTTAATCATGCAATATAAATGCAAATTGCTGAATAGAAATCCTAACGTTTGCAGTACCAATATACTGAAGGCCAAATTCAGAGGACACTGTCCTACCTTACAAAGTGTTGTATACAGTTTTCTATCAATTATCAATGGTGTTACTTTGTTTTACGTTTTATTTTTAATAAACTGCAGCTTTCAGGATGAAATTACACACACATTAGCATGTGGCCAGTTTGGGGGAAATTTTCCACCCTGTGGGTATTCAAATCCACATTTTGCCTTTCATGAGATTGAAGTTGATAGCAGGTTGAACAAACACTGCAAAAAGCCCAGATTCTTGTGCCATTGGAATATGCAAACATTGTAACCTATTCATATACTCCCTAACTATTAGACAATGTAACGGTGTTCAATACTAGTAATGCGAGCTCTTGGTATGAGTGTGCCACTATTAATTTCTCACAGGTCAAATGTGGCGCACATCAAACTCCTGGTACTCACATCATCAATATACCTTCATTCTAGTTTAATTCTCTAGAATGCAATGACATTTTCATGTTTGTTGTGTCCCCTTTCCCTTGTGCAGCCTGTTTTCAAAGAGAGGTGTTAAAATCACAACACTCAAACTAAAAGCTCTGAGCAGCGAGCATCCCTTCAGAATGAGGATTCAGACGACAGCATTACCGCAGCCAGCATTTTATCCGATTCCAGCCACTTGGAAATGGAAGAGCCGAGCACTTTGCAAAAAGCGCCGGAAAAGGTGAGACAGTGAGGCACTCATCACGTAAAATATGTTGTTCTTGGAGACTCTGGTTTGTCTAATAATGTCCAGACAGTTTTTTTCTTCTTTCTTTCCTTCCTTTCTTCTGCCTTCCTGACTACACTTTGGCAGTCAAGAGGATACAAGGGTACTCAGTGATACCGTCCCAGCCACTGGAGCTGGATGGCTGCCTAGCCAATCTCCTTCGCCTTTCTTTTAAGAGCTATTAGCCGAATAGCCATTTTGATGTTTCAGCCAGACTGAAATCCTTAAAGTGAATGCCGTTCCACCAAGCATCTTCATACCTGGCTGCTGCCAGCAATTTTCCGTCCCAAGTCCCACTTGCCAAAGTTGGGTTACTTGCTTTCAGAACGAAGGCAAGACAGCTGTGCAATTCCCAGCCAAATTCAACCTTTGTGCTGGTTACTGAAGCATTTGATTCCAGAAAAGGTGTTATTCGCTCACGAAGTGAGAGCTGATTTTATTTGTTTTTTTTGAGTTGTGCTGTTGGCTTTGTTTTGCTTAGATATTTTATATGATTTTATACTAATAGCCAAAATATTTCATCTTTAATTATTCACAGCATGTTTAATTTCTACACAGTAAATTTTAGTGCATGGGGTACATCTGTCGCAGCTTGAAGCGCACTGCCCACAAAAACAGTATTTGGAGTATGTTGGATAGGTCTTGATCCAGCAATTGCAACAAAGTAATGCAGCTCTCTGCATGGAGTCCTCGTGACTGCACGTTTTGTTTTTCTTCAATATTTGGGCTTTGAGCTGTTGATTAGTGCGTTCTCTGCTGAAGACCATTGTATCTTGGGAGATTATCAAAGTTGTGTTATGGTTATTGTTTACAGAATATGTCTAGGACTTGTCCCAGGGATATTTTCATAATGTATTCCCCTAAGAATTGGGCTAAGTATTATTAGGTCACATTTAGGTGTTTTGGAGTGGTATTTCTTTGTTTCAAAATACCCTCTTCCTTTTTATGGATTCTCCTGTTTAGTGTTGTGACTCCCTGTATGTTAATCATAAACTGAGAGCTGCAGTGACTTGGATGATTTCACTTCTGGTTTCTTTAGTTCTCTGCTGTATGTGGTTTGCTGCTGCTGTCTGTCTTTCTTTCTGCCAGTGGTGCTGTGCTGCACACATTCTGACCTGCACAATGCACTGGTTGGCCCATTCGCAGTCACCTGCAATTCATAAATGTGTTTTAACTTCAAACAGTATCGTTGTATTCAAGATTTCTGTGCGTAGCAGGGTGAAGTGGGCAAATAAATATTTATGTAAGCATGTTCACATACTGAGTGCAAACTGAAACCCCAAAGGTTTATCTGACAAACTTAGAATTGAAACACCAGTTTACATGGTCAAGTGAAATGACCACAATGTTATTATGCTGAGGGAAACTAATTAGTAATTTATGGGCATGCTAAGTACTGAATTGTTGATGTTGACTGAACAGCTAGTAAACACAAGCGGGAGTATAATTCCTCAGAAGTGATCTTTACTGGTAGAGGAAAGAACTGCAAGTTAAATATTTCACAAGACAGCAACGACCAAGAATTCATGTGCAACTTCATGTTCTTACAATTAAACTGTCCTGTGCAGAATGCCTTCACCTTTGTGGGCAGCAGGACAGCATATTTTGTGTAATAATAAATATAACGGGAAAGGGGGAAGTATCTAATATGCAACAATTGACAAACGTTTTCTTAAACAAAATAATTATTCCACAGTCATTAAAATCCGTGGATACTGCCTCCTCTGGAGGTTTATCCAACAGTGGTGCACCAGCAAAACCACATTATGACACAGCCAAGTCTGGTAGGCGTGCAGGTTTGGGCAGCTGCTGGTGTGCAACACGTCGGAGGGACAACCGCCAGAATGAGAAAAGCTGCCTCATCCGAGTCAGATTAGAGGAGGACAGAGCACAAGAATTCAAAACTATTTTGGTAAGTCCCTGGACTGGTTGCTCTCGTCATGCTCGGTCCAAATAATTGCCATTGCTCCCTGCCAGTATCGCAAGAGGAATTTTTATCCCAATTATTTGTTGCGATGCAGTCATATTCAGTGTGTATTTTCCACATTGCTGAAGCCTTTTTTGCTCTCTGAGAGTGCTTTGACCATCATTTTGATCCTGTTTTGTAATGCAGTAGCAATGTTTAGGTTTTAGGCCTGAACACATTTTCCTTGCATTTCTCCTTTAAGTGTACATGGCAAGGTGCAGCGCTCTGTTGCCCCATTTTGGAGATTGGCTGATAACTATTGAAGAGGAAATATCACAAATTAACACGCACCATTAACTGTACAATAAATCAGCAAGGAGGTACCAGATCTTCAGTTAGCTGACCACAGGCACTTTGGTCCATCTGTAAGCCAATCGAGTAATACTAACAGAGATATTGAATATTTCTTTCCTGGCTTTGGCTCATGTGAAATTTAAAAGGCTGGTGCATGGAAGAAAGCACATCAAAAATGGGTTGGAGAAGAACATAGAACATTACAGCACAGTACAGGCCCTTCGGCCTTCGATGTTGTGCCGACCTGTCATACCAATCTGAAGCCAATCTAACCTACACTATTCCATGTACGTCCATATGCTTGTCCAATGACGACTTAAATGTACCTAAAGTTGGTGAATCTACTACCGTTGCAGGCAAAGCGTTCCAATAGCAAGAGTGCAATCCAAAACAGAATAATTGCCGATTGGCTAGTTCAGGGAAGTCGAAGGAATGTTGGCCAAATTAGAAGGCACATAGGTTGTTTTGTTTGATCATGCATTTTCCTTGACAGGATCAGTCGTACTCTGATTGTGCCTCCACAGAGGTCAGTGTGATGTGTGGAAATTGCTTCTGGTGTTTAAATATTGTTAACAAACAGCGCCTCTTTATTCTGGTGAAGAGAACATTTGTTAGCTTGTCAGTGAATTGGAGATGGGGCAGAACCAGCCTAAGATCTGAGGCAGAATTTGGATAAGCAAATGGCAAACAGCTTGTTTAAATTGAACATCTCTGAAACACAGAAAACAAAATTCTCAACCAAAATGACGAAAATGTCTCCTGCTGAATGTGCAACAAATTGTTGCCAACTAATACAGTCATGAGAGGCCAACTAGAGAATCGTGGAATGTTATCACAAAGCAAAACAAAAACTTGACTTATTGTGTCTGTGTTAAATCTCAGTGAGAAGTAGCTAAATTCGCCACCCATCTCCCCCAACACAACCACCATTGCCCTTTTTAGCCCTGCCCTGCAAATTTTGCTCCATGTAATTATTCAGTTGTCTTTAGAAAGTTATTTAATGTGCTTTAACCACCTATTCGTACATTGCGGTTTGGAAAAAGCAGGATTCTTTTTTGTTTTTGCTTTTTCTCCCCACCAATGACCTTAGATTTTGACCTTGGTACATAGTGTCAGAAGGACCAGTAAACAGTTTCCCTCATTTACTTTAGTTAGCCTGAGCAAATGACTGTTCTTCATGATTCTATGTTCTAATCCTCACCCAATTTTGAGTCTATACTGCCACTGCCCATTTCATTCCACAGGCTTCAATTTTGCTTGCACACTTGTGTGGCACTTCTTCGAACATAATTTAGAAAATCCAATTTATCACCAATGAATCACTAAAATTAGTGATTAATCATTTAAAGTCTGAGCATACAGAGTGGAAAAGGTATTGGTTATTCAAAAAAGATCACTTTTGGGGATGTTAGTTAATGTAAAATAACAAGGTGTCGAGCTGGATGAACAGAGCAGGCCAAGCAGCATCAGAGGAGCAGGAAGGCTGACGTTTCGGGCCTAGACCCTTCCTTAGAAAGATAATGTAGTTCATCTAATCTCTAGTTGTGTAATATTTGACTCTACCACTTATAGAATTGTCGAGACGTACCGAACAAAATATCCCCCCAAACCTTTCCTATTTATGTACTTATTCAAATGTCTTTTAAACATTGTAATTGTGTCTACATCTGCCACTTGCTCAGGAATTTAATTCCACTACATTTTTTGGATTTTTCAGATTTGCTATCCATTAATATATTTAATATGATCTTTGCTTTTGACTGGGTGGCAAAAGTAGTTTTTTTAGCCATGAACTATAGCAAAATTAAAGTAGAATTAAGTGTGAGTTTACTCAACCAGAAAACATTGCAGTTCTCCAGAAGAAACAGAAAATTTACTGGTGCATTTCATCTTCCAGGTCATTGCTCAAACTTGAGCTGAGAAAAGCATTCTCCAAATATAACAGAGAATTAAACAAAAGCAGACAATTGCCCAAAAAACTGGTCTTCTCAATATCCTGCCTATCAAATATTATTCCTGTACAGTCACATTATGATTGAATATTAAATATTTGCACTGTCTTCAAATCACAAATTGCTAACTGTTTCAAACTGTTAAAGCAATTTTATGAATAATTTATATGAATAAGCATAACATTAGGAAATGTCAGACTTCACAAACAACATTGAGCCATTTGCTGTAATGACAATAAATGTTAAAAGCAGGCAAATTGTATGGGGGTAACAAAGTGGGAAGCTGGATGAACACAGCAGGCCAAGCAGCAGAGCATCTCAGGAGCACACAGTCTGGCCTTTCAGGCCGAGACCCTTTTCTGATGAAGGGTCTAGGCCTGAAACATCAGCTTTTGTGCTCCAAAGATGCTTCTTGACCTGCTGTGTTCATCCAGCTCCACACTTTGTTATCTTGGATTCTCCAGCATCTGCAGTTCTCATTATCTCTGATACAATTTTAACCTCATTGTGAAGCCTCTTCCAGGGATACCTAACCTGAAGAAGTTACCCTCCTCTCTCCGGAAAAACCTCAGTGGATCTTTCTCCCACTGCAACTCTCTTGTAATCTCTTCAGCCTTGAAACAAAGCTTTTCTGTTGAAGGGTCTGTGCCCGAAACATCAGCTTTTGTGCTCCTGAGATGCTGCTTGGCCTGCTGTGTTCATCCAGCTCCACATTTTGTTATCTTGGACTCTCCAGCATCTGCAGTTCCCATTATGTCAAATGGTATGGGGGTTTTGGGTGGGAGGGGATGGAAGTGGATTATTTAAATTATGAATTTCGTCATTAGTTACTTGTTTCAAACTGTGTGTATAGGTAAACTTGATCACTGGGCTCTGTTTCCATTCAAATTCCAACCTTTACTGTTCACAGTAACTGTGTTATGGAGCATCGAATGCAGATTTTACAATAACTGTCCGACCAGATATTATTTCATTAATGTAACTTTTACAGCTTACAGTGTAATGTCCCAATTAGTTTTCTGGGTGAAAGCAGCAATATTTATAAGCCCTTTGGAAATTGAGGCATTATATATTTCATTTGGTGTGTGTGTCTAATGCATTAATGAAAAGTGAATGTTTTTTTAATTAGGTGACTAATCAAGATCGTGTATCTGAAGTTCTCAACAAAGCCATGACCGCGCTCAAATTTGAACCCGAGCGTCCTCAGGAATTTGATCTAGCACAGATCATTGAATCAAATAAAGGTGAGCAGTGGAAATTGCTTCAATTTAAGTTAAATCTATTTCTGAACAGCATAACGACTGCAAGGGAATTGATATTTTCTTTTGATTTCACCAAAAAGCTGCAGATATCTAAATTTGTATCATTGAACATACCCAAGCATGTTCAGCAGGATTCAACTCTGAGGAATGTAAAGCCAATAAACAACTAATACCTGCACCTAATAAAAGCAAATTATTTCATCAGATTGCCCTAAAGCCAAATCAGAACAAAGAACCACAAATGCTGGAAATCAGAAACTGCTGGAAAAGAACAGCAGCAGTAGCAGCACATGTAGAGAGAAGTCAGGGGTAGTGTTTAGAGTCCAGTAGCCCTTTTGTAAAACTACCTAAAGCCATATTGAGTGAAGGATGTACATCAGGATTTGGGTGTGGCATTAAATCCTGAATTATTCGCATTGTTTGCACATTGTTCTGCTTTGTTCATTCTTATTTTAACTGGTTATTCCAAAATAAATGTTTCCTGTTGCTGAAATTAATCTGTTCTTCCCCTCTTTTTGGCCCGTGGCTGAGAGACCAGAAACATGGTTGGGGTCACTGCTGTCAAGTTGCTAATCTGTCGCAACCCTCCCCCGACCATTTCCTGGTGAAAAGTAGAAACGAGGTCTCATGGGTTTAATTCTGCTGTGGTGTAAAACTTGCCATCCAGGCTGTGTTAAGCAGAATGCCTTATGAAAATGAAAGGTCCCAATGCCTTTGCAGCATGCTATCCCTGTCAGATTTCACAGAAAAGAAAAATCAGTTCCCTGGACGTAAGTCTCACTGACAAAGCTGGAATTTATTCTGCATCCATCATAGCCCTCAGAAAATGGCCATTCACTGGATCACTAACTCGTGTTTGATTTAGGTGCCCTCAGTGGTGTTAGTTTCAAGATTCCAACACAATGCTGAAAGAGAGGATAGCTTTTCTCAGCGTTTTCGCATTGATCACACTGCACCTTTTTGTGTTTGATGCTGGTATCAGCAGAAGTGACCATGTAGCTGCTGGGTCATTCGTGAATCAATTGGGGTTTTGCGTTGTTCTGTAGTAAGGAAAATCTGACATCTTTACCTGGGCTACTGTATGCTGACTCTTCACAGCCTCATATCTGGTCTAATAAAGCCACTGAATTGTACAAACTGTCATGAAGAAGGCATGTGCCATCGGACAGTGAGAGGTTTGAAATGGATTTTAGCCTTGACCAACAATGCTCATCCTGAGAATGGGTCTCAGATATAATGGTTTTCAGTTATTGAGTTTACCTAATTTGGTATAACTCCAAGATTTTCTCTTGTGTTTTGTAATACGTTCTGAATCCTTGCAGTACATTTGTTCTGTTCCTCCCAGCCATTGATATTTCCATATCCAGGAAGCAGTTGGACCTGTGCACAATCAATATGATGAAAACACGTGTGAATAATAATGTGCTTTCCCTCTGCTTTTTCAGTGCTCATACTTCCGGCCGATGCCATCCTGTATTATGCAATGGACAAGAAAGTGAATCATGACTTCATCCTGAGATTCACCGAAAGAAGATCTTCATGTCTATGCAAGTTTGAGCTGTAAGGAACATAATGTTTCATGGGACTCTGTTGGATCTAAAATCTCTGCTCAGTACCAAAAACTCTGCAATATATGAATAAATTACTTTGGCAGTGTTCTACTTTAAATTATTGGACAATTTGGAGAGAGTGACTTGACTTCAGACAATTGCTTAACATTAACTTTTGAGTCCAGTGCTTGTTTGTCCTTTTCAAACATCTTGCACATCAGCTATTTTTCCTGGAATGCTGGAGAATTGAACCCTGCCACCGGTCTTCTATGAACATCACAGTCATGTATCAATTGGTTGGATGAGGAAAAGAATCGTTTACGTATCAATCTTGTTGACCAATTGTGATTGAATTTGCTTGGGTTCCTCAATGGTTGTTTGGTTAAAAAGCAAACCAGCCATTTGTTCAGCCAATGGCAGGATGATGAATATTTCAACTGAAGTGTTTGGTTTGGCCTTTAAACTCTTCAGCACTCCATTCCTGCCTTCAATATTTTTATTTCTCCAGTGGTTTAAACTAATTTGGAGAGAATGCCATTGACATGCCTTCAGCAGAGGGTAACTACAAGAAATAATAGAGTTGTTTATTACTGCCAGTCATATTGCACTTGTTTCAGATCTTAACTGTTTTTACTTAATGTTCAATTTTACAACAATTTAACATAAAATTATTGTGTCATAGTGGGACATATGAGTGAGACTGTGTGAGTGAGAGTCAGAGTAAGCGATGTGTGAGTGAGACTGTGAGTGTGTGTAAGAGTGAGACTGTGAAGTTAGAGTAAGACTGTACGTGTGAGTGAGACTGAATGACAGTCAGTGTGAGACTGTGTGAGTGATACTGAGAGTTTCTGTGTGAGTGGGTGTGAGAGAGTGGGACTGTATGAAGTCAGAGTGAGACTGTGAGTGAGAGCATGTGTGCGAGTGAGACCATATGTGTGAGTGAGACTGTGAGAGAGAGAGTCAGAGTTAGATTGAGAGAGCGAGACTAGGGATTTGTATGTGAATGAAACCGTGCATTTGTGAGAGTGAGACCATATGTGTGACTAAGAACATGTGTGAGTGAGAGAGTCTGAGTGGGACTGTGTGTGAGTGGGTCTGTGGGTGAGTGAGTGAGTCTGTGTGTCAGTGAGTCAGAGTGAGACTGAGAGAGAGAGAGTAGGAATTTGTATGTGAATGACACCATGCATTTGTGAGAGTGAAAACATGTGTGTGACTAAGAACATGTGTGTGAGTGAAAGAGTCTGAGTGGGCCCGTGTGTGAGTGGGCCCGTGTGTGAGTGAGTCAGAGTGAGACTGAGAGAGAAAGAGTAGGAATTTGTATGTGAATGAGACCGTGCATTTGTGAGAGTGAGGCCATGTGTGTGAATAAGAATGTGTGTGTGAGAGAGACTGTGTGTGAATGAGACTGTGTTAGTGAGACTGCGAGTGATCCGATGTGAGTGTGACTGTGAGTGAGAGTTTGAGTGACACAGTGAGATTAATTGAGAATGTATGATTGAGTGTGAGACTGAATATTAGTCAGACTGAATAAGATTGTGTGAGAATGTATGAGTGAGAGAGCATGTGTAATTGAGTGAGTTTGAACAAGACCATGTGTGATTGAGACTGTGAACTCAGAGTGAGATTGTGTATGAGTGAGACTATGTGAGTGTGAGAGGCAAGGTGTGTGAGAGTGAAATCGTGGGAAGTCAGAGTGATACTGTGTGTTTGAACCTCCAAGTAAGACCGTGTGAGGGTGAGACTGTGTGCGAGTGAGTCTATGTACGGGTGAGACTGCATGCGAGTGAGACAGCGTTATGAGTGAGACTGTGTGTGAGTGAGACTATGTACGGGTGAGACTGCGTGCGAGTGAGACTGTGCGCAGGTGAGACTCTGTGTGAGTGAGTCTCTGTGTGGGTGAGACTGTGCACTCAAATGAGACTGGCTAAGAGTGTCAGAGACAGCCTGTGTGAGTGAGACTGAGTTGGTGCGTGAGAGTCAAAATTGGGCATGTGTGTTATTGAGCCTGAGTTTGTGCATGTGACACAATGTGAGTGTCTGTGTGGGAGGGAGTCAAACTACATGTGTGAGACTGTGTGAAGTGAGAATGAGACTGTATGTGTGAGACTGAGACCATGTGTGTGAGTGAAAAAGTCAGAGTGAGACTGTGTATGCGTGTGACTGAAGCTGCAAAGTCAGCGTGATACTGTATGAGTGAGAGCGTGTGAGATTAGATTGGATTCCCTACAGTGTGGAAACAGGACCTTTGACCCCACAAGTCCACACTGCCCCTTGAAGCATCCCACCCAGACCCATCCCCCTACAACCCACACACTCCCAAACACTACGGGCAATTTAGCGTGGCCGATCCACCTCACCTGCACATCTTTGGACTGTGGGAGGAAACCGGAGCACCCAGAGGAAACCCACGCAGACACGGGAAGAATGTACAAACTCCACACAGACACTCACCGGAGGCTGGAATCGAACCCGGGTCCCTGGCGCTGTGAGGCTGCGGTGCTAAACACTGAGACACCATGCCACCCTTGAGATTGTGCTTGTGTGAGACTGAGTGTGAATGAGACTGTTTGAGAGTGTGAGGGAAGGGAGTCAGTCCATGTGTGTGAATGAGTCCATACTTGTGAGTGAAACTGAGTGTGAGTGAGGCTGCGTGAAGTGTGAGTCAGACTGACTGAGTGTGTGTGTGAGCGACTATAACAGGCTGAGTGAGAAATTGTGTGTGTAAGTGTGAGACTGCGAATGAAACTGTCAGAGTGTAAGAGTGAGGGAGTGTGTGTATGAGAGGATATATGAGAGTAAAGTGCAAGCCATCTCAGGGGAAAAAAAACTAACAAACTAACCATTTATCCAGACCATTAGGTGGGATGATGAGTACTTCAGCTGGTTTGTTTGGCTCGGCCTTTAAAGTCTCCAGCCAACCTTTTGTTTCCAGAGGCTTTAACTAATTCTGCATTAAAAACCCATTGATGTTTTTTAACTCACTGCAACTGCAAGAAATAACAGCACTGTTTATTATTGCCAGTGGTATTGCACTTGTTTGAGACTTTAATTAATGCTCAGCTTTATAATGAATTTATTTTGAATGGTTATATTGTGAGATGTGCGTGCGTGTGTAAGAGAATATATATTTGTAAAGTGCAAACCATTTTGGGGATAAAAGGTATTTAAAAAATGGACAGGGGACCAGATCACCTCAGACATGAATACTGTAAGACACTTGTTGTTCCTAGTTTATCTGCTCATGTTCCATTACTCAGACCTGTCATTGTTTCAAGTGGGTCTCATTGGTTAACAGCCAATTTGAAACTCATTCATTGACCTTTTCATCTTCATGCAATCACATCTCACGTGCAGGACAGCGTTGGTTATGTATATTCACTTTTCAAATGGATCCAAAACAAAAATCCATTCAAAGTAGCAAAATATCAGGAATTTTTAACAGTATTTGAGTCTCTGTCAAATTCACATTTGCACGATGTATAAATTAACACCAGGAACAACAAGCACTTTAACATTTCTGGTATTCCTTTCTTCCACAGGCAATGTTCGAGCCTCCTTCCCAATGTGAATCAATGAGCTCTGGTGAGGAAGGGCTTTAGAGAGCTCACCGCCCTGATTTTTGAGAGGTCGTATGTATTTTATTTCCTTCTCCTCCTGTAAATCGCTTGGTGCTCGACATAGGATTCACTAATTAGACATTTACACATAACCACTTTAAAATTAAAATGGTTCACCATCGAGGCTATGCCAACAATACCAGCCACAGGTAGAAGAGAAAATCATCTGAGTTCTTTGTCTAAGTTTGTTTCTAAAAATAGTGTTCAGTAAATGTTTTCAATGTTCTTACATTTGTTTTAAATTAAAAAACTTAAATTGCAATCTTTTGTTTCATTCTTTTGAAGTAGAAGACAAATTCTAGGCTGAGGGAGTATACTTCATATCTAATTAGTGCTGCTTCACTAAATATAACCTCCTATCAGCAATTTGTGTTGAGAGCTCACCTCCACGAACCATGTATCTGGGGCAATTGATAGTCATAATCCTAGAGAGCAAGGCAGGTACCTTGGCACCACACAGGACATCTCTATTGGGGGGGCAGCTGATGGACAAACTAGTTGAACAAATAATGGCTCTGCCAGGATTGGAACAGTTTGTTTGCAATACGTGGGAAAGGTGCCTCCATTAAAAATGGCCTCTGATATCCGTCTACTCACTTGCATCACTGACCCCATGCCATTTGTAAAATGCAAGCTTTAGTGCAAAGGTCACATTGGCCTTGATGCACTTTCAAAGAATTTCTGTGCAAGACTGTTGAATAATGGTGTTTGCAGTGACTGTCACATCAGCGCTGTGGGGCAACTCGTGCTGGCACAAGCATTGGTGGGACAGATAAAAGAGTTAGCTCCAGGAATAGTAGGTGTACTGTTGTAGTTTTCCTCATCTTTGGATTCTGGGGAAGTATCTGGAAAACTGCCAATGTGATACCCCTATTCAAAAAGAGAGGGAGGCAAAAGGCAGGTAACTTTAGGCCAAACATTTAATGTTGAAAAGGTGTTGGGATCAATCATTAAGGAAATAATAACAGTGCATTTGGAAAGCAATAATCTAATTAAACAGAGTCATCATGACTCCATGAAAGAGAAATCATGTCTGACTATTAGTTTTTTGAAGAATGCTGAACCAGAGCAGTTAGGGGGGAACCAGTACATGTGTTATATTTGGAATTCGAGCAGGCGTTCATCAAGGTACCTCACAAAAGGTTAAGCCTTACAGTAAAAACCATGGTGTTGGAGGTGATAAGTTGACATGGATGGAGAATTGGCTAACAGCCAGGAAGCAGTGAACAGGGATTAGAGGTTCTTTTCCAACTTGGTGACCTGCGACCAGTGGAGTTTCACAGGGATCAGTACTGGGACGGCAACTGTTTACAACAAATATAAATAACTTGGGGTAATGAAGTGTAAGTACCTGGGCCGAATTTGCAGAAAATGTAAAAAAAAAGTAGAAAAGTGGGCTGTGAGAGATGTACACACATTTCACATTGAAATATTGATATCTGAATAGACAAAAAGCAAATGCAGTATAATGTGGGAAAATGCAAAGTTGTTAATTTTGGAAGGAAAAACAAAAGAGTTGTTTTATTCAAATGGAGAAAAAAAAGCAGAAATCTGCAATAAAGGCAGTTGAGGTCCTTGTGCACAAAACACAGGAAGTTGGCACACAGATGCAGCAGATAAACACGAAGACGAATCGAATATTGGCCCTTGTCTTACATTCCAACCACTTAAAATGAGGGAGTTGTGCTGGTGGGATACATTTGGACTATGTCAGCAGTTTTTCCTCCCTTATTTAAAAGATATCGTTTTACTGGAGGCAGCTCAAAGAAGGTTCACTAGATGATCTCCAATGTGTTGGGATGACCTTATGAGCAAAGGCTAAACAGATTGGGACTCTACTGTCCGGAACTTTTTAAAAAATGAGGATGTGATTTCAGTGAATCGTACAGGATTCTTAAGAGGCCTGACAGGGTAAATGTGGAAAGGATGTTTCCTTCATGGGAGACTATATGTCCAGAGGGTATAGTCCCCAAATAAAAGGTGCCACGTTAGAATTGAATCTGAGAAGTAGCTTTATTGTCACATATACTCAAATGTCACAGATCGGGCCATTTCAGGTACAGAGGTACCCAGGTTAAGATTCTTAAGTACAAATTCTTGGTCAGATTGACAATTAGAAAAATAAAGAAAGAAAAGTTCCAGGATTATAGATCAGAGTAATAAGGGAGAACAATAAGCAAGAAATTCACCGTGATAGTTCACAGGAATAAATTTTAAAATATCAGTAAGAAATTCAGAATGTCAGTCCTTTTAACCCAGTTCACGCTGGCACCGAGCCTCCAGTCTGAGCCTTAACTCCTGACCATGCCAGGCTTCACTTTGAGCCTCTCGAGGCCGGGAGACTGCTCTGGAATCACCTCAAGGCCAGAAGTCCATGCTAAGGGCATGTCAGCCAATGGATCACCTTGCTGGGCCTACACTGAGGCTGGACATTCAGGGCATCACCGAGAAGAAAGAAGCCAAAATAGGGAAAACAAAACAGAAAAGAAATGGCCAGAGTTGACAGGTCCTACTCCTCAGCCTAAGACTGAGGCGAGGAGGAATTTGTTCTGAGACTTAAGAGTCTCTGGTACTCATGGAGTCATTGAGCTCTACAGCACAGAAACAGACCGTTTGGTCCAATTGTCCCTGCCAACCAAATATCCTAAACTGATCTAGTCCGATTTGTCAGCATTTGGCCCATATCCCTCCAAACCCTTCCTATTTATATACCCATCCGCATTCCTTTTAACTGTCATTGTACCCACTTCCACCACTGGAGTCAGGCTCACCGGTCTATAGTTCCCTGGCTTTTTCTTACCACCTGTCTGAAATAATGGCACTGCGTTAGCCAACCTCCAGTCTGCTGGCAACTCGCACATGGTTTTTGATGATATGAATACCTCAGCAAAGGGCCCAGTAATTTACCCGAGCTTCCCACAATGCTCTGGGTTACACTTGATAGGTCCCAGGGACTTATCCACCTTTATACATTTTAAAACCTCCGGCACTTCCTCTGTAATATGGACTGTTTTCAGGACATCACTGTTTATTTCCCCAGGTTCCCTAGCTTCCACGTCCTTCTCCAGGGGAAATACTGATGTGAAATATTCATTTAGTATCTCACCCACCTCCTGCGGTTTCACACACAGACGGCCTTTTTGATCTTTAAAGGGCTCTACTATCTCCCTCGTTACTGTTTTGCCCTTATTGTTGTTATAGAATCTCTTTGGATGCTCTTTAACTGCACTTGCCAAAGCCATTCCATGTCCCTTTTTTGCACTCGTGGTTTCCCTCCTAAATATATACTTATTGCCCCTATGCTTGTTCAGGGAGTCACTCAATCCCAGCTGTCCAAACCCAATATATGGCTCATTTTCCTTAACCGGACCCTCAATTTCTCTATTCATCCGGCATTCCTGGCACCTCCCAGCCCTACCCTTCACATTATCGTCAACAAACTGTCTCTGGACTCTCCTTAACTATTTTTTAAAGGAGTCCTGATTCCCAATCTTTACCTGCAAATAATCTCTCCCAGTCAAATTTTGAAAGTAAAAACCCTGAAGAAACTGCGGATGCTTAAATTGGAAACAAAAGCTGAAATTGCTGGAAAAGTCTGACAGAATCTGTGGAGAGAAATCAGTGTTTGTGTTTCGGATCGAGTGACACTCCTTCAGAATCTAGGAAGGGTCACTCGACCTGAAACGTTAACTCTGATTTCTCTCAACAGATGCTGCAACACCTGCTGAACTTTACCAGCGATTTCTGTTTTCATAACTTTTGAAAGTTCCTGCCTAATTCCATCAAGATAGGGCTTTTTCCAATTTAATTTTTTGATCAATCTGTCCTTTTCCAGAACTATTTTAAAACTATAGAATTATGATCACTTTCCCAAAGTACTCCCTTACTGTGACCTCAATCATTTCACCTGCCTTATTCCCAATAGGTCAAGTTTTTCTCCTTCTCTTGTACATACATCCACATACTGAATAAGAAAGTTTTCTTTCACACATGCAATAAATTCCTTCCCATCCCACCTCTTAACACTGTGCCAGGCCCAGTCTATGTTTGGAAAGTTAAAATCCCCAACCATTAGAAACCTATTATTCTCACAGATATCTGAGAATTCCTTCGATATTTTCTTCTCAATTTCCCGTTGACAACTGGGGGTGACTTTTGTACAATCCCAACAAGATGGTCACCCCTTTCTTATTTCATAGTTCAACCCAAATAATTTCCTTGGGCAAACTCCCAGAAATCCTCCCTAAGTACTCGCTAAGTACAGCCATAATGTTATCCCAAACCAAAATCACCATTCCCCCTCCTCTCTTTCCTCCCCTTAAGTCCCTCGTATTGTCCACTAACAAAACTGTTTAATCCTGCTGTCAAATTTAAGCCCTTTAATAAATTCCCAATATGTGCCAATATTTAACCCCAATCCGGAGGTCTAATTTTGAGTATTAACCTATTTAATCCTTTTTATAAAATCTTACTGATGCTTTCTGAAAGTCTAAACATATTACTTGCATGAGGGAAGCAGCAGGGACCTGAGGGGCAATATTTTCACACAGAGGGTGGATTGTATGTGGAATGAACTGCCAGAGGAAGTGGTACAGACAACTACAGCTGAATTCTGCTTCTACATTTATAAGACATTTGGACAGTTACCCAAAGAGGAAAGCTTCAGAGGGGGATAAAGGCAAATGAGGTTAGTACAGTTTGGGAAACTTGGTCGGCACGGACAAGTTGGACTGAAGGGTCTATCTCTGTGCTGTATAACTCTGTGACTCTAATAAATGCTCTAAGTTGAATGTTTATATTACTACGTTTCATTATTGGAACTAGTAGATTTTCGTGCAATCCTGAAGTGAAAATATTAAAAGCAAACTTGCTTTCAGTGATGTATGTTTCCCATGGCCTGATATAGATGTTTGCAAAAATCTGAGCTCAGACATCCCCACCAAAAGATTTAACTTGGCTGCAGTGGCAAATGTGATGTGTCCTGTTCTGCAGGGAAACCAGGTAATGGCTTACGTTGTGAAGGTGACCCATGGCAGCTGATATGGGGGATTTTCTCAATAGTTCCAACATGAGGGTATTGATATAATCTCAGCTGCATCACGCTTGGCAGTCATCAGCATAGTTTCAGAACACAAATGGCAGTTTCATTAACGTAAATTGTGGTATTTATCAAATCAGATGATCACAATATGTTTGATAATGCTACTCAACCAGTTTCTGCTCATTACTGAATTGCTCAGCAAGGCTCCCTGTCCGTACCACTTTAATATTTTATATAAAGTGGAAATTATTCTTCAAGGTTAGTGGTGGAATTCCGCATCTTATAACTTCTGCATACTGACCTCTGTTTAGAGCATTAGCTAAATCCCTGGTCATAATGCTTTGCTCACAAGATTTTTATCAAAATGTTGTTTGATGCTCATTGCTTTTTTCCTTTACTAAAAAGGAAAGCTGCATGTTTATTTTTGCAGTGACTGAGCTCAGAGGTGGTGAGGCTGTTTTATCAGAAAATGCATCTAGGATCAAAGCAGGGCGAAGGAAATGTTAGCTGAAATGTTTGCTGAAATGTTAGTTTTGTCGCTTCACAGATGTTGCCTGAGTATTTCCAGCACTTTCTGTTTTCCCCAATTTCCCCACATTCTGATTTCCTGCTTCTGTAGTATTTTGCTTTAATTTCATTTAGGTTGAGTTAGCCTGTGAAATACATGATTAACTGTTACATATTTACAAAAATACTGTCCCAGTAGGATCAAACAGGTTGGAAAACATTAGTCTTTCAACAGCAGACCCTTAACTATTGAAACAGCCATTCTTCATCCCTGTTAAATTTCTGTTGGAATATGCAATTCACAACAAGCAGAATATTCAGTTCTTCACACAGGGTTGGTTTGGCCCCTACAGTGATTATGTGTAGTGAATGAAGAATTGAAAACCAAAAGTAATTTGGAAGAGGATTGCATTGTAGCAGCACATATTGTACATTTCCGCAGAGATAGCTAAAACAGTTGGAGCAGCAAACAACATATTTTCTGATGAAGGCTTGAAACGTAAATAGGATTCAATGCAGCTAAGTCAGGCTCCACATGGTTTACATAGAACATGGAACATTACAGCACAGTACAGGCCCTTCGGCCCTTGATGTTTGTCTCTGTCCTGTCCACAGTTAGTTGCTATTGAAATATACTGCATGGAAAAAAAGACTAATAGTCCAGGAGTCTGCAGCATGTTCTAAACAGTTTAGTTTCCTGGATGACCTCCTGATGTTTACCTTTAGAATCCCAAATTGGTCCTGTGGGAATTGTGGTACTGTCAACTAGACTGAGAACTGGAAAATACATCTTTTCAGTTTCTAACAGAATGTAGGAACACGAGTGAGCTAGTCAGACCCCTCAGCCTGCTCTGTCATTCAATTAGAACATGTTTCATCATCTACAATAAAGCTCCATTATCCCTTGATGCCATCAGTGTACAAACATCTTTCCATTTTTGTCTTGAGTGTGCTTAATGTCTGAGCTTCCGTAACACACTGTGGTATAGAATTCTAAAAATTCAGCAAGCTTTGAGTGAAGAAATTCTTCATACCTTGGTCTTAAATGGCCCATCTCTTATTCTGAGATTATATCCTCTGCCTTTAGCCTTGCCAGCTAGAAGAAACATTTTATCTGCATGCATGCTGACAATCTCCATGAGATTTGTATTCGTTTCAATGAGATCTCCAAGCATTCATCGAAACACGAGAGAATATTTATTTTGAGTCATTCATGGGATGAGGGCATCGCTGGTGAGACCAGCATTTATTGCCCATCCCAAATTGCCCAGAGGACAATAAAGAGTCAACCACATTGCTGTGGGTCTGGAGTCACGTGAAGGCCAGACCAGGTAAGGATGACAGTTTCCTTCCCCAAAGGACATTAGTGAGCCAGAATCATTTTCCCAACAATTAACAATGGATTCGTAGACATCATTAGATCCTCAATTCAAGATTTTTATCGAAATCAAGTTCCACCATCTGCCATGCGCATGGTAGGATTTGAACTGGGCTCCCCAGAACATTACCTGGGACTGTTGGTTAATAGTTCAGCAATAATACCCACTAGGCCTTCACCTCCCCCAGGGAGGTCAGCTTCCTCAATCTATCCTCATAAGACACACACACCATCACGAGAATTAGTCTGCTGATCCTTCATTGCACTGTCTCTACTTATCCTTTGTTGGAGAAGGAGCCCAAAACTGTGCACAGTACAGTCTCACCAATGCCCAAAACAGTTGCAGCAAGATGCCTCAAGTCCTGTGCTTAAATCCCATTGTGATAAGGGCCAATGGTTTATCTTCCCAACAGCTTGCTGTACCTGCTGCTCACTGGGAGGCTCAAGATAGCCAGGTCCTTACAGACAGCAACACTTCTCAACCTTTCACTATTTAAGAAAGGCTCTGTCTTTCATTTTCCCTCATTCCAAAGTGGAAAATTTCACATTACATTCCAATTGCCGTGTCCTTACCAAGTCACATAAACTGTCCAAATCCCATTCAGATTCCCTTCTCAACTTCACTTAGAAGCATTAATATAAAAGTAATCCAACTTCAAATGGCTGTGTGTATATACTACACTGTGGCTCTTTGTGACAGATGTAAGTAAATCTGTGTTGGTTTTATGCAACCTTTCGATGCCATATACCAGAGCCAGTCCTAAGAAGATCAGTGTTCTGTCTATTTGATGCTGATACAAATGGAATCACACTTACAGCCACTAGGAAAGCCACAACTCTCCAACTTTCCAGTTCAACAACCCCAGCCTGTTTCAATCCCTTTGGGAATGGCACCACCTCATAAAAATTGACATCAGACTATTAAAATATTGTACGGGTAAAGTCTTGCAATGAAAATTTGGCAGAATGAAACAGTTAATGGTCTGTAGTGTTGGCTGGTCAGAGAAAGCTTCAAGTGAACCAGGTAACTCAATACAGTATGGAAGTAGGCTATTCGGCCCATCGACTGTACACCGACATTCTGAAGATCCCTGAACCACCTGCATTGCCCATGTCCACACCACCTAACTTGCATATCTTTGGAGGAAACTGGAGCACCCAGAGGAAACCCACACAGACAGGAGGAGAATGTGCAAACTTCACACAGTCACCTGAGGCCGGAATCAAACCTCAGTCCTTTTCCGACACCATATTGATATCCACTTACTTCTTGATAAACCTAACTAAAATGTTCAGGGAAATCATAACACAGTTCTGGAGCAGGTGGAGTTTGAACGCAGCACTCCAGGCTCAGAATTAAGGACACTACCACCATGGTTTCACTTTCTGATCGACAATGTAAGTAGCTAAAGGCACAACAATAAAACAAATCATCTTAAACTTGAAGGGATTGTGCACTTTGGGATTAATCACGAACTTGTGAAAATGTAAAGTTTCTCAGTGACTTTGTGTACAATGCAACTAGTTAATCCTTGGAAATTGACCTACGGTCGTATGTCAGAGCTAGTTTAATGCCTGCATTTCGAAGTTGCAATGCAGTTCAAACTGTTTTTTGCCTGTCAATGTTCCAAAGCCGGAATTGATGTAATCACAGGAGGGGAACTCTTGCAGTTTGTAAGAGAGGGGAAACTGGAAATAGGAAATTTTCAAAATCAATATGATCAGTTCTTTAAAAATACATTTAAACCTAATTTGACTGGGAAGCCAAAAATTCCAGCTGTAAATTTAATGCAAGCACTAAGAAGTCGCAGGCAGCAATATTAGACAGTTATGAAATGAAAATTACAATTGATGAGCTTTCCATTTCAAACTGTTTGAAGATATTTCTCTGATAGGCATAGGTAATGGAGAACTAGTGGATGTGGTACATATGGATATTCAGAAGGATTTTCCAAGAGATCGCACAGTGAGTTAGGAAATTGAAGCAAAGGGTGTAGGGAGGAACATATGCAAACTGAAAAGTGAAAGTTAGGTTTCCCTTCATTTGCAGGGTATTGGAATACAGCAATAATGATGTCTTGCAGCAGTTCCATAGAATGTCGGTGAGACGGTACTTGAAGTATTGTGTCCAGTTTGCTGAGAAAGAATACACTGAACAATGAGGAAATGCAGTGGGTATTCTCGAGATTACTCCCACAGATGGCAAAATTGTCTGATCAGAAAACTCATTCTGTGTTCTCCAAGTTTAAAAGAGTGAGAATGATCACAGTGAAACTGAGAAAATTCACACAGACGGGACTGACTAACACAGGGACATGGAGAACAGCAAGCAGGTGAGATGAGGGAGAATCCGAAAATATTCCACATGTACATCAAGTGGAATGGAATAATCAGGGAACAAATAGGGCCCACCAGAAACAAAGGGACAATGTGTGTGTGGAAGCTGGAGAACCATGATAGATGAGTATTTCACGCCTGTTTTAATTGGGAGAAGGAGGATTCGGGGACAGAATTCAAGAAGATGAACTGTGAAGCCCTTTAGCAGATGGATATATGATGCAAGCAGTGATTGATGGTTTTGGCAGGTACAAAATTGTACAAATCCCCGAACCTGGCTGATTTGCAACAGAGGAAGCTGTCGGAGACAGGAGAGGGAAACCCCTATCCAGATTTATAAGAATCGCCGCAGGGAGGCATCAGAGGATTGGAGAACAGTTCGTGTAGTACCTCTTTACAGGAAGGTGTGCAGAGATAGACTGGGCAATAATAGACCAGTGAGTATCAGATCAGTGTTAGGGAAACAGTGGGAGAAAATAGGAAAGCAAAAAAAAAGTTCTGCATTTAGAGAGACAAGGTTTGATCAGGGATAGTCAGGATGACTTTATTAGCGGGAAGTCATGCCGAACAAATTTCATTGATTTCTTTCAAGATGATCACTTATATGGTTTTTCAGCAAGGCCTTTTGACAAAGCCCCACATGGGAAACTGATAAAGAAAGTAAAACGCAATGGTATCAATGGTAATTTGGCAAGTCACATTCAAAATTGTCTAATTGGCAGGAGACAGGGGATGGTGTGAGAAGGCTATTTATATTACTGGAGACCAGGTCCTTGATGAGCCATATCTTGAACATTGTGCAGCATTGTATGCAGTTTTGGTCTCCTTGCCTCATTAAGGATAAACCTTATATTGAGGGAGCACAGCGAAGGATGACCAGACTGATCTATGGGATGACAGGCTCATTGTTTGAGCTGAGTTCGAGTCAAATCAGCCGAAATTCCATGAGGTTTAGGAAAATGACTGAAGATCTCAGTGTAATGCATTAAGTTCTCTCAGAGTGAGACAGTTTGGAAGCAGGGAGAATAATGCCCTTGGCTAGGACGTCTAAAATAAGGGGCCACAGTATTAGGTACAGGCAGGCCACTGTACAACAAGATAAGCATTAATGTCTACATAAAGAGACTGGTGAATTTTGGGAACACTCTGCCACACAAGGCTGTAGAAGCCAGGCACTGAATATAAATATGGATTTCTAGACACTAAATGGCAGAGAACAGAAGTATGAGAAAGAGTATCAGCGTCATTATGTTGAGTGGTGGAGGAAAATTAATCGACCGAAGGAATTACTACAGTTCCTAATTAATATTGTTTCCCCAATGATTAATCACTGTAAGGGCTATGTGCACTATGTGAGAGAAGTGCATTGAAGAGATGTTCAGCCATGAACTGGATTGGGGGACACTAAATGGGTTGAATGGCCTTCTCCTTTCCTGATATTTCTGTACCGCCCGTGGGAAAGCTCTTTAAATGTTCCCACAAGCTCTCAGATATCAGGAAGGAGGCCTGTGTATGTTCAGCCATGAACTAGGTTGGGGGACACTAAATGGGTTGAATGGCCTTCTCCTTTCCTGATATTTCTGTACCGCCCATGGGAAAGCTCTTTAAATGTTCCCACAAGCTCTCAGATATCAGGAAGGAGGCCTGTGTATGTTCAGCCATGAACTAGATTGGGGGTCACTAAATGGGTTGAATGGCCTTCTCCTTTCCTGATATTTCTGTGCCGCCCGTGGGAAAGCTCTTTAAATGTTCTCACAAGCTCTCAGAGATCAGGAAGGAGGCCTGTGTATGTTCAGCCATGAACTAGATTGGGGAACACTAAATGGGTTGAATGGCCTTCTCCTTTCCTGATATTTCTGTGCCGCCCGTGGGAAAGCTCTTTCAATGTTCTCACAAGCTCTCAGATATCAGGAAGGAGGCCTGTGTATGTTCAGCCATGAACTAGATTGGGGGACACTAAATGGGTTGAATGGCCTTCTCCTTTCCTGATATTTCTGTGCCGCCCGTGGGAAAGCTCTTTAAATGTTCCGATACCACGGCTGGGTGTTCCATCCGATTTTATCCTTGAAGGCATCAGAGCAGTTTGATGCAAATGAGTCCCTTGCTTGGCTGTTCCAGAGAACATTGAAGTGTTCATCACATGTCTGTGTATCTGGAGAGGCTTTTCGGCCAGATTAGGACAGCGCGGTAGATTTGCATCCTGAAAGTGTGTTGGTGAAGCACATTGATGTTTCCAATCGATATTGGCTTCAAGGTCACTTTTACTGACACCAGATTTGAGACTTCGATGTTTTATTAATTATTCTTCACATCCCCCAGCTGCCAGAGCATTAGCCTGGTCTGGATTAGAAACCCAATGATATTTCCACAACAGCACCATCTCCACATGGGGTACTATCAGAAACCACACTGAGCAGGTTATTTCTGTGCTGCTTGGCAGCTCTGTCAAAAACAACTTCCAACAATTCGACGATCTTGATGAGACTGAGGGTGTGGCAGTTGGTCAGATTGTAACTATTCTCCTCTGAGGGGACTGGGCTCAGCTGAGTGATTTTCCACATTGCCAGGTAGGTGTCAGAGTTGTGGCTGGAATGAAACAGCTTCCCCAGGGGCACGGCTTGTTGTGCAGCATAAGCCTTCAGTCCCATTGCAGGAATGGCATCAGGGCCAGTTATCTTTATCGTATCTTTACTTTATCATTATCTTTTCTCTTGGTATCATGTGCCGCGAATCTAATTGTTTGAAGACTGGCTTCTGTGATTTTGTGGACGTCATGGTGCCGGTGAGGTGAATCATCAACTCGATACTTCTGGCTGAGGAAAGTGGGGATACTACATCCTTGAAGTTGCACTGATGTGCAGGGCTGTTCCATTATTTAGGATGGGGATATTTCTGGAACCCTCTCCTCCAGGGAGTTGTGTAACTGACCATGCAGATGGGCTAAAAGCCCTCCGCTTCATCCTCTCCCACTGGCCCAACCAGTCCCCCACCACCGATACCCTTATCTACCTAACCAAACTCGTCCTTACCCTAAACAAATTCTCCTTCAACTCCTCACAATTCCTACAGGCGAAAGGGGTGGCCATAGGTACCCGTATGGACCCAAGCTATGCCTGCGACTTTGTGGGATACATGGAACAGTCCCTCTTCCACAGCTACACTGGCCCCATCCCCACCAATCCCTCCATTACATCGATGCCTATATTAGCGCTGCCTCGTGCTCCCACAAGGAGATTGAAATGTTCATCCACTTTACTAACACCTCTCACCCAACATTAAGCTCGCCTGAACCATCTCTGATACCTCTCTCTCCTTCCTGGGCCTCTCTGTCTCCATCTGGTAAGTGCCTGGAAAATGATATCTATTTTCAGCCCACTGACTCCCACAGCTCCCTATAATATTCTGTTTTTCACCTGCCTTCCTGCAAGAATGCTATCCCCTATTCCCAATTCCTTCACTTCCACCACATCTGCTCCCAAGATGAGGCGTTCCACTCCCAGGCATCCCGGATGCCTTTGTTTCTCAAGGAGTGCAATTTCACCCCCACAGTGGTTGAAAATGACCTCAACCACATCGCTTGTGTTTCCCACACCTCAGCCCTCACACCCCCTCCCTGCAATAAACACAAAGACAGAATTCCCCTTGTCCTCATGTATCACCCCATCAAATTCCAGATCCGATGCATCATTCTCCACCACTTCCACCATCTACAATCTGACCACACTGCCAAGGATGTATTTCCCTCCCTGTCCTTTACTGCCTTCCGGAGGGGCCGCGCTCTCCACGATTCCCTTGTCTGCTCCACACTCCCCACTTGCCCCACCAGGCCTGGTACTTTCCCTGCAGCCACAGGAAGTGCTTCACCTGCCCTTACACCTCCCCCATCACCTCCATCCCAGACCCAAGAAAACCTTCCACATTAAACAGATATTCACCTGTACATCCGCTAATGTGGTCTATTGTATCCGCTGTTCCCGGTGTGGCCTCCTCTACATCGGGAAAACCGAAAGGATGCTTGGAGACTGCTTTGTGAAGCACCTACGCTTCCCCCTCATTGACCAACCCTGACCCCCACTTCCTATCTACACTCACCTCACCTCTACTAGCCTCATCCCTGCCTCCCCGACCTGTCCACGTTCCCTCCCACCTACTCGCCCCCTCCTCCTCACTGACCAACCCCCGTCACACCTCCCTACCTACCCTCACCTTTACTGGCTTCATCCCCACCTCCTTGACCTGCCCATCCTCTCTCCACCTATCTCCTCCACTGATTCCATTCTGTCGCCACCTCCCCCTCTCTTTATTTATTTCAGAGCTCTCTTCCCCTCCTTTCTGAAGAAGGATCCAGACCCAAAATGTCAGCTTTCCTGCTCCTCCGATGCTGCCTGGCCTGCTGTGTTCATCCAACTCCACAGCTTGTTATCTCAGCTTTCAGCATCGGCAGTTCCTGCTGCCCCCATCACCATTCATGACTGGCTCCAGCAGGATAGTTGGTCTGTTGATCTTGCAATCATTCCACCCTGTGTGTAATATGTCAGTTCTGCTGTCTGTAATGCAAGCAGTTGAATGCAGTATCTATAACAGTTGCCATCAGTTTCAGGTACACATGCTTCTGACCCCGGCGTGTTTGCCTGCACTCGTCACTGAGCTATTGACCAGCTTCATGGGAATCATAGACTGAAGGATTATCTGGGACAAAGAGTCACAGATTCTGGTGGAATACAATTCTGCTGCTGCTGCTGCTGCTGTGGTTTCTATCACCACATGGATGCCCAGTTTTGAGCTGCAATAAGTGCAATGTAATGTTCCCCAGTTCAGACCGAGTCCCCATTGTACACAGTGACCTATTTTGTTTTCTGGTGTGGTAACACTTGCATTTTAATATTCTAATTCTTCTCTTCATGATAACACACCACCAATTTGTCACATTCCTCAAAACCCTTTAACATATTCATCTGAACGTTTACCCACCAGTAGAGGCATCTTTGGGTGGCATGGTGGCTCAGTGGTTCGCACTGCTGCTTCACAGCGCCCAGGATGCAGGCTGAATTCCACCTGCAGGTGTCTGTCTGTGTGGAGTTTGCATATTCTCCCAGTGTCTGTGTGTGGGTTTCCTCCAGGTGGTCCGGTTTCCACCCACAGTCCTAAGATGTGCAGACGAGTTGAATCGGCCTTGATAAATTGCCCATTGTGTTGAGCCATGTGTAAATTAGGTAGGTAATAGGGGGGTGGGTCTGGATGGGATGCCCTGAGGGTCGGTGTGGGCTTGTTAGGCTGGGGGGCTTGTTACCAAACCATAGGAAGGTTTTTTTTTAAAGTGAATGTTTCTGTCCCTGACCATGATTAAGAGCTCTGCAATGTCAGTGATGCAAGAGTTATGTAGTTTCAGAACCAATTAATTTGTTCACCTTGTGCTGTCATTCACTTCTCAGTATACGGTGATCCATGTTGGGCAGGGTTTTTGAGAAACTTTGACGTATGTTTTGGAATTTATTCAAAAACACAAATTGCTGAAGAAACTCAGCAGGTCTGTCAGCATCTGCAGAGTGAAAGCAAAGTTAAGCTGTTGGATCCAGTGATGTCTTTTCAAGGCTCCCAGTTTCTCCAGCAATTTTGCTTGTTTCAGATTTCCAGCATGCACGGTTCTTTGTTTTGTTGAAAATTCAGTGAGTTCTCATTCATTTCTGGAGAAATTCAGCAGGCCTAGAGCATCTGTGGAGATGGAGAAACAGAGTTAAAGTTTCAAGTCCAGCGAGACCCTTCTTCAGACTGAAAAGGGTTTGAAAACAAACTTTTTATAACTTGACAGAGGTGGAGGAGGGGTGATAGAAAACAGAGGGTGTGGGGGAGCAGTGCAATATACAAATGGGCTTTTAATTCCGGTGAAAGAGAAGCAGATGTACAATGGGAATAAATAAAGGTGTGAATGGGGGAGATGGGTTCTCTCTATTGAGTGCAATGTTAACAAGACACAAACAAGACAAAGTCACATCGTCTGCATCACAGACAACAGGAACTGCAGATGCTGGAGAATCTGAGATAACAAGGTGTAGAGCTGGATGAACACAGCAGGCCAAGCAGCATCAGAGGAGCAGGAAGGCTGATGTTTCGGGCTTTGACTCTTCATCAGAAATGGGGGAGGGGAAGGGAGTTCTGAAATAGATGGGGAGAGAGGGAGAGGTGGATTGAAGATGGATCGAGGAGAAGATAGGTGGAGAGGAGACAGACAGGTCAAAGAGGTGGGAAAGAAGCCAGTGTAGGTGGGGAGGCAGGGAGGAGATAGTTTAGTCCAGGGACAACGGACAGGTCAAGGAGGCGGGATGAGATTAGGAGGTAGGAAATGGGGGTGTGGCTAGAGGTGGGAGGACGGTATAGGTGAGAGAGGAGCAGCTTAGAGATGCGGGTATGAGCTGGGCTGGTTTTGCGATGTGGTGGGGGGGGATCGATTTTGAAGCTTGTGAAATCTACATTGATATTATTGGGCTGCAGTGTTCACAAGCGAAATATGAGATGCTGTTCCTGCAGCCTTTGGGTAGCATTGTTCTGGCACTGCAGGAGGCCCAGGATGGACATGTCGTCTGCGGAATGGGAGGGGGGGGTGTTGAAATGATTTGCAACTGGGAGGTGCAGTTGTTTATTGCAAACTGAGCATAGGTGTTCTGCAAAGCAGTCCCCAAGCCTCCGCTTGGTTTCCCCAATGTAGAGGAAGCCACAATGGTTCCAGCGGATGTAGTATCCCACATTGGCAGATGTGCAGCTGAACGTCTGCTTGATGTGGAAAGTCCTCTCGGGGCCTGGGATGGCAGTGAGGGCGGTGGCGTGGAGGCAACTCCGCCCACAGCTGACGCCGATGCAACTCCGCCCACCACCACCGACGCAAATTTGCCCACAGCCGAAGCCAACGTCGCTCCGCCCACAACCGCGACAGACAGCAGCTCCAGAGGAGACAACAACCCAAAGCCCTGTTGAGTCTTCACCATCCCTGCAGACCTTCCCCGTACGGAGGATGAACGTTCAATCCTCAGTACAGGGCTCAACTATGTCCCCCTCCACCCACACATCAATGAATACCGGTTACGTTTGGGCATTGAGGGGATATTCCGCCGCCTCCACCTCCACACTTTCTTCTTTAACTGTGAACCTAACCCTTCCTCTACTGACCCCTTCTCCCACCTCCACATCAAGCCCCTATCCTGGGCACCACTACAAGGTTTCCTCCCCTCCCTTGACCTCTTCATCTCCAGTTGCCATCAAGATATCAATTGCCTCAACCTCTCCACCCCTCTCACCCACTCCAACCTCTTCCCTGCAGAACAGGCAGCCCTCCGCTCCCTCCGCTTCAACCCCAACCTCACCATCAAACCCGCGGACAAAGGAGGTGCGGTTTTAGTATGGCTCACTGACCTCAACATCACAGAGGCCAGACACCGACTCCCTGACACCTCCTCCTACCGCTCCCTGGATCATGATCCCACCCCAGAGCACCAAAACATCATCTCCAAAACCATGCACAACCTCCCACACACAGCCTCCAACCTCATTGTTCACCAACCCCGAGCTGCCTGCTTCTATCTCCTTCCCACATCCACAAACCTGACTGCCCTGGTGGACATATTGTCTCCAATTGCCCCTGCCCCACCAAACGTATCTCCACCTACCTGGACTCCATTTTCTCTCCTTTGGTCCAGGAACTCCCCACCAACATCCATGATACCACACACACCCTCCACCTCCTCCAGAACTTCCAATTCCCCAGCCCCCAACACCTCATTTTCACCATGGATATCCAGTCCCCATACTCCTGCATTCCCCATGCAGATGGCCTAAAGGCCCTCCGCTTCATCCTGTCCCACAGGCCTGACCAGTCCCCCTCCACCAACACCCTCATCCGCCTCGCCAAATTCGTCCTCACCCTAAACAACTTCTCTTTCAATTCCTCTCACTTCCGACAGACAAAGTGGGTGACCATGGGTACCCGCACGGGTCCAAGCTATGCCTGTCTCTTTGTAGGTTATGTGGAACAATGCCTTTTACGTACCTACACTGGCCCTCAACCCCACGTCTTTCTCTGTTACATTGATGCCTGTATCAGAGCTGCCTCATGCTCCTAAGAGGAGCTCGAACAGCTCATCCACTTCACCAACACCTTCCACCCCAACCTTAAGTTAACCTGGACCATTTCTAACACCTCGCTCACCCTCCTGCACCTCTCTGTCTCCATCTCCAGCAACCACCTAGAAACCAATATCCATCTCAAGCCCGCTGACTCCGACAGCTAGTTAGAATACACCTCCTCTCACCCACCTTCTGCAAAAATGCCATCCCCTTTTCCCAATTCCTTCGCCTCTGCCTCATCTGCTCCCAGGATGATGCATTCCACTCCTGCACATCTCAGATGCCCCTCGTTTTTCAAGAACCGCAACATCCCCCTGCAGTGGTCGGGAACACCCTCAACCACGCCTCCCGCATTTCCTGCAACTCATCCCTCACACCCCGTCCCAACAATAGCAACAAAAAAGAATCCCCCTCATCCTCACATACCACCCCGCCAATCTCTGGATCTAATGCATCATCTTCTGACACTTCTGTCATCTGCCATCCGACCCCACCACCAAAGACAATTTTCCCTCCCCACCTTTGTATGCTTTCGTAGGGACCACTCTCTCTGTGACTCCCTTTCCCGCTCCATACCCCCCTCCAGCCCAACCACACCCAACACTTTTCCCTGTAACCGCAGGAAGTGCTACAACTGCTCCCAAACCTTCTCCCTCACCCCCGCACCAGGGCCCAAGAAGACTTTTCGCATCAAGCAGATGTTCATCTGTACATCTGCTAATGTGGTATACTGCATCCCCTGTAGCTGTTGTGGCCTCCTTGACATCAGGGAAATCAAGTGGAGGCTTGGGGACCGCTTTGTAGAACACCTACACTTGGTTCGCAATAAACAACTGCACCTCCCAGTCGTGAACCATTTCAACACCCCCCTCGCATTCCACAGATGACATGTCCATCCTGGTCCTCCCACAGTGCCACAACGATGCCACCCAAAGGTTGCAGGAACAGCAATTCATATTCCGCTTGGGAACGCTGCAGCCCAATGATATCAACGTGGACATCACAAGCTTCAAAATCTCCCCTCCCCCCAAGTGCATCACAAAACCAGCCCAGCTCATCCCCGCCTCCCTAACCTGTTCTTCCTCTCTCCTATCCCCTCCTCCCACCTCAAGCCGCACCCCCATTCCCTCCCTGCTAACCTCATCCCGCCCCCTTGACCTGTCCGTCCTACCTGGGCTGACCTATCCCCTCCCTACCCCTCTACCCACACTCATCTTTACTAGCCCCATCCCCGCCTCGTCTGTCTCCTCTCCACCTATCTTCTCCTCTATCCATCTTTGTTCAAACTCCCCCCTCTCCCTATTTATTTCAGAGACACCTTCCCCTCCTCCATTTCTGATGAAATGTCTCAGCCCAAAACATCAGTTTCCCTGCTCCTCTGATGCTGTTTGGCCTGCTGTGTTCATCCAGCTCCACGCCTTGTTATCTCATCTGCATCATATTGTATTAACCACGTCTCCATTAATAACTCTGAATGTCTTGCACAAATGTGAACATTTATCTATGCATGTTATCTATCTGCACACGCACACTGATTAAACAGTGAATATAAAATCATTTCTCCTCCATTCCATTTCAAACTATTGTGTTTTGTTTGCACTGTCAGTCCCCATTCCTTCAGCCAAATTTGTTCTGTTTCTTTCTCTGCATTTTATTTTATTCCGTCTATGAAGAGGAAATTGCCTACTGGGCGATATCACGTTAGTCCTGCCCAGTCTGCATACACACTGTCTCCTCTTCCTTAGGGTTCCTTAATCACTCACATAGATATTGTCTCTGACCCTTTACTCCCAGTAAGCAAAGCAATTGGAAATGTAATGTTTACTTTGGGGCTAAGGCCAAAAAATCAGGAAACAAAAGCTGTATAACCTGCAAAAAAAAGACTTTTGCAACTTTAGAAGCAAATTATTGAAAGTATTTTGTGAAAGATAAAATGTTGCCTTCTCAGAGCAGAGAGAGGAAAGTTCAGCAAAACCCTGTAATTCTCCAGGCAGTTGTGGCCAGAGGCAGTGTTTAGTTTGGCAGTTGTTGTGGTGGAGGAGAGCTCAGTGCAGTAACAACCTCTCGATTGGCTCTGAGGTAAACGGTTACATATGGCATCGCATGTGGATGACACAGCAGAATCACCGAGCCTGTACAGAGACAGCATCACCTTTCTCCTTTCCTTCTCTCACTGTGAGAGTAATTGGAGATGGGCACTAAGACCAATAGCAGGCAATGTCAGCTTCCCACCCAGACCAGGTAGTGTTGTTACATTAAAAGTGTCAGAGTGAAAGGGGTTAACTGGAGCAGTTTGTTCTGTGACTCAAATTAATGACAGTCACCATGGATCCCAACTGTGTCGCTGGAGGATTTCCCTCTTCTGTTAATAAGGGGTTTCTTCCAATGCGTTATCCCATAGTATCCGTGGCTGTGTCATCCTCAACACAATTGGGATCAGCAGCTCCAGAGAGAGGGAGAGATCAGAATCTGTGAAGAGCAGATTGGGATGTTCCAACCATGGATCAGAATGTGAGAACTTTACAACAATGTACAAGAATCAGAGAGGAATAGATTAGAATGTTCCAACAATGGACAGGAGTTTATCCTTGGGCCTTTCCTGGCTTTCTATCAATTGGTTACCATTAACATCATGGATACAAGCTGTACTGATGGTTATTCAGGCTGGTTACTATCCCATCCTCGCTATTGTTGGTGTTCCTGGTAAGCCTTTCTATCTCTGTCCATTCATTTATTCTGTAAAACTTTGTGAACAGAATCTCAATTTCTAAGTTCTGTATTTGGCAAAAATAGAAACTTTCGTATTCACTTTCAATAACAAACTCAATTCTTATTCCGTGGCTTTGTTTCACCTTCAATTAACAAAGATCTGAGGAGGAAGTGTTCATAAGTGTTCATAACTTTCCTACACAGTGGAAAATAACTGTTATGACCCAAATAAAAGCTGGAGTGGGAGGGAAAACAAACAAATTGGCCCATTTTGTCCTGAGCTGATTTATATCATAATATTCCCTTTATCACCCATAATATTCCCAGCTTTCACTTCTGCCTCAGCGCTGTTTCTGAATAAACTATAATCTGCTCCTTTCCAGTTGCAGTTCTCTTCTGGCCACACTTGCAGTTACTAATATTTTGATTGTGTACTTATTTTTGTCTCTACCTGGGCCTATGCCAGTTGGAAAGTGTGAAGCCAGTTTGATTCTAAAATGAGGTGGTCACAGCTTTGTGTCACTGGTTTCAGCATAACCTGTCAATGATCATCAAATGACAGTTTCATTGGACTGTTTAGATTCTAGAACTCTCCGAGCAGGAGTGGGTGCCATGTCCATCATTTCCTAAGGGCAGTGCTCCAATGTATTCACTTGGTGACAGAGGCATCTCTCTTCACCTCACCCCCACTGACCCACTGCTGAGTGGGATACATTACTCTGTGTCCACAGAAGAAGATACAGAAAATCTTCTAGAAATTCCACAGGGCAGAGTGAATGTGAAAATGAGTAACTGTGGGAGATTTAAATAAATAAAGAGGAATTACTGAAAGCTAATTGAACTGAAGCTTGGTACGTTTCTCTGCTATGTTCCAGAGTATACATGGAGGTGGCAATAGAGCTAGTGAAAGAGCTACATGGTCATACAGCTCTTCAGTCCAACCAGTCCATGTCAAACATAATCGCAAACTATCCTAGTCCCACCTGCCTGGGTTTGGCCCATATCTCTCCACTTGTATCCTGTTCATGTACTTATCCAAATGTCGTTTAAAACTTGTAACTACAAGAAAGAATTATTGGCCACCATTCAAAATTCTTAAGATTGTGGATTTTCTGTTTCCTGCAGAATGGAAAATAGCTATTGTAACCCAGATAAAATCCGGAATGGGAGGGAAACAAAAAAAACTAAAATTTGGACGACTTGATGCCAGTTATTAGGAAAATATCGGAATCTTTTATGAGGGCTGTGAAAACTAGACACTTGGGGAATCATAAGATGACTTGCCAGAATCAACTTAGATTCAGAAAAAGGAAATCATGTTTGGTAAGCCTGTGTTAATTAAAGTATCCACAAATTTCGGATCTGCGTCCAAATTATCCCCAGAAATATCTTCCATTGCTGCTTCACAGTCTTCCCTGCTAAGATTGTATTCCTGTTAACTTTGGTTAGTTCCTCCCTCATGTCTTTGTAGTTTTAGTTCTCAATTATAATTGTGTCACATCCAAACGTGAGCAATATATTTAAACTGAAAGATGGAGGTTTAACAGCTAATATATGGAGAAAGAATGGAGTATTTATTAACTCAATATCTGTAATGAGCGAGGGAAAAAGTGAGAGAGAACGTGGATAATGAGATGTAAAAATAGAGAAAACAATATTATCGACAGAAGTAGATGTACTTTGCTATTTGTTTTGGCAATTCCTGTGTGTTGTGATCCTTTGACCAGTGCATGTACGACTGAGTCATATGTATATAACAGTTGAAGCATCCACACATGAGAACGGTGGGGGGGGGGGGTGTATTTAAATTTACAGAACACTTTTGATATGGTTGCACATAGGTGTGTGACAAAAGTTGGAGTCGAGGGGTAGGTAGAAATATACTACATGGATTGAGAATTGTTGATTGAGACCATACAGCGAGTCAAGCCCTTTTCCAGGCTGAACGCTGCTACTTTTGGTATATAACATGTACCAGTGTTTGGATCACAGGAATTTGAAAGGCATTCAAACAAATTGGATGTGGCCAGCAATAGCATGCATCTCATTTTCTGTTGATTAAATGGTGCAAGGTTGGGAAGTCTTGTTGTCCAAAATGACCTGCCTGCCCTTCGTCATAGGTTGCCAAACGTAGTACATATCGGGGTATCAGCAACAAGGGAAGTAAATGGTATATTGTCCTTCATTGTAAATTATTCCAGTACATAAATAAAGCCATCTTTCTGCACTTGTAGAGCCTTGAACAGAGAGTATTTAGGGGCATTGGTACACATTTGGTCTCTTTTGGAAGGAAAGATCACCTTCCCACAGGCTCAGTGCAAACGAGTATCACCAGTCTCATCCCTGAGATGATGGTCCCATGAGGAAACTGACTGTTTAATCTCTAAAGCTGTGAAAGAGTAACAGATAATTCCATTAGAACTTGGAGTTCGTGTTGAAGACTTATGTCCAAAGAAACGCATTGATAAGATAAGAAATTCCATAATTTGCTTATTTAAATACAAGTAGATTTTACGTGTAGAATTATATAGAGCCCTATGTCAATTGAGACAGAAATGCAGACTCTTAATGAAATCTCGCCACATTGATGTGTGACTCTCCACTTAATGTCTTGTTGTTCACAATCCCAACATTTTCCGTAATACCTTACTTCTGAAACAGAAGTCATTCCAACCAGATTCTGGTGTCCATAGAGAACACAAGTCTGTCGTGTTGGAGGATGCCACCTTGAGATTTTGCACAAAACATAAAGCTTCCCACCTCACTGCTATAAAACCATTTTAAAGTACCACATGTGTACCACGAGCAATGGACACATGAGGAACAGCATGAAGCTGACTATCTGTGCAGCCCCTGCCCCATTTGCTTGTCATGTTGGAGTATCAGTTGCCTCACTCTGTTTCCATGTAAGTGACTGTAGGGGCTGAATGGCCTCCTCCAGTTCATATGTCAGTGACGCAAGGGGCTGCACAGCAGGGCCAAATGCCTCATTGGGCTTCCCAGGGTTCCCGTGTAACAGCTCGATGTGCGAACTTGTGTGACAATGCTGTAGCTGTAAGAAATTGTTTTGTCCTGGTTTCTTTCAAGAGCGAGATTCAACGAGATGCACAAAGCTGTCTACTTAATAAAACTTGAGTAAACAGCTTGAGAGGCTTCAGTTTATTTCGCAACATCTGTCAACTATTTCACGACTGTAGCTCTGAATAAATGTAAACAGAAAGGCACCACAGATTTCTGGGGAAGAGAATTCCCAGTCAAAATGCCCTTTTAGAATTTCTTCTCATCCATATTATAGAATCAGAAACTCACACAGCACAGAAAGAGACCCTTTAGTCCACCTTGTCCACACTGACCAGATATGTAATCTGATCTATTCCCATTTTCCAGTATTTGGCTGATATCCATCTAAATGCTTCCTATACATTTACCAACCCAGGTTCCCTTTAACTGTGTAAATGCACCCGTCTCCACCACTTCTGCCTGCACTTTCTGTACGCACACCACTCTCTGCATGAAAATGTTGTCCCACGTTCCCTTCTATATCTTTCCCCTCTCACCTTCAACATAGGCACTTTACTTTTTGACTCCTGGGAAACAGATCTTGGCTGTTCAGACTATTCATGCTCCTCATGATTTTATAAGCCTCTGTAATGTCACCCCTCAATCTCCAACACTGCAGGGGAAAAAAAGCTTCAAACTATTCAGCATCTCCCTCTCGCTCAAACCCTCCAATCCAGGAGCATGCTTGTCAATCTTTTCTGCTCCTCTCAAGGTTAGCAACGTCCTTCCTTTAGCAGAGCCAACCGAAATGTACACAGTATTCTTAACGTGTCCTCATCAACGTCCTGTACAGGAGCAACATGCCATCCCAGCCCCTGTACCCAATGCTCTGACTGATTAGGGCAAGCGCGACAAATGTGTTCTTCAGCATCCTGTCTACCTGCAACTCCACTCTCAAGGAGCTAAGTGCCTGCGCCCAAGGTCTCTTTATTCAGCAACACTCCCCAGGGCCCTAGCATTAACTGTACACGTCCTGCCATGCTTCACCGTAACAAATGCAAAACCTCTCATTTACCTAAATTAAACTCCATCAGCCACACCTTGGCCCCTTGGCCCATCTGATCAATGTCCCATTGCACTCTGAGATAATCTTCACCACTGTCCACTGAACCATGTTTTAATGTTATCTAGAAACTGACTAACCATGTCTCTGATATTCACACCCAAATCCTTTATGTTAATGATGGAAAGCAGGGAACTCAGCACTGATACTTGCGGCACACCACTGGTCACAGGTCTCCAGTCTGTAAAACAATCCTCTGTCTTCAAGACAATTTTGAATTCAATTGGCTATCTCCCCCGGATCCCATGTGTCCCACCATTATTAACCTGTCAACCGTTTGGAAAATTACCAAACATCATCTTAAAGTCCATATCAACAACGTCTGCCACACTGCCTTCATCAACTTTCTTTATCACATCTTCAAAATAATCGTGTTATTTAGGCATATTTTCCACCACACAAAGCCATGTTGACTGTCTCTAATCAATGCTTGCCTTTCCAATTGCATGTAAATCCTATCCCTCAGAATCCCCTCCAACAACTTACCCAGCTCTCATGTCAGCCTCACTGGTCTATGGTTCCCTGGCTTGCCGGGTCAGTGTTCCCTTTTCTAGTCCCACCTCTCCCCTGATCACTACAAATTTTAAATGTAACCAGGTTGGTGATGTGGCCGATGATATAGGTCTCAGACTGGGTCAGGGCCAGTGTAAGGAACGAATCAGGCAGTTTTCTTTAATCTGCTAAAAAGCACGTTTATGCCCAACATAAAGTTACTCAAGCTGTGCTGGAAAGAAGAATGTAAAACAGTCTGGATCTGCAAGTAGGTATATCTCACACACACACACACACACACATTAACATACAAATGTTAATTTGATATAACTTTGTTCACATAATAGTTGAACTCATGATAAAAGGAAAAATGTGACATTGCCCCCAATGTTATTCTGCTTCCAAATGTGTTCTGTTAGCACAAATTGTTGGCAATGAGATTCCTTCCTGGAACAGCTAGATTTGGCTGAATTCCCATTGCTCCAGGCAGTAGGAGGTTCCAGTGAATCCGAGTCATGAATCCTCCACGAGCGGTAAAGATGGCTGACCGGTGTTTAGCTCTCATACATTGCTGTGATGGGGAAGAAGGAAACAGAGAGGGAGCAATAGGCCATTGCTAAACAGGGAGGTTCCAATATATTTCCCTCTCTGATTTGAATCACACAATAATGTTATTCAACCCCCAAACTGGAACATGTGAGGTCTCCTTGAACTTTGTCTGAACTATATGTTTCCGTGACATTTCCGGCTCCATGTCGGTGCATCATTGCTGCTGCCGTACAGAGAGCCATTTCCTCAGCAACAAATGGGCCGACTTGATTTAAATATATGTTTATATGTGCCTGCGTAATTTAAAAAAATAAAATGCTTAATGTCTTCACAATATCTCTGCTAAAATGAAAGCGTCTTATTCCGAAATAAACACAGAAATTACGAGAAAAGCTCACCAGGCCGAGAGCATCTATGAAGAGAAGTCAGAGTTAATGTTTCAGGCCCAGTGAACCTTCCTCAGAACCTGTTTTATTTTTTAAATTACTTCCTCAGTTTTATTCTCCCATACACGAGAAAATATTCAACAGGCATTCACCAGCTACACTGCCTTCAAAGTCTTATATTGTCCAAGAAGAACATTTCTTGTTCTCAGGTCTGAGCTGTGAATCTTCCATGGCATAATGCCTTCATCCCAGGGCAGTGTATAGAGAGCCATCTTTGAAAATTTTCAAGCACAGTTTTTTTTTCCCGTTTAGGGCATCATAACTACACACAGAGCATCAAATGTGCTCTCAGCAATGCCCTGTAGAGATTCAGAGAAACATGCCTAAGATCATATCCGGCACCCTTTGCAAGAAACAACATCATTCAATTCACTTTCCAAATCAATAGCAACATCTTCAGAACAATATTATATGATTTATGTCCCAGGACACACAAATCCCTCAGTGGCACCGACCTCTGTGTACCTTCTCGACTCATATAATTTCCTGCTGTTTTATCCTTTCCCCAAAATACAAACTTCCCATAACACACACTCTACTGTTTTAATTGCAATGCCGAAGGTTTGCTCATTCTCATCCTCTGTCTACAGCCCATTGCAGATGCTCTGCCTCCACTTGGCATCTTATTGGACGACTCTGCTGGTGTACTAGCAAATTGAGCTCCAATCCTATCAGCCCTTGATCCAAACTGGTAATCTAGTTTGTAAACTGTTGATGAACCTCGCATTGATCCCTGAGAAATTCCATGAATTGCAGCTTCCCAAACTGAAAATAAATAATTCTCTCTACTCTGCATTTCCTGTTAGCTAACCAGGGCTCGCTGTGTAGCAGCTGGGAAAGGTTGCAGGGCCTCTCCTGTGGTGTGCAGCTGGTTGTCCAGGTGTTTCTGAGCTCAGCAACACACCATTAGGGCTATTTGTTGTCAGATCATCAGGTAGAGGTTGTCAAAGATTCTGATCCTTGAGCATTTTCAAAAACAAGCACAGAATATAGACTGACATTTGAGTAGAATGCTGCAGGGTCAAAAATGCTGTCTTTCAGATGCAGCAATAAATCTAGTCTGCCCTCTCAATCAGATGCACAATTTTCCCTGGACACATATTGAGCAGCAAGGGAGATTTCCTTTCAGCCTAGTTAACATTTGTCCCTTTAACAACACCAGGAATACAGATAGTCTTCACGATTAATTTCATTGTTGGCTGTGGGTGCTGTGTGGAAAGATTGCCACAATTGCTACACAATAAAATAAAATAAAATGTCTTTGACGAGTGACCTTGCAGACGTTTGCAAAGCCATAAGGGGCAAAGATGTGTAAACAGCCAAGGTCTTTTCCCCGGGGTGGAGGAGTCCAAAACGAGAGGGCACAGCTTTAAGGAGAGAGGGGGTAGATTTAAAAGGGACTTAAGGGGAAACATTTTCATGCAGAGGGTGGTGTGTTTATGGAATGAGCTGCCAGAGGAAGTGATGGAGGCTGGTACAGTTACAACATTTAAAAGGCATCAGGATGAGTATATGTTTCAGAAGGGTTTAGAGAGGTATGGACCAAATGTTGGCAAATGGGCCTAGATTTATTTTGGATATCTGAACAGCATGGGCAAGATGGACCAAAGGGCCTGTTTGCATGCTGTATATCTCTGTGTCTCTTTGACTCGATGTCTGAGTACTTCATTCTAGTCCTGTGTGACTCCTGAGAGAGGAAGAATGATCTCCTATCTCATTGTCACAATCACAACTATTTGAATGGGGATTTTGTTTCCCTCTGTAACAGCCTTGAGGGTTGGAGTGAGAGAACAACACACAGGATAGAAACTGCAGTTGGCCATTCGGATCCTCGAGTCTGCTGCTCAATTTAGAAAGAACATGGCTGATCTGTTTGTGGCTGAACACCCCTTTCCTGTTTATTCCCAATAATGGACAATCTTCTCCATGAACGGTCAGTTGATCTCCACCTTGAATATCTTCACTAACCCAGTCTTCACTGTTCCCTGGGGGTGAGAACACACAGACAGCACAATATTAAAGAGAATGAAATATTCTTATCTCAGTGTTTATGGGGAAACTCCATAAAGTGTGTTAACCTCACAGCAAGTTACCTCCTCTTTAAAGGGCACAACACATGGGAGCAGATGGAGGCCATTCACCCCCTCAAAGCTATTCCGTATTCTGACTGACTCGGTTCAGTAAAGTATCAGTCAATCTCTGCCATCACTGCTCTCTTGGGAAAATATTCCCGACAACTTCAGACCAGGCAGTTTAAGAAATTGGAGCAGAATTAACCATTTGGCCCATCAAGTCTGGTCTGCTGTTCGATAATGTTTGACATGTTTCTCAAAACAATTCTCTTGTCTTCTCACTGTAACCCACCATCTGCTTATTAATCAAAATGTATCTATCTCTGTCTTAAAGACATGACTATGTCTGTGTCTCTATATGCTTGTGTGTGTGTGTGTGTGTGTGTGTGTGTGTGTGTGTGTGTGTGAGAGAGAGAGAGAGATAGAGCAGAGAGAACATGGTGAGACTTACCCTGACAGAGCGGGGAAGGTTATAGTTGCTTGTCCTGTGTTGCTGGATATTTCTTCAGACTGCAGGTACTGCACTGAGCTGGGTGGTGAGCTCAGACCATGCTCGGTGGGCCTGGTGGTGTGGTTTCCTCTGCTAAAAGAATGGTCCTCCTTTGTACTCGCCCACCCACCAGCACTTCCGAGCCCCTTTTGACAAATCTTGCAGCAATTGCCCCTTATCTGCCAGGCTCGGGGTAAACCGTGCAGGCTGGCTCCAAACTAAGAAAGTTCAGATGTGTGCCCATTGGCCTTTTAAAGATGGCACCTGCACCAGGGATGGAATACCTGGGCCGTCCAGGCGATGGGAGCTCTTACCAGCCATGATGGGTGGGAGAGTCAGGCTGGCATTGAATGAGAGGAATGGCATGTGCTGGGGTAGGTAGCTACTGAGGGGAGTTTGATAAGATAGCATCAGAAAACTAGCTCAGCCTCCTGCAGCCTATCCCTCTGTCACACTCAATTAAAATGTCACTGAGACAAAATATTGTTAGATTCGGCAAAATGAGCCAAAGACTGTGCTCACCACACTCTCAGTCACAAATGCAGAACAAATGTTCATTCAAAACTCTCCATCATCTGAACTCACAGTAATATCCTATTCACACATCATTCCTGAAAAACTGACCCATGTTGCAAGATGCTATCAAAATGTCTACATGCCAGCATTCTAAAACATGTGAGCACATCCTTCCATGACACAGTCTCTCAATCTCCCCCTCTCTGTCTGTATATCCAACCGCTCCCATTTTTCATATTTAAACTGATTCCCCACCATCTCTCTCTGGCAGTGATTTTCACACCCATGGCACCCCTTGTCATGGCACATTGGAGATATGGAGCTGTAAGTGGATGGGACCCCCACATCCTGTCACTTCCAACATGGGCTGCAAGTTTCCCCAGGCTGGGCAGCGATTTAACACAGCGTTACCGAGCACTGCACTGGGGTGGTCTGTACAGATCTACACGCTGGGAGGGTAACTGCTCCAGGTTTGCAGATCAGTTCAGTGGTGTTCACTTCACAGCCCCCCGCGCTGGAGAGATACCTGGTCCGGGTTTATAGATCAATGCACTGGTGTGGTCTGCACAGCTCCCCGTGCTGGACAGATATCTATGTGACTGGTGAGGCCTGCACAGTGTCCCACTCTGGACAGATTGCCGGGTTGTATTGAGCAGGACACTAGCCTGGTCTGCACAGTGCTCCATGCTGAACAGATATTCCATCTGGGTTTGTGGTGTATGGGCTGGTTCTGTGAGGTGGATTGAGAATGTAAGATAACTGACCACTTCAGCTGATCTGGCAATGCCTTTAATTTGTGTTTGCCAGTTGTGTTGAGTTTGTGGAGAGATTTCCACCGCGAGGCTGAGTGGATCTCACCAAAACTGATGGACAGAAGGGCCTTTGTGATGTGGGTCTTTCTGACTCCATCACATTCCGTAACCGACATTCCCCGGAACATTCTGTAACCGACATTCCCCGGAACATTCTGTAACTGACATTCCCCGGAACATTCTGCAACTGACATTGTTTGTGAACGGTTGGATGTCAGTTAATTGAACAAAAGATAAGATCCCGAGGGAAAAGAACCTGTTCCAGGGAGAAGGAGATGCTGTTTCAAAATTTCCTAAGGCAGTTAAAGGGGTGAATACATTTTCCCTGTGTTCACATTTCTTCACAACCGAAAATTGACCACAATTTAGACGAAATGACAGAAATTTCCAAATTCTGTTTGTCCTTAAGGAACAGGGAGAGAATCCTTCAGGAAGGCAACGTCTTCACCCTCTGTATCAGGAACTGTGAAGAAGTGACCTGTGACTGCGCAGGTGGGAATGTTCCAGAAAACATCCGTTCTTATGGATGTGTGTCTGTGTGTTTCGGGTGGGAGTGCTTCTTGTGTTTCACGTAGCGTTTCTCGCAAACAAAATTGAGAAATTACTATTTGTTATTTGAGCTTTTTTTTCCTCAATAAATCAGTGACACATTTGAAAATGCCACTGAGTCCTCAATCAAACTGGTAACTTTGCCTCCAGGCTGATACATATATTATTTGTTTTCCTTCCTCACAGTTAACGTGGTGACAATCTACGTCCTGCTTTATAAAGATTGTGGATTGTCTCCATGTGTCAGACATTACCTGGGGGCCATGGCAGTGGCGGATCTACTGGTCATTATCCTCGACCTGATACTGAGACACATTCCCATTGTTTATCCGGAACAGTTTGATTTCCTGCGGTACATCCCCGTGTGTAATATCCACGCCATCCTGCTTTATGCAGCCACTGACTGTTCTGTCTGGTTCACCGTCACTTTCACCTTTGATCGATTTGTGGCCATTTGTTGCCAGAAGCTGAAAAGTAAATATTGCAGTGAGAAAACGGCGGCTGTGGTTCTGGGAACAGTGACTGTGCTGAGCTGTTTAAAGAACATTTTCTGGTATTTTATGCTCACAGCTCGCTATTGGCTGAAGAACCTCCCCTGGTTTTGTGATGTAACAATCGATGTTCAAATGTCTCGTGCCTGGGTCACAATCGAGTTCCTCCACCACATTCTAACCCCGACTCTCCCATTTCTCCTGATTCTGCTGCTCAATGTTTTCACCGTCAGACACATTTTAGTGACCAGCAGAGCCCGCAGGAGACTCCGGGCTCACACCAATGGGGACGGTCAGTGTGACACAGAAATGAGAAATCGAAAAAAATCCATCATTTTACTGTTTGTGATCTCGGCCAATTTCATTCTGTTATGGTCAACGTTAATGGTGTTTTCTATTTGGGCCCGGATGTGGGATTTTGGGTATTGGTCTGTGCATCTACATGACTTTATGCAGGAATTGGGCTTCATGCTGCAGCTCCTCAGTTGCTGCACAAACACCGCGATTTATGCCGTGACCCAGACTAAGTTCAGGCAGCAGCTGAAGAATGTGCTGAAATATCCCTTTACCCAAATTCATCAATCAATCAAATTCGCTCATTAATCAATCCATCCAGGATTTTCTCATTTCAGTTCAATGTTTCAGCAATGAAGCAGCCTGTCGCTATGGTAACAGACTGGAGGTAGCGCTGGTCCAAACTCATCTTGCAGGGGGCTGCAGGGAAACATTTTGATGTTTCTCTCAATTCAGTGGGCCAGTGAGAAAGGGCACCATTCCACTGACTGTAACTATTACTTCAATATGTAATTGATAAATATATACATTAAAGAGAGCCAAGCAGCAGAGAGAACTGTATTATTGTTGCTGTTCCTCCAGTTTCCAGGTGCCATCGATGTGGCGCTGGAGGAGGCCCAGGATGGGCATGTCGTCTGAGGAGTGGGAGGGAATGTTGAACTCGTTCGCTACTGGGAGGTGCAGTCGTTTGTCACAAACCAAGCGTAGGTGTTCCACAAAAAGCGGTCTCTGGGCCTCCGTTTGGTTTCCCTGACATTGAGGAGCCCACATCGGGAACAGCGGATAAAATCAACCACATTTGGGCATGTGCAGGTGAACATCTGTTTAACGTGGACGGTATTTTGGGGCCTGCGATGGGGGTGAGGAGGAAGGTGCAGGGGCAGGTGTAGCACCTCCTGCGGTTGCAGGGAAATGTGCTGGAGTTGGTGGGGTTAGTGGGGGGTGTGGAGCGCACGAAGGAATCGCGGAGACAGCAGTTCCTCAAAAGGTAGATGGGGTGGAGAGGGAAGTATATCCCTCATATCCTCCACACTCCCCACTAGTTCTCATCCCAAGTCCAGCATCAACCCCCAATCACTGTCTCCTTGACCCATCCATCTTCCCTCTCACATATCCGCTCCTCCCACCTACCCGCTCCTCACACCTATCCACTCCCTCCATCTCACTGACCATCCCCACCAACCACACTCACCTCTCCTGGCTTCATCCACCCTCCTTGACCTGTCCGTCTTCTCTCCCACCGTATCCCTCTACTACGTACCTGCTATCACCGCCGCCCACTCTATTTATTTTAGAGCCTCCTTCCCCTTCCCCCATTTCTGAACAAGGGTCCCGACCCGAAACATCAGCATTCCTGTTCCTTTGATGCTGCCCGGCCTGCTGTGTCTCTCCAGCTCCACACTGTGTTATCTCAGACTCCAGCATCAGCAGCTCGTACTATCTCTGAGTGAGTCATCTTCAATGTTCACTGAAGTGATGGAAGGGAAGTGGACAGGGCTCTCAGGCATCACATTCTCAACAATAAGCTGCTCACTGACGCTCACTATCTTCTAATGTTCGCTGTCTTTGTTCGTTCATTGTCCCATTTTGCTTCTCAAATTAGATTTATCACCTTCCTTCCGCAATCTCTGGCAGGAAGGGGGCGTTCACCTACCATCACATCAAACATGAGCTTTCCTCATGGTGGGCCAAACTCCAGGGATGAGACAGAGAGAGAGAGAGAGGGAGAGAGCAAAGGAGGGAGGAGAGAGATGAAGTGAGAGAGCAGGAGAGGCAGAGAGAGAGGGGGCAGAAACAGAATGAGGTGGGGGACAGTGAGAGAGAGAGAAGGATCTGCATCTCATTCCCGACTGGTCCAGCATCTGCAGTTCCCATTATCTCTGATACAATTTTAACCTCACTGCGAAGCCTCTTCCAGGGATACCTAACCTGAAGAAGTTACCCTCCTCCCTCTGGACCAACTCAGGGAATCTCTCTCCCACTGCAATCCATCTTCGGTCCGCCTCCCCATCCCTCCCTATTTATTTCGGAATCCTCTCCCCATCCCCCTTTTCTGAAGAAGGGTCTAGGCCCGATACATCAGCTTTTGTGCTCCTCTGATGCTGCTTGGCCTGCTGTGTCTATCCAGCTCCACACTTTGTTGTCTCTGATCCCGATTGCTCCCTCGTGTTTAAAGTGAAACAATACTACCCCTTGCTGGCCTCCTCATGCCACTGCACAGGGATGGTAGATTGTGGAAGCCAGCAGGGACTCAGTCAAAGAGGGAGAGTCGCCCACAGCAGCGTCAATACACACACACACACTTAGACACAGAGACATATGCACATATACGCACAGACATGGAGACATCCAGATACATTTATGCACACGTATGTACATGCAGACCCAGTCATGCAAGGACAGAAACACACAGATAGACACAGCCACACACAAACGCAGAAGCACACACCTCAAACACACAGAAACACAGACACAAAGAAACAAAATGACACATACAGATTCCGTGTGCAGTAGCAGACACAGCCCTGAGATTAACCAGCTTCAAGACAGTTCTTGTGAATCAGATATGGCCGAGCTTTTACAAATGAAATGCCAATGAGAAAGTGGGACAGTGCTGTGATGCCCCTTGGCTACTGTCAGGGAGAAAGTGAATGTGTTTAACAAACACATGAGCATTTGTGCAATGTACATACGCCCAATGGTACAACAGATCCATGTCATCACTTGATGTCCATCTGTGAAACTGATTGATGTTCATTCTCAGAAAATCATTAAAAGTAAACTCGCCAACTGTACTGGTTAATTTCAATCCCACTCACATCTTGTGTTTGTGTGAAAGTATTGTGTTCCCCTGTGGGATAAATCTGGGTTCCCTGGCTGCAGAAAATTCTGTTCCCTTGTCTGAATGAAAGGGCGTTGTAGCTAGTTTGAAACTGCAGCTTTGTCTCTGAGTGGATTTCAGGCCTGGGGAAATGTGTGTGTGTGTCTGTCTCTGTGTGTGTGAGAGAGAGAGAGAGAGAGAGAGAGAGAGAAGGAGTGTGAGAGAAAGGGAGTGACTGTTTTAGGGGGAAGGGAGAGACAGACAGGAGCCATTGGACAGAACATTTGAGTTGTTGCTTTCTCTCACACCACCTCACATCCTGCTTTAATCTCACAAAGAAGCCTCTTACTCTGCTCTGTGCCTGAGAGAGGTACATGTCAGGTAGAGACAGCTGGGAACTGACTGGGATCTGGGAGGACAGAAGGGATTGAGGCACGGGCCTGGGATAGAGACAGAGAGGGAGTAGAGAGCAAAAGAAACCAGCGAGAGAGACAAGACAAAACCCAAAGAAAGGAGCAGAGAGAGAAGAATAAAGCCACGGTGAGAGAGAGAAATTTCATTCAGAGCAAGGAAAAGGGCAAAGAGGTGAGAGTGGGGAATAAATCCAGAGTACAGAGAGAGAAGGACTGACAGAGAGAGAGAGAGAAATCCCAGGGAGAGAACAAGAAAGGACAGATACAGAGAGAAATCGAAGGAGAGGAGAGCAAATAGATACCATGGAGAGTGAGTGATGGAGAGACAGAGAGGGGTGGTCGCAGATAGAATGACCATCAGGCAGGAACAGTAAGATCCCACTGGGCAGAGAGAAAGGTGTGGAGAGAGGTGGACAGGGAAGTTCAGAAATGGGAAAGGCTGAACGTTAAAACAGTTCCTGCAAAAACTGGGGAAAGGGGTGAGAGAGTTGGAGGAGACTTGAGGAGGTGGGGTATTGGTGAACGGGGAGATGTGAAAGATGTGGGGGAGACAGAGATTTATAGAAAGCAGTGGGAGGTACAGGAAGCTGAGAGTATGGAGGCAGAGAGAGAGGGAGATAGTGAAATCTGTGGGATCAGACTGTGCAGCGACATCACATCATCCTGAGATTCAGCTCCCAAATCAAATCCCCTCAGGGGCAGGTGTGGAAAGGCAGAGAGAAATGAAAATTGAATAAATAAATAAAAGCATCAAAAGCACAGAAAGATCCCATTGCTGGTTGGACTTCACAACCTGACATCTTCCCACTCCCCCAGCAGAGCCCCTTATGTTAAACTGAGAGAACGGCGAACAGGAAGGTGTCTCAACCTGTCTCAGGCCTGTACCAGTGTTTCTGTTTGAGGGGAGGGGGAGCAGGAGAAATGTTTACTCCAGAGGCTGGGATTCACACCCCCATCCCCATTCCCAGACTCTGTCTCCCTCTGTCTGTGCCCAAGTTTCAGTCTCTCAGAAATCTCCCAGGGAGAGAGAGATGGAAATTGCTCCCATCAAAGCCAATATATTTTGAAACAAAAATAACGAGGATTGAAACGAGGTCCCATCACTGACTGACTTCCAAAATCTCCCCAATTTCTCAGCACTTCCCCCTGACTTTTAAATCCAGAGAATGGGAACAGATTTCATCTGGATTCAAGGAGCAAATGCTTTCTGACTGCCCCCAGGGTTTAATTTCTGAGAGGCTGGGCAATGACACAGTGGTAGGAGTGACCCCACAGGGCCTGTGTCTCTCCCTCCCTCCGTGTTTAACCTGCCCCCTCCAGCTGGTTCTCTGATATTATGGGGTGGGGGATGTTGAAAAACAAAACCAATACCCCTCCCCCCGGTCTACTCCCATTCACTGGGCTCAGCCCCCGTGTCCATTCTGTCTGGGATTGGTGCTGTTTCTACATGAAATATTAAAAATGAGCTTCCACTGGTACAGTCACCCCTCTCTCTCTCTCTCTCCCTTCTGCCCTGTGCTTTCTCTCTCTGTCCCTATCACTGTCTCCATCTCTGTTGAGCTTTCTCTTGCTCGATAATTGCTCAATGCCTCACTCTCTCCCTATTCCCTCTCTATTTGACAACAATGCCCTCTCCTGCCTCACATTTGCCACATGTTCCCATCTCCCCGCTGTGTCTGGGAGACATTCGCAATGTCACTGTCACATTTTGGAGGGTGAGGGGGTGACGAGAGGTGTTGGGGAGGGGAGTGTCTGACCTTGGGGGGGTAAAAGGAGGGATGATGCACCCTACCCACTATCAGACTGTCAGAAAACTCAGCCTGAGTTCCTGCAGACAGCCTGACGGTGACATGTTGCCAAAGGGGATACACAGCACGATCCCACAGACTACGGTATGCAGGACCTCCAATGGATTCCCTTAACAACCTGCAGGACCCCATCCCCCCACCCCCACAGCGCCCCACAAGGAGAGGAGCTGACATAGGAATGAAGGACATTCTGCACAGCAGGATCCCACCTGCTGTCCCCTGCAATGCCCTTACCCCACACTGAAGAAGCCTGAACGTTTCTGCATCATTTCCACCCACTTTCGGAAGCCCTCCCACCTCACCCGCCCCACCACATCTGAATTTGGAAAGTGTAGCCTCGCTACTGTAAAGAAACAGCTGCAGGCTGTCCCCACACAGCAAGATCCCACAGGCTGCAAAGTGCAAAAAGGGCCTCCCCCACCAGCAAACACTGAACTCTCCCATTTCAACTTGGAGCTGGGCTCGGCCTGAACACTGCAGTAACCTCCTCTCCCCTATCCCCCCACCCCAGATCCTGTACCTATCACCCCCCCCCCCACCACACCCACCTCTCCCTCTTTCAGCTGTTTCCCTTTTCCCTCCTTCATCCCCATCCTCCCCTTACCCTACTCAGCTCAGTGAGATCCCACAAGTAGCTCCCTTCAAATATGCCACCCCCTCGAGTGTACCTCGAACATAGCACAGTACAGGCTCTTCGGCCCACGATGTTGTGCCAAACGTTTACCCGAAAACCAAGGCCTATCTAACCTCCAACCCTACCTGAGATTGTCATCCACATGCCTATCTAATAGCCACTCAAATGTCCCTACTGAGGCCGACTCCACTCTCTGCTCCAGAAATGCATTCCATGTCCCAACCACCCTCTGAGTAAAGAACCTCCCTCTGACATCTCCTCTATATCTGCCGCCACTCACTTTAAATCTATGCCCCCTTGTAACAGCTACCTCCACCCTAGGAAAAAGTCTCTGGCTGTCCACACTATCTATATCGCTCATCATTTTGTACACCTCTATCAAGTCACCTCTCATTCTCCTTCGTTCTAAAGAGAAAAGCCCTGGCTCTCTCAACCTTTCCTTGTCAGACTTTCCTTCCATTCCAGGCAACATCCTGGTAAATCTCCTCTGAACCTTTTCCAATGATTCCACATCTTTCCTGTAATGAGGCGACCAGAACTGGACACAATACTCCAGATGTGGCCGGACCAGGCTTTTGTACAGCTGGAGCATAACTTCACGGCTCTTGAACTCAATCCCTCTATTAATGAAAGCTAACACACTATGTGCCTTCTTAACAACTCTATCCACCTGGGTGGCAGCTCTCAGGGAGCTGTGGACATGAAGCCCAAGGTCCCTCTGCTCCTCCACACTGCCAACAATCTTTCTGTTAACCCTTTATTCTGCTTTCAAATTTGTCCTTCCAAAATGAATCACCTCAGACTTTCCAGGGTTCAACACCATCTGTCACTTTTCTGCCCAGCTCTGCATCCTATCAATGTCCCTTTGTAACCTAGAACCGTCCTCCACACTATCCACAACTCAACACCCCTTCATGTCGTCTGTGAACTTAATAATCCACCCTTTCACTCCTTCATCCAAATCATTCACAACAATCACAAATAGAAGAGGACCCAGAACAGGTCCTTGAGGTACACCACTTATAACTGAGCACCATGTTGAATATTTTCCATCCACTACCATTCTTTGTCTTCTAAGGGTCAGCCAATTCTGAATCCAATCTGCCACATTTCCCCCGATCCCATGCCCCCTTACTTTCTGCATGAGCCTACCATGGGGAACCTTATCAAACGCCTTCCTTAAATGTATGCTTCCCAATATGCTCCCCTAAAATGACCCCTGCCAAAAATGACCCCTAGAATTTTGTGGCATGCAATTTTGAGCCATCCTCATTTCACATTCTCCTCTCCTCCATTTTCTGCCTCCTGCCGAAATCTTCTGCCCAACATGTTTCACAGCCTCCACGTTTTGCCCCTTTTTACCTCCCCAGAAATGTGTCCTCCACTTTTTCCCTACCATCACAATATTGTACCCCATCTCCAAATCCTGTGCCTCCCCAAAACAATATTGCACTCCCCCCCTATAAGTAATTTGCCCCGACCTGTCAAATATTGTTCCCTCATATTGTTATTTCCCCCATTTCAGTTACTCTCCACAATATTGCCCCCAAAGCTTGCCCTCCTTCCCAATTTTGGGACTCCCCCACTTTGCACTCCTTCTAATATTGCCCCCTCAACAAATGTTTGCAACCCCTTTCAAAATGCCCCATCTTGAGTTTTACCCCACAAATATTTTGCCCTTCACAAAATGTTTCAACGCTCAGTTTGTAACTGCCACCCCGCCATAGAGCTTCTCTCCCCTCCCAGTTCCTTCGTGACCACAACTCCACTGTATATAAATGGCCCTCTGCATTTCCTTCTGTGGACAATTCCCCCCTCCACATCACCAAGTCGTTGCACCCACCCTGGGGGCAGAGGTCACAGGGCATAGGGCGAGACACTCAGGGGCCTTTTCACTGACTGCCTTACAGTACAGCAAGATCCTGGTCCCCAGGCAGACCCTGCCCCCCTCATTGAGACAGGTAACCCCCCACCCTTTCAGTTTAGAGAGAGCAGGCAAGGGTGAAACTCAGGTGGGGCAGGGAACAGGAAGATCAGAGGGTGAGACAAGTGATGGGGAGAGAAGGTCATTGATAGAAAGGGAGGGAGAGAACCTCAGAGGAGAAAAGAGGCACAGACAGGCCAAGGGAGAGACAAGACATGGGGAGTGAGAGGTGGGAATAGACAGAGGGAGGGAGAAGGGTGAGAGACAGGGCGAGAGAGACAGAGCGAGAGAGTGACAGAGAGAGAGAGAGAAGAGGCATAGAGAGACAGAAGAAGAATGAGGTCATGAGGAGGGGGGACAGACAAAGAGAGAGAGGGAGAGAGGAAAACAGGGAGGATCCCACTCCAACAACTATTCACCCCTCTGCTCTCTGGCACAAGGCCCAAATCCACCCTAGGGAGAGAGACAGAGAGATGCAGGCAGTCAGAGTGGCACACCCCCAGGGAGGGAGACAGACCAATGGGCAGGCAGGCAGATGAACCCAGGGAGGGAGGGAAAGTGAGAGAGTGACAGAGAGAAGCGGGGGGAGGGGGAAGGAGAGAAAGATACCAGGGTGTAGGACAGAGACAGAGGGAGATGGAAAGATAGGGAGAGAGAAACAGAGGGACAGAGAGACCCCAGAGAGAGACAGAAGGACAGACAAGCGAGAAAGAAACATGGACCGAGAGACAGTGAAACCTGAGGCTGGGAAAACAGGACACACAGAGAAAGATAGAGGAGAGAGACAGAGGAACAGAAAGGGAGAGAGACAGAGGGAGCCAAAAGATCCCAGGGAGGGAGACATAATGAGGAAACCCAGGGGCAGAGACAGAGCAAGAGAGAATAAAAATACCACAGGGAGAGACAGAAGGGCAGACAGGGAAGAGAGAGAAATCCCATTGAGAACAAGAAAAAGGGCAGAGAGAGAGTGGGAGAGAGGGGGAGAAATAAACTCAGGGAGAGAAACAGAAAGCAACTTAGAGTGAGAGAAAACCCAGGGATAGAATGGAAAAGGACAGGTAGGGAGGGAGAAATCCGAGGGAGAGAACAAGAAAAGACGGACAGAGAGAGAGAGAGAAATCCCAGGGAGAAAATAGGAAAGGATAGGGAGAGAGAGAGAGAGAGAGAGAGAGACAGAGGGACAGAGAGAAATCGAGTGAAAGAAGAGCAGGCAGAGAGATACCATCGAGAGTAGGTAATGGAGAGACAGTGAGGGAGCATGCAGATAGAATGACCGTCAGGCAGGAACAGCAAGATCCCATAGAACAGCGAGAGAGTGAAAGTATAGAGAGAGGTGAATGGGGAAGGTCAGAGTTCAGAAAGATTGAACGATGGAACTGGAAGAGAGCAAATGATTTGAAAAATGGATATCAGAGGGTCGGGGGAGAGCTGATGGGGGAGATTTGAAGGATGTGGCGGAGGTGGAGATTTATAGAAAGCTGTGAGAGATTTAAGAAGCTGTGAATATGGAGGCAGAGGAAGGCAGTGAAATCTGTGGGATCAGACTGTGCAGCAGCCCCATTTTTATCCCTTTGTCTCCCCCAAGCCCCAGCCCAGGTCTCACGCCCTTGTGGTCCAAACTCCAGAGACTGCCTGAACCCCATAATTCATTTCCCCCGTGAGCATGTGAGTGTGGAATTGAACGACAAGGACACGGGATGGTTTATTATAATTCTCTCGGTCTCGCTCTCTCTGGTCCCAGCTCCTGTCTGACGATTCCTCATGGCAGAATGCTTTGATTCTCTCTGTCTCTGCATCATCCCGAGTTTCAGCTCCTGAATAAAATCTCCTTGGGAGTGGAGGTAAGACAGAGAGAAATGAAAATGGACTAATATTTTTAAAAAGCACTGAAAGCACAGCAAAATCTCACCACTTGCTGACTTCAGCAATCTGAGACATTCCCCACCCAGCACAGCAAGATCCCACTGCTGAACATGCCTGAACACCCACAACCTCACACTCTCCTCACCTCACCCCACCCCGCCCTCCCCACCCTAACACCAGCACAGCTCCTGATTTTAAACCCAGAGAACGGGGAACAGGAAGATGTCTCAAACTGCCTCAGGACTGTCCCAGTGTTTCTGTTTGAGGGGAAGGGCAGGAGAGATATTTACTCCAGGGCTGAGATTCACAACCCCTCACACATCCGCCATCCCCACTCCCAGAATCTGTGTGCCTCACTCTGTCTGCAAGCTTCAGTGTCAGATATCTCCCCGCCTGCCCCAGCACAGAGACAGAGAGACAGAGACAGAGGTGCCCTGTTTTTTTGGGAGGGGATGTGGGGGAAGAGAGAGAGAAAAACAGACAGACAGAAATTGATCAAATTAAATGGAAATAAAAACAAACAGAAACAAAGGGAATCCCGCCACTGACTGACCTCCAACATTTCCCCATTTTATCAGCATTTCCCCTGGGTTTGAACCCAGAGAAATGGAAGAGATTTCAACTGAGATCAAGGGGCAGATGCTTTCTGACTGCCCCCAGGGTTTATTTCCTGAGAGGCTGGGCAGAGACTCAGTGGTGGGAGTCACTCCCCGGAGCCTGTGTCTCTGTCCATCTCCATCTCCCCACTCAGAGTTTAACCTGTCCCCACCAGCTTGTTCTCTGACACTCTGGCGAGGCAGTAAAAAAACACGAAGAAATGACCAATGCTCCCCTCTGCCCACTCCCATTAACCAGGCACAAACCTCTTGCCCACTCCACCTGGGATTGGTGCTGTTTCTACATGAAATATTAATGATGAACCTTTCAAAGTGTCCAGTCGCCTGTCTCTCTCCCTCCCCGTCTCTGTCTCTGCCCCTATCCATGGATCCATCTCTGTTGACTGTCTCCTGCTCGAGAATGATCAATGTCCCTCACTCCCCCCATTTCCTCGATGTTTCAGTAGCAATGCCCTCTCCTGCCTCACGTTTGCCATGTGTTCCCATCTCCCCGCTGTGTCTCATGGATATCTGCAATGTCAATGTCACATTTTGGAGGTTGAGGGGGTGATGGGAGATGGGGTGGGTCTCGGCTGAGGTAGTGGGGGTGATAGAGGGACAACACACCCACTCAGTACAGTCACTATCAGGCCATCAGCAGACTCAGCCCAGGGCCCTGTGGATAGCATTGCATCACATGTGAGGGTGACCTACAGGCTGCAGTGGTGCACAGTAAGATCCCACCGGCAGCTGTGTGTGGGACCGCTGAGGGATTCCCTCAACACTTTGTCGGAGCCAGGCCCACCCCCTCCACGGTCTGCAATGTGAAAACAGGCCTCTCCCCCACTGAACCCACCAACAAATATTACACTCCCCCATTTCAACTTGGAGCTGGCTCGGACTGAACACGGTAGTTAACCTCTCACCAGCACCTCCCTAGATCTTGTACCTAGCCCCACTAAACATGCCCACCTCTACCTGGTTCAGCTGTATTCCTTTTCCCTCCAACACTCCCATCTTCATCCCAACCCCACCCCCACACTCCTTGCTGTGCAGGGTCCCACGAAGAGCAAAATGTGAAAATGGCCACATGTTGATGGAGAAGGTTAAGCTCATTCCGAGCACTGATGTAGAGGGAGTGGGGGTGGGATGTCATACCCTGCAGTTTCTACACCCTTGTAACGCTGAGCCCTTCCCCTGTCCCGGAGCCTGCAGTGACCCCCACTCCCTCACCCCCACCCCTCCCACATATCAGAATAAGGTCCCAGTCAATGGGAACAATTCCCTCCATTCACCCCCAAACCTCGCAGACAGGCCAAGACGGGCCAAGAGGTGGGATTGGGTCATGGGATAGTTGGGGGAGGTCGTGGGATCCTACTCTTCCTTCCCCACATCCTGGCATCCCCATCCTACCCCAAACTCTCCACTAAAATGGCAATAAGTCCCAGCAGAGTTTCTCCCAGATATTCCAAGATGAAATGCAGAAGAGAAAACAGTTTGATGGATGGACAGGAGTATCCAGCTCACCCCTCCCCTCCCCTCCCCTATTGCCTTCAGCTCAGCAATACACTTCATTCAAGTGGTGCCTGTACCTTCCATGTATTGCTTGCTGCCTCATGGCCCCATCTGAAACACAGAAATGACTCACAAAGCTTCATAGGTTTAGGATTCCTGATGTCCCCCCGCCCTCCCCTCTCCCCATCCCCATACACAACACCCAGATGTGGCTAAAATTGGAATGAACGAGCAACCACACAGCAAGATCCCAACACAGTCTCACTGCATTCCAGTAGAAACACATCACAAACACAGTTCGAAACCAGAGGCTGTAAAGGTTGAGACATTCATCCCCCTCCCCTCATGTCTGTGTATCTCTCCGACTTGTCTCTGTCTCATTCTCTCTATCTCAGGCTGCCATCTTACTCAGGTGTTGTGAACAATTTTCTCTGTATCTTAAATATTCAATGACTGGAGACCCCACCCCCGCCTCCCCCAGCCCTTGTATCTATTCCCTGCCTCTTGTACATCCCCACCTCCCCACTCCCACTGCCCTCCGATCTCACTCCCATCCCTGCCTTTCTAAGCTTTTCCTCTCTGTCTCCATCTCCCTTTCCCCCCAACACTGTCTCTGAATTATACCTCTGTGTCTGAAATGTTGTCACCCCTGCCATTTAGTAACCCTGGCCTGTCACACTGCGGCATTGACTGTCTAAAATGGTGGGACGGTCTGGAGAGAGTGGTGGGAGTGGGGAAGCCCTAAACTGAGGAATGGCAATGGAGAGAGGGAAAGGGGGAAGAGATAAAGTAAGAGAGAAAGAAAGAGCCAGAGTATGGTCAGAGAGAAGTGAGGAAGATCCCAGCCTGAGGAAGGTGCGTGGAGAAGGAGATGGACAGAGTGAGACAGAGAGACAAAGAAAATGTAATAGCAAAGGCTCTGTAAACACCATTTGGACACTGGGCATCTTGTTGCAATGTAGGCCACACTGCAGGTAATTTGACACACAGCAAGATCCCACAGGCAGCAGTGTGGCTGCTGACAGATTGTGTGTCTCACTGATGCTGGTTAAGGGTTCAATTCTGGCTCCAGGCTGACAAAGAGGGACCAATCTTGCCATTTACGAAGTTCAACACACTTCTCTCTTTCTTTCTCTGTCTCTCTCCCCTGCCCCTCTGATATCTCTCTCTCACTCTTTCTTTCCCACCTCTTTGTGTGTTGCGTTCTCTCTCTCCCTTCTAAATCTCTGATCTTTCTGTCTTTGTTCCTCTCTCATTTGTTCCCTCTCCCCTCCCCACATCTCTAATCTTTTTTTCTCTCTCTCCCAGGTTTAATCTTGAGCATTGTAATCTTTATCATTCAAAAAGTCTGTGACATTGATATTTGAGGATATTCTGTTTGATAAACGGGGGCACTGTTTCCTAGCATTCTGTGCCAGTAATGCTGCAGGTCATTGATACACAGTGTGATCCTACAGGTCACCCCTTCCTGCTCCAAAATGTGTTGAAATCACAATTTCCATTCAGGCAAGAGGCTATCAGTTTCTTCGGGACTCTTCTTTTTTGAAATAAAAATCACTGCCTCCATCCCAGGATGTAATTTGGTGGATAGCACTTTCTCAAACAAAGTGATTGGAGCTGGGCAGTGAAGAGATAATGGAGACCCCAGTTCTCTCCCCCACAACACGCCCCCTCCCCCAGATCCTGTCTCCTATCCCAGCTCAGGTACAAAGACACATCTTGTCCCTTTATCCCTCGCACCCTCCCACTCACTCTTTTTGTCTACGTCTGTGTTTTTAGTTTATAAACAAACTTTGTATTGCAAATTATTTCTAACTCCCCCATTTTCAAATAATGACGGGTCATGTTGCTGTGCGTGAGATGTTTCTATTTGTTTGACAAAAAATAACAATTAAAGGAAGCTGCAGAGGATTCAGGAATGGAGACAGAGAGAACTGTACAAAACGCTAGTGCGGCATCATTTGGAATATTGCGTGCAATTCTGGTCGCCCCATTACAGGAAGGATGTGGAAGCATTGGAAAAGGTGCAGAGGAGATTTACCAGGATGTTGCCTGGTCTGGAGAGCAGGCCCTATGAAGAATGGCTGAGGGACTTGGGTCTGTTCTCATTGGAGAGAAGGAGGCTAAGAGGGGATTTAATAGAGACATACAACATGATCAGAGGATTAAATAGGGTGGACAGTGAGTCTTTTTCCGAGGATGATGACTTCAGCTTGTACAAGGGGACATAGCGACAAATTGACGGGTGATAAATTTAAGACAGATGTCAGAGGCAGGTTCTTTACTCAGAGAGTGGTAAGGGCATGGAATGCCCTGCCTGCTATTGTAGTGAACTCAGCCACATTAGGGGCATTTAAACAGTCCTTGGATAAGCAAATGGATAATGATGGGAAAGTGTAGGGGGAGGGGCTTATATTAGTTCACAGATCGGCGCAACATCGAGGGCCGAAGGGCCTGTTCTGCGCTGTATTGTTCTATGTTCTATGAAAGACGGAGATGCCCTCGCAGATACTCAGGGGATTGAGGTAAAATGGCCAAACAATGTTTTATTTATGTGATTATCAATTTTTTTCATCCTGGCCTGCACACATCACACATTACTCTGACGTGAGAATGAGTCTGAGGAGAAACTTTCACATTTATGGTTTTAATTTCGTCCTTGGAGAGTCCTGTCTGTCAGACACTCACTGGGAGGAGACTTAATATGTTTGTGTCAAATCCCAAAGTCCCGCTTACTTTAACCCCAGGCTTCAAACTTGTTTTTAAAAGTTACCTGGAGGCTCCTAAAAGAAAACCAGGGTACACCAGAGGAATTCAAATCTTGAGGTAATAAACAAATACACATCACATGGGCCCCGCGGTGTGCAGCCTGTTGAACAGGCCTCTGGCCAATGCCTGCCCCCCCACCCCTCCTCACTCTGGAGGAAACTTGTGTCCAAGGGAAGGATTACTTTTCCCCTTGTAGCTTCAAAATAAATGGATAGAACAAGAGGGGGAAAATTATTGGAACTGGAAAGGAAGGACATTGTTAAAGAAATCGCACAGCACCATTTGATGTCTCTCCTTCACACAAGCCATCCCTCATCAATGCCAGGCTCTGATCAAATTGAGGAAAACTTTGGGAAATTTCAATCCCAGACCAAGGAGGCAAGGTTAAAAGGAGGAGATTATCGAGACAGTCGCATTGCTGCCGGACAATGAGGCACAGCAAGATCCCACTGCCAGCAATGTGTCAGGAAAAAGATAAACTCAATTTTTGTGATAGCACGTTGGTTAAATGGTAAATAGTTTCTGTATCTCCAGGCACTACCATGATAGATACTTAAGAATGTCAAAAGCCTCTCACTCCCTCCCTCTCCCTTTTCTCCTGCCCCTCTCCCTGTTGCAAGTCTGTCTCTCACTCCCAATGTCAACTTCACATTCACACATTTTTACTCTGACAACAGAACCAGTCTTTTGTGAGATTTCACATTTACAGTTTTAATTTCCTCCCTGGGGAGTCCTGACACATGTTTGTGTCAAATCCCAAGGCCCTGCTTACTTTAACCCCAGGCTTCTAACCCTGGGGCGCAGCCTGTCCAATAAGCCTCAGGACGATATCCCCCTTTGGAGAAAGCCCTTGTTCTATGTCTTGTGGGCCCCAAACACTTCCCCTTTGGCTCTTCAAAAAATAACTGATCCCTTTGGAGAGGAAAAAAAAGAGACAGCATTAGTTGAAAGGCAAAGCAGAGACAGTGCAGCAAGATCCTGGGATTTCCTCTCTGTCACACGGACAATCTCTTGGCAACCTCTGAACACAAACATATCGGGTGATGCGTTGAGTTTCCATGCCAGTCCCTTTGTGAAGCTTTGAAATGGTGGGTTACCCGATTAAAACAGTCACAGCCTGTAACAATGACACTGGGACAATTAATACACAGCAAGATCCCACATGCAGCAGTGTACCAACAGCCAGATAATCTGATGTTCTTTCCCCTCCTGTGATGCTGGCTCAGTTTAATTATTTTCTGTAACCCCAGAAACTGACATACAGTTAATTCACAATCTCAAATGCTCTCCCTGGCTCTCCTGTTTTTCCTGCTCTCTCAATTCTTCAAATCTTTCTCTCACTGTCACATTTTATCATGCTGCCCTCCTCCATAACCCACCTTAAACCTCAGGGTCAGAAAGAGATACGACTGATGCGGGCCCCTCATGGGATGCAGTGGGAACAGGCATCAGGCCACTGTTGTCCCCCTCTGGAAGTAATTCTTTTTGAAAGCTTTCCCGGCCCCAGACATTTTGGATCTTCACATTGCAGCTTCCCAAACCAGAAATTCCTGGGGATAAAACAGAAAAGATTAGTTGAAAGGAGGATCTAGAGCATTTTGCAGTAAAATTACACAACCAGAGGCCAGGCCTATCTACTACCCCACTGCCATGGCATTACAAAACATCACAGCAACATCAAACTACCAAATAAATCATAAGCCGGTAATAAACCAGAGGTTTAAAAGATTAATAAACACACATACACATGCACAATCTCAACCAAACAGGGAGAGCTGCTCCATCTCGCTTTTGTGCTCCTGAGATGCTGCTTGGCCTGCTGTGTTCATCCAGCTCCACACTTTGTTATCTTGGATTCTCCAGCATCTGCAGTTCCCATTATCACTGATACAATTTCCATCTCACAGTGTGTCAGGATGAATCTGACTCATTCCTCAGTGAGTCGTTTGCAATGTGTCGAGGTGGAGACTGCAATGTCCCTCAGTCTGCTCATAAGGAAGGCCTCTGTGTGATAGAGATGGTAATTTCCAGGATTGGAGTCTTTTGTTGGATTTTCCTGGCCATTGACATGTTAATTCTAGGGCAGCAAAGCTTTACCATTCCTTGTTCTTTGAAACTCTTTTTAAAGCCCTGTTCTCAAAGTGTGGGGCTGGATGAACACAGCAGGCCAAGCAGCATCATAGTAGCAATGCAGCTTGAAAATATTTAACATCAGTCTCATAATAGCACCTGAGAACCTACAGCCCAAGAGACAGGAGCGGAAAGATAGTGGGGATATTTGCTGAGGATCTCTCAAGATTTTCCTGAGTTAGTTTGGCTCCCAGAATCAAACTCTCTTTCTCGCTCTCTTCTGCCCCTGTCTCTCCCTGGCCTGCACTACATACAGCCATTTCTACTTGACTTTCAAAACATTGTTTTTTCTCCTCCTCGAGAATACATCAGTAGACTTTGAGAATTTAAAGCGTTGATCATATTTCTGCCCTTCAAACACCCACAATTCCACCTCTCTGCTCCCAATTTGCCACCAGCACAGGACTGTGGAGAACATGGGAGCACTTTAGATAACAAAATGTGAAGCTGGTTGAACACAGCAGGCCAAGCAGCATCTCAGGAGCACAAAAGCTGACGTTTCGGACCTAGACCCTTCATCGGAAAAGGGGGATGGGGTGGGGGTTCTGGAATAAATAGGGAGAGAGGGGGAGGCGGACTGAAGAAGGACAAAGGAGAAGATGGGTGGAGAGGAGAGCATAGGTGGGGAGGTGGGGAGGGGATTGGTCAGTCCGGGGAGGACGGACAGGTCAAGGAGGCGGGATGAGGTTAGTAGGTGGTAAATGGAGGTGCGGTTTGAAGTGGGAGGAGGGGATAGATGACAGCAAGAACAGGTTAGGGAGGCGGGGACGAGCTGGGCTGGTTTTGGGATGCAGTGGGGGAGGGGACAAGCTGGGCTGGTTTTGGGATGCAGTGAGGTGTAGACTTGAAAGCTTGTGAAGTCCACATAGATACAATTGGGCTGCAGGGTTCCAAAGCGGAATATGAGTTGCTGTTCCTGCAGCCTTCGGGAGGCATCATTGTGGCATTGCAGGATGCAGTGATGGACGTGATGGACTTGATGGACATGTTGTCTAAGGAATGGGAGGGAGAGTTAAAGTGGTTCGCGACTGGGAGGTGCAGTTGTTTATTGCGAACCGAGCGGAGGTGTTCTGCAGAGTGGTCCCCAAGCCTCCCCTTTCCCTGCAACCGCAGAAAGTGCTACACTTGCCCCCACACCTCCTCCCACAACCCCATCCCAGGCCCCAAGATGACTTTCCACATTAAGCAGATGTTCACCTGCACATCTGCCAATGTAGTATACTGTATCCACTGTACCCGGTGTGGCTTCCTCTACATTGGGGAAACCAAGTGGAGGCTTGGGGACCGCTTTGCAGAACACCTCCGCTCAGTTCGCAACAAACAACTGCACCTCCCAGTTGCAAACCATTTCCACTCCCCCTCCCATTCCTCAGACGACATGTCCATCCTGGGCCTCCTGCAGTGCCACAATGATGCCACCTGAAGGTTGCAGGAACAGCAACTCATATTCCACTTGGGAACCCTGCAGCCCAATGGTATCAATGTGGACTTCACAAGCTTCAAAATCTCCATCTCCCCCACCGCATCCCAAAACCAGCCCAGTTCGACCCCTCCCCCCACTGCATCACACAACCAGCCCACCTTGGCCCCGCCTCCCTAACCTGTTCTTCCTGTCATCTATCCCCTCCTCCCACCTCAAGCCGCACCTCCATTTACCTGTGTCAGCAGCTTGGATGAGTGAGTGAATCCCTTCCCACATCAGAGCAAGTAAGTGGCTTTACCCCAGTGTGAATTCACTGGAGTCTCAGCAGGTTAATGATTGAATGAATCCTTCCCCACACACTGAGCAAGTGAGCGGTCTCTCCCCCATATGAATTCACTGGTGTCTCAGCAAGTGGGATGACCGAATGAATCCCTTCCCACATTGAGAACAGTTGAACGGTTTCTCTCCAGTGTGAACCAGCCAGTGTCTCAGCACTGGACGACTGTGTGAATACCTTCCCACACATGATACAAGTGTAGGAGTTTCTCCCCTGTGTGAACTCACCAGTGTCTCATCAGGTTGGATGCCCAAATGAATCCCTTCCCACATTGGGAGCAGCTGAACTGTTTCTCCCCAATGTGAACCAGCTGGTGTCTCAGCAGTGATAATGGGAACAGCAGATGCTGGAGAATCCAAGACAATAAAATGTGAGGCTGGATGAACACAGCAGGCCAAGCAGCATCTCAGGAGCACAAAAGCTGACGTTTCTGGCCTAGACCCTTCATCAGAGAGGAGGATCGGGTGAGGGTTCTGGGATAAATAGGGAGAGAGGGGGAGGCGGACCAAAGATGGAGAGAAAAGAAGATAGGTGGAGGGGAGAGTATAGGTGGGGAGGTAGGGAGGGGATAGGTCAGTCCAGGGAAGACGGACAGGTCAAGGAGGTGGGATGAGGTTAGTAGTTAGGAGATGGAGTTGCGACTTGGGGTGGGAGGAAGGGATGGGTGAGAGGAAGAACAGGTTAGGGAAGCAGACACAGGTTGGACTGGTTTTGGGATGCAGTGGGTGGAGGGGAAGAGCTGGGCCGGTTGTGTGGTGCAGTGGAGGGAGGGAACGAACTGGGCTGGTTTTGGGATGCAGTGGGGGAAGGGGAGATTTTGAAGCTGGTGAGGTCCACATTGATACCATTGGGCTGCAGGGTTCCCAGGCGGAATATGAGTTGCTGTTCCTGCAGCCTTTGGGTGGCATCATTGTGGCACTGCAGGAGACCCATTATGGACTTGTCATCTAAAGAATGGGAGGGGGAGTGGAAATGGTTTGCGACTGGGGGTGCAGTTGTTTATTGCGAACCGAGCGGAGGTGTCCTGCAAAGCGGTCCCCAAGCCTCCGCTTGGTTTCCCCAATATAGAGGAAGCCACACCGGGTACAATGGATGCAGTATACCACATTGGCAGATGTGCAGGTGAACCTCTGCTTAATGTGGAAAGTCATCTTGGGGCCTGGGATAGGGGTGAGGGAGAAGGTGTGGGGGCAAGTGTAGCATTTCCTGCAGTTGCAGGGGAAGGTGCCGGGTGTGGTGGGGTTGGAGGGCAGTGTGGGGCGAACAAGTGAGTCACGGAGAGAGTAGTCTCTCCGCAACGCAGACAAGGGTGGGGATGGAAAAATGTCTTGGGTGGTGGGGTCGGATTGTAGATGGAGGAAGTGTCGGAGGATGATGCGTTGTATCCAGAGGTTGGTGACCCCTATCCCAGGCCCCACGATGACTTTCCATATTAAGCAGAGGTTCACCTGCACATCTGCCAATGTGGTATACTGCATCCACTGTACCCGGTGTGGCTTCCTCTACATTGGGGAAACCAAGCGGAGGCTTGGGGACCACTTTGCAGAACACCTCCGCTCTGTTCTCAATAAACAACTGCACCTCCCAGTCGTGAACCATTTCAACTCTCCCTCCCATTTTTTTTAGATGACATGTCCATCATGGGCCTCCTGCAGTGCCACAATGATGCCACCCGAAGGATGCAGGAACAGCAACTCATATTCCGCTTGGGAACCCTGCAGCCCAATGGTATCAATGTGGACATCACCAGCTTCAAAATCTCCCCCCAACGCATCCCAAAACCAGCCCAGTTCATCCCCTCCCCCCAATGCACCACACAACCAGCCCAGCTCTTCGCCTCCACCCACTGCATCCCAAAACCAGCCCAGCCTGTCTCTGCCTCCCTAACCTGTTCTTCCTCTCACCCATCCCTTCCTCCCACCCCCAGCCGCACCTCCATCTCCTACCTACTAACCTCATCCCACCTCCTTGACCTGTCCATCTTCCCTGGACTGACCTATCCCCTCCCTACCTCCCCACCTATACTCTCCTCTCCACCTATCTTCTTTTCTCTCCATCTTCGGTCCGCCTCCCCCTCTCTCCCTATTTATTCCAGAACCCTCACCCCATCCCCCTCTCTGATGAAGGGTCTAGGTCCGAAACGTCAGCTTTTGTGCTCCTGAGATGCTGCTGGTCCTGCTGTGTTCATCCAGCCTCACATTTTATTGTCTTGGTGTCTCAGCAGGTTGGATGTCCGTGTGAATCCTTTCCTACATTCAGACCAGGTGAATGGTTTCTTTCCAGTGTGAAATTTTTGATGTGCAAGTAAATGTCTTGACTGAGTGAATCCCTTTCCACATTCAGGACAGGAGAACAGCTTCTTACCAGTGTCACTGTATTGGTGAAGTTCCAATTGGGATGGGCAAACAGTCCCTTTCAGGCACTTCACATTTTTCCACAATCTCCTCCTGGTGTGACTGTGCTCATGTTCTGACATTTTAGGATAAATTCTTGCAGGCCATTGCACATACAGCTTAGGCGTGTTTCTGCCCTGTGTGAATGTCACTGTTTCCCGTTCAAAATCCTTTGATAATTAGGTCCAATAAACAGAATGACTGTCAAAGCTGGATGTATTTTCATCTGAATCCTTTAATTATAAATCAACATTTCCAACAGGAAATAAAAACAGCTATAAGAGAAAGAAAGCAGAATAACACACGCATTTTGTAAAATTGAGAGAAATTCACCCCAATACTTGGGGAGAAAAATTATGATCTAAACTGTTGGATTATCATTAAAACACAACAGTGTTTAACACAGCAAAACCAATCAGTGTTTGCACAAACTATAAATGGGAGGCAGAGCTGGACAATGAGGTATGAAAGTAGCATTATATGTGCCTGCAATTCGATTGTTCCCATTCTCTCCCCAGATGTTTTGATCCCTAAGAACAAGTGCAGAAGCAAAATACTGGGAATCTGAAGATAGAAAATGTTGAAATATTCAGCAGGTTAAGCAGCAGCTGAATTGTTCTTTTAATATATTACTGATCAAAACCTTAGGCTGTATGGTCTGCAATTCTCTCCATATACCTCACTGACTCTGTCTCCTTTTCAAGATTGTTCTTTCAGCAGACATCTTTAAAAAGCTCTTTGCTGATTGACTTTATGTTCCTCAGTGATAGTTTTGTGATGTAATATGTCTGTAAAATGCTGGTGAACTTGGGTGATATGTTCATGCCACTTGTGATGTCACTTAGAAACGTATCATTCATCCCTGCACTGTAACAACCCTGAGAAAGAAAGCATCATGTCAGCACCTTCAGCACAGGGGTGGCAGTAATTCATGTGAACACTCTCACCTGCTCAACAGGATTGACAACATCTGACAGTCTTGCTCTACCTTTGCTTGTCCACATCCAAAAACGGAGCTTTATTGAAAATAAAGACAGTTGGTGCAAATGGATTAAAAGGCCATGTCGAAATAAGTGTAACAAGAACAGTGTAATAAAAACTGATTCGACAATGTTCCTTTAAAATTCCAGTGCTCCCTACAATCTCCCTTCCTTGACAATCACAAAGTGGAAATAGCTGAATCTAGTTGGGATCAATGTTAAACCCATCAGCTTCTTCTCCATCTCCCCTCCAACTTAAACTGCTTCACAAAGAAACAAACTGCCAAGCAGCCCTCATCCCTATCAGATTGCCCAGAGCCTGCAAACTGGTTCTCAGATTGGTAGAAGGAAGGATGAGGAGAAACAAAATTATCTTACTCACAGCAAACACTTAGCCACATTCCAGGGATGGGGGTAACAAAGTTTGGAAATACTCACCAAGACTCCAGAGAAACGACCACAACCAAGAGGAGGAACAAAGTCCCCAACCCAACTCACAGATCTACCTACCAGCTGGCAGCTTCCTGAACCTTCACCCAGCTGCCCGCCACCTCCCTCGGAGTAGAACAGCCCAAGGGGAGTCTCTATGGAACCAGCAGCCAGGGGATTGATGATATCCTGCCTTGTGCTGTGTGGAAAATTGTCCTCACCACCTCACCATTGCAATGTAAATACTGAAATCATTTGCTTGATGGACCTTGGTGGGCATCACTGTTCTGGGCAGATATAGTGCAGTATGGCACCCATCTGTACTGTACCCATTCTCTGAATCTTTTCTTGTTACTCTCTTCTGGTGATTTGCACATTCTGCGGTAGTCTCTGGCTCCCTGTTTATCCTGGTCATTCCTCCCCATTTTCCTGGTCATCATAGCAACACTAGAAAACACGATGAGATAGCACGCACTGCTGATGCTGGAGTCAGAGATAACACGGCGTGGAGCTGGAGGAACACAGCAGGCCAGGCAACATCAGAGAAGCAGGAAAGCTGATGTTTCAGATCAGAACCCTTCTTCAGAAAAATGAAGATGCTGCCTGGCCTGCTGTGTTGGTGCAGCATGGTGGCTCAGTGGTTAGCACTGCTGCCCCATGGTGCCAGGGATCCCATTCCAATTTCACCCTGGGGCGACTGGCTTTGTGGAGTTTCTATGTTCTCCCCTTGTTTGTGTGGGTTTGCTCCAGTTTCTTCCCACAGTCCAAAGATGTGCAGGGTAGATGGATTGGTCCTGCTAAATTGCCCGTAGTGTCCAGGCACGTTTAGGTGAGGTGTGTTCGGCATGGGAAAAGCTAGGGGAGGCACAATGGGATGCTCTTCGGAGGGACAGTGTGGACTTGTTGGGCCGAATGGTCTGTTTCCACACTGTAGGGACTCTATGACCCTGTTATGCTGGACAACATGATACTGTCTGATCTGCTGTGATCTCCAGCATTTGTTGTTTTCAGTACAGACTCCAGCATCTGCAGTAATTGGTCCATACAGCATGTTAGGCCATGCGGCTCCACATGTCTGTTGCACCAATCAATACCCTGTTCCGGTTTTATCTGCATATCCTTTCATCCCTTCAGCCCTCGGAACGATATGTAACTCCTTCTCGGAAAAAAAATCAAAAGTTCTGGGCTCAGCTGCTTCCTGTTGCAACAAATTCCACAGGTTCCTCACTCTCTGGAGAAAACTCCTCCTCTCGGACAAAATGGTTTACGTCTGCTCCTTTTTTTGTATTTATCTCGCTGATTATGTTTACTCTGCATTCCCGATTACTAATGCCCCATTCACACCTCATCCAGACACTTCTTTTGTGTCTTTATTTCTTCATCACCACTCCCCTTGATTTCGCAACATGAAACCTTTTGTCAGTGAAACTCTCCCGCCCTCTCCCCGCTCATTCGCTTTGTTCACCGTCCCCCTCCCCTTGCTCACCGACCTGAACCTTTCACAGTTTCAGTGTCCACGATACAGAAAAAGGCCCTCGACCCATCGAATCGGTGGAGGTTAAATACAGCCCTCCAGCTATTCAAGTACCGTTTCCAGCACTTTGCCCGTAATAGCATCACAATTCAACAGAAATTTGCTGAAAAACTCAGCACGCCTGGCAGCATCTGCGGAGAGAATAGATCGAAGGAAGGGAAACTCGATCCGAAGCCTGAACTCTGGTTTCTCTGCACAGATGCTGCCAGACCTGCGGAACTTTGTCAACAATTTCTGTTTTGTTTCTGATTTACAGCATCCGTAGTTCTTTTGTGTTTAAATACATTTAGATCGTTCTGGAAATGTTATGATCGTTTCTACCTTGACCAGGCTGCCAGGCAGTGAGGTTCAGATTCCCTCCATTATCTGAATGAAAAAAAATCCTCTCATCTCATCAAAATCTCCCGCCGCTGACCATCAATCCATGTCCCCGATACTGATTCCACCACTAAGCAGAAAGATTTGTTCTTGTTTTCTCTATTTCCCTCATAAATTTATACATCTCAATCATGTTCCCCCCTTAGTCTACAACAAAACGGAAGTTGCTGGAAAAGTTCAGCAGGTCTGGCAGCATCTGGGAAGAAGAGATAGCGTTTCGGGTCCGATGACCCTTCCTCGGTCTGTTCTGCTGGAAAGAAACTAACCCCAGTCTGTGAGGGCTGTATGGTCCCTGCTGACAACATTAGAATCTGTCCTGCTGGGCAGAATGATCTGTCATTACCTCAAAAACTAAACCGTCTTCTGTGAACCGAAACCAGCGCCGAGATTGACCACAGCCCCGCATCCGCCAGAGCTCCCTGAGCCGGCAGCGTGTAACTGGGGATTGGGAGAAAGGGGATGAGAGAGGGTTGGCGATCTGATCTAACACACAGTGAGCTACAGTTCACCTACATTACCGGGAAACCGACAGAGTTCTAAACACTCACCAACTCGACTGCAGGGAAACATTCACCAAGGAAAGGCGGAGCAGAGGCTGTTTCTGGACTGAAAAACACCCTCTACCTGTCAATCACAACATTAGTCCCGCCCACTTCACAGAACTTGCAGTTTCCGGAAACTGAACTCAGACCTGCCCAAAAGCGGGGCAGTCCAAGGCGAGTACCACAGGGAGCCTCGCTGTGCTGTCCCCATTCTCTGACCCCGTTACGTGTCTTTATCCCGCGATTCCCAATCCAGTGACTCCCACTTTTCGCTGTTGACCCTGTATCCCGGTATAACCAACAAATTCCCTCCCCATTCCCCTGGTTATCTTGCAGTGTGTGTGTCAGACTGTGTCCCGCTTTGCTGAGTGTCTCTTGCATTTCACTGTTACTCTTTCAGCTTCGAACCATCAGCAGTGTTTTTTCGTTCTATAATCCTATCACACGGATTAAACATTATTAATAATTCAATTCATTGCTCCATATGTGTTTTATAGTTTCCTTGAAATTGTGTTCAATTTTCGAGGGATTTCTCAACTGGGGGAGGATTTAAATGTAATTGCAATGTAACCTGTTCCTCCGATTCGATCACGGCTGCTGGCACTGATGAAATCCTCACCAAACATCAACGGAAGGAAGGTGCGTGGGAGGTGGAAGACAGACGGAGAACAGATATCACGTGGTCAGTTTAGTTATCGATTTCAATGTTCCTCCAGGCTGGAAAGTGACGAAGTGGCGAAAAAAAAGAGATATGCAACCGGACAGCAGAGTGAGATCGAAAAAAACTTATTCGAAATGATGAAACATTAGGGGGTTGATACCCTGCTAATGGAGATAGATCTATTCTGACTTGTACGGAATTCTCGTTCGAATAACTGGGCACTATTATCGACATCTGATTAAAATATGAACTGGAGCAGAACTACGATTGTAATAAACAGAAATAAAGTCAGTTTGACAAGCGAGTCGCTGACCCTCCAACCCTGGCAACATCCACGTCGATGTTTTCTGAGCCCTTTCAAGTTTCACAACATCCTTCCTATAGCAGTGAGACCAGAACTGCACACCGTTCAGTCACGACGGAATGGCACAATTCTGTTCGGATGCATTATGGTCTTGTGATCTGAACACTCAGCAAAACCACCACAGTTTGAACTGACATATCAAACATGGGGAAAGGCATAGCAGGAAAGTAGTAGACTAATGGTCACTGTTTCAGGTCAATCTCTTCAGAATGAACATTTCCCAGCACCAATATAAACTGCCCATTTTCTGTGCACTGAACATTCCTTCAGCCACTCATCCACAATCACTCCCAGCCTGGACTGGCAAATAAGCATTGTCTTTTGTCATCTACACTTTTCAGGCAGGAGCAGGCTTGGCAGCAGCGCTGGGCTGTGAAGCAACAATCAACTTTATTGAGACAGAGTCAGTAGAAGGTGATCTGCTGTCAGGCAAACTGCAGTGATAAATGCAGACAACAACTTACACTCGAAAACAGTCGTACTGTTCCTGTCAGTGACTAAACAGCAGAGTGTTAAAAAGACTTTTGATAATTTTTGCAGCCTTGATCTTCAAAGTGTCTCTCTTGGGCCTTCATCTTCTGATTTTGGTTGTTCTCCACTGCACAGACACAGATCTATTACACAGGGACATGGTTGCAGGGAGCGCAGGACTGGCAGTTAAACATCCAAGGATTCACAACATATCGAAAAGACAGGGAGGTGGGCGGGAGGGGGGGAGGGGTTGCCTTGTTAGTTAAGAATGGAATTAAATCTACGGCACGAAATGACATAGGGTCAGAAGATGTGGAGTCTGTGTGGGTGGAATTGAGGAACCACAAAGGCAAAGAAAAACTATAATGGGAGTTTTGTACAGAACTCCGAACAGTGATTAGGACCAGGGGCGCAAGATGCACCGAGAAATCGATAGGGCATGTCGGAAAGGCAAGGTCACAGTGATCATGGGGGACTTCAATATGCGGGTGGATTGTCTGAATAATGTTGCTGGTGGATCCAAAGAAAGGAAATTCATGGGATGTTTGCAGGATGGCTTTTTGGAACAGCTTGTGATGGACCCCACAAGGGAGCAGGCTATTCTGGACTTAGTGCTATGTAATGAGCCAGACTTTATAAAAGACCTTAAAGTAAGAGAACACTTAGGAGGCAGCGATCATAATATGTTAGAGTTCAGTCTGCAGTTTGAAAGAGAGAAGGCAAAATCGGATGTAATGTTGTTACAGTTAAATAAAGATAATTATAGGGGCAGGAGAGAGGAATTGACGAAAATCGACTGGAAGCAGAGCCTAGTGGGGAAGATAGTAGAGCAACAATGGCAGGAGTTTCTGGGTGTAATTGAGGACAGAGTACAGAGGTTCATCCCAAAGAAAAGAAAGATTATCCGGGGTGGGATTAGACAGCCATGGCTGACAAAGGAAGTCAGGAAATATATCAAAGAAAATGAGACAGCCTATAAAGTGGCCAAGAACACTGGGAAATCCGAAGATTGGGAAGGCTCCAAAAACAGACAGAGGATAACAAAGAGAGCAATAAGGAAGGAGAGGATCAAATATGAAGGCAGGCTAGCTAGTAATATTAGAAATGATAGTAAAAGCTTCTTTCAATACATGAGAAACAAACGAGAGGCAAAAGTAGATATTGGGCCGCTCCAAATTGATGCTGGAAGGCTAGTAATGGGAGATCAGGAAATCGCTGAAGAACTTAATATATAATTTGCGTCAGTCTTCACAGTGGAAGACATGAGTAGTATGCCAACAATTAGGGAGAGCCAGGGGGCAGAGTTGAGTATGGTAGGAATTACAAAAGAGAAAGTGCTAGAAAAGCTAAAGGGTCTAAAAATTGATAAATCTCCTGGCCCTGATGGGCTACATCCTAGAGTTCTGAGGGAGGTGGCTGAGGAAATCGCGGAGGCTTTGGTCGTGATCTTTCAAATGTCACTGGAGACAGGGAAAGTCCCAGATAACTGGAAAATTGCTGTTGTAACTCACTTGTTTAAGAAAGGATCAAGGCAAAAGATGGAAAATTCTGGGCCGATTAGCCGAACCTTGGTAGTTGGTAAAATTCTAGAATCCATTGTCAAGGATGAGATATCTAAATTCCTGGAAGTGCAGGGTCAGATTAAAACAAGTCAGCATGGTTTTAGGAAGGGGAGGTCATGCCTGACAAACCTGTTAGAATTCTTTGAAGAGGTAACAAGTATGTTAGACCAGGGAAACCCAGTAGATGTTATCTATGTAGACTTCCAAAAGGCCTTTGATACAGTGCCTCACGGGAGGCTCCTGAGCAAGGTGAGGGCCCATGGTGTTCGAGGTGAGCTCCTGGCTTGGATTGAGGATTGGCTGTCTGACAGAAGGCAAAGAGTTGGGATAAAAGGCTCTTTTTCGGAATGGCAACCGATGACGAGTGGTGTCCCGCAGGGTTCAGTGTTGAGGCCACAGCTCTTCACCTTATATATTAATGATCTGGATGAAGGGACTGGGGGCACTCTGGCGAAGTTTGATGATGATACGAAGATAGGTGGACAGGCAGGTAGTACTGAGGAGGTGGGGAAGCTGCAGAAAGATTTAGACAGTTTAGGACAGTGGTCCAGGAAATGGCTGATGAAATTCAATGTGAGTAAATGTGAGGTTTAGCACTTTGGAAAAAAGAATACAGGCATGGACTATATTCTAAACGGTGAGAAAATTCGCAAATCAGAAGTGCAAAGGGATCTGGGAGTGTTGGTCCAGGATTCTCTAAAGGTTAACTTGCAGGTAGAGTCCATAATTAAGAAAGCAAATGTAATGTTGTCGTTTATCTTGAGAGGGTTGGAATATAAAAGCAGCGATGTGCTTCTGAGGCTTTATAAGGCTCTAGTTAGGCCCCATTTAGAATACTGTGTCCAATTTTGGGCCCCACACCTCAGGAAGGACATACTAGCCCAGGAGCATGTCCAGCGGAGATTCACACGGATGATCTCTGGAATGGTAGGTTTAACGTATGATGAACGGCTAAGGATCCTGGGATTGTACTCATTCGAGTTTAGTCGGTTGAGGGGAGATCTAATAGAAACTTACAAGATAATGGATGGTTTAGAAGGGGTGGACGCTAGGAGGTTGTTTCCATTAGGCGGGGAGACTAGGACCCGTGGGCACAGCCTTAAAATTAGAGGGGGTAAATTTAAAACTGAAATGAGACGACATTTCTTCAGCCAGAGTGTGGTGGGCTTGTGGAATTCATTGCTGCAGAGTGCAGTGGAGGGCGGGACGTTGGAGGCCTTCAAGGCAGAGATCAACTAATTCTTGATCTCAAAAGGAATCAAGGGCTGCGGGGAGAGTGCAGGGAAGTGGTGTTGAAATGTCCATCAGCCATGATTTAAATGGCGGAGTGGACTTGATGGGCTGAATGGCCTTATTTCCACTCCTATGTCTTATGGTCTTACTTTATCCTTGTTCTTATCTGATTAACTCCCCACTGTGCCCAGTCACAGTTCATATAAGCAACACTGAACTTAGTCAACCTCGTGATCTTCTGCATATTCATGCTTGTTCTGTTTTCCTTTTAACTCAGGGCTGCTACATATATAATCCTTTATTTCACCAGCATTTCTCTATTCACTGACAAAAGAACTGCAAGAGCTTTCCTTAACTGTTAGCTGCACAAAACAGTTTCAAATCCGACTTAAAATCCCAGCATGTCTAACTTGGCATCTTTTTAAACTTTTTTTTATGTTTTGTTTATCTACTGTACTGCATGTCCATAAGGACCTCACCAACCTTTACAGATGCACCATACAAAGCATCCTATCGGGTGCATAATGGCCTGGTGCAACAACTGCTCAGCCCAAGGGCATAAGAAACTGCAGAAAGTTGTGTGCACAGCACAGATCATCACAGAAGCCAACCTCTTATCCAGAGAATAACAGGTGTAGAGCTGGATGAACACAGCAGGCCAAGCAGCATCATAGGAGCAGGAAAGCTGACATTTCGGGCCTAGACCCTTCTTCAGAAATGGGGGAGGGAAAGGGAGTTCTGAAATAAATAGGGAGAGACGGGGAGGCGGATTGAAGATGGATAGAGGAGATGATAGGTGGAGAGCTGACAGGTCAAAGAGGCGGGGATGGAGCCTGTAAAGGTGAGTATAGGTGGGGAGATAGGGAGGAGATAGGTCAGTCCAGGGAGGATGGACAGGGCAAGGGGGCAGGATGAGGTTAGTATGGAGGAGATGGGGGTGGGGTTTGAGGTGGGAGGAGGGGATAAGTGGGAGGAAGGACAGGTTAGGGAGGCAGGGACAAGCTGGGCTGGCTTTGGGATGCAGTGGGGGGAGGGGAGATTTTGAAGCTTGTGAAATCCACATTGACATCATTGGGCTGCAGGGTTCCCAGGCAGAATATGAGATGCTGTTCCTGCAACCTTCGGGTGGCATCGTTGTGGCACTGCAGGAGGCCCAGGATGGATATGTCGTCTGAGGAATGGGAGGGTGAGTTAAAATGGTTCACAACTGGAAGGTGCAGTTGTTTTGTGCGAACCAAGCGTAGGTGTTCTGAAAAGCAGTCTTCAAGCCTCTGCTTGGTTTCCCCAGTGTAGAGAAGGCCACAACGGCAACAGCCTCCTTTCCATGGACTTCATTTACACGTCTCGTTGCCACAGAAAGGCTGCCAACATCATCAATGACTCGTCCCATCTCGGTAATGCTCTCATCCAACTTCTTCCATGAGGCAGAAGATAGAACACACCCATGGTGTACCGCAAGGGTCGGTGTTGGGTCCACTGTTGTTTGTCATTTTTGTAAATGACTTGGATGAGGGCGTAGATGGATGGGTTAGTAAATTTGCAGACGACACGAAGGTTGGTCGAGTTGTGGATAGTGACGAAGGATGCTGTAGGTTGCAGAGAGACACAGATAAGCTGCAGAGCTGGGCTGAGAGGTGGCAAATGGAGTTTAATGCAGACAAGTGTGAGGTGATGCACTTTGGAGTAACCGGAAGGCAAAGGACTGGGCTAATGGTAAGACTCTTGGTAGTGTAGATGGGCAGAGAGATCTCGGTGTCCATGTACACAGATCCTTGAAAGTTGCCACCCAGGTTGACAGGGCTGTTAAGAAGGCATACAGTGTTTTAGCTTTTATTAATAGAGGGATCGAGTTCCGGAACCAAGAGGTTATGGTGAAGCTGTACAAAACACTGGTGCGGCCGCACTTGGAGTATTGTGTACTGTTCTGGTCACCGCATTACAAGAAGGATGTGGAAGCTTTGGAAAGGGTGCGGAGGAGATTTACTAGGATGTTGCCTGGTATAGAGGGAAGGTCTCATGAGGAAAGGCTGAGGGACTTGAGGCTGTTTTCATTAGAGAGAAGAAGGTTGAGAGGTGACTTACTTGAAACATATAAAATAATCAGAGGGTTAGATCGGGTGGATAGGGAGAGCCTTTTTCCGAGGATGGTGATGGCGAGCATGAGGGGGCATAGCTTTAAATTGAGGGGTGAAAGATAAGGACAGCTGTCAGAGGTAGTTTCTTTACTCAGAGAGTAGTAAGGGAATGGAACGCTTTGCCTGCAACGGTAGTCGATTCGCCAACTTTAGGTACATTTAAGTCGTCATTGGATAAGCATATGGACATACATGAAATAGTGTAGGTTAGATGGGCTTGAGATCAGTATGACAGGTCGGCACAACATCGAGGGCCGAAGGGCCTGTACTGTGCTGTAATGTTCTATGTTCTATCAAGGGGTTGAAGAACAGCTTCTTCTCTGCCATTATTAGACTGATGAATGGACTCTGTCAATCCAAATAGTGTTGATCTTGCTTTGCACATCTCCTGTGCAGGCATAACCTTGCATGCCTTGCTCTGTCTAAGCACACTTTGATCTGTAAATCATTGTTTGCTATGATCTGCCTGTGCCGCTCTCAAAAACACTTCACTGTACTTCGGTACACAAGACAACATAAATCAAAATCAAAACATTCTAATGGCAATCAATGTTAGCTTTTAATAATCTTCAAATTCAATGCTGAAACTCATCTTGTTGCTGACTTCATAAAATTGCAGGATGAAACCAGAGCAAGAGTGACCTGGCCCTCCAGATCAGAGCATGGATAAGGGTTAGAAGTGGTTCCAAAAAGGCATTTCAGGGGACTATTCAAAAAGGAAACTGAAAATTTTGTCAAGTGTCCCACACCCCCGGCCTGTCCAAATTTGTACAGACGCACACTTAATCTAATTCCAGTTTGTATTCCGCATGCTGCCTATTGCTTTGACCTAGTGACCCTATAAGTTTCAGCAAAGGTGCAGACAGTCTTCTCAAATCTTTGCTCTCACCGCTCAGATGCTTTTGGTCTTCGCTCAGAGTTTCAGGGTACCACATGGTCCTGGAAAAGACTCCCACTTCTACTTGTGCAGGGGCAGACACAGTTATTGTGGGGCAAAGTGTTGTGACGGGAGATAGAGGTGATATGTTAGGTGCTCCCTTGGTTTTGCAGTGAAAATAGTGAGAAGAGGAGAGATCTTTGTGTGACATTCCTTGCTTCCTGTCTCCTCTTCTGTCGCAGCATCCCATCAACACCTTGACTCTGAGGTAGAGGAGATTACTGACATTTTACAAGCCCATTGATACAAATATTGGTCAGCCTGATTAAGGCAGCAGAAATCTTCTGTACCTCTGCGGTCATGACTTGCAATGGATTGAGTGCAGTGCCATGCCTTAAGCTCCATGAGACAACCGTACTCTCTAATGACAGTCTCTGAAATCTTTGCCATCCTTAAGGCCATATGTGTTTTTTTCACTCCTGCAATTCCCCTTCCCAGACGTTTTTCTGACCCACCCGACTTACAACCCTCCAGGAATGGAGCTGCTGACAATCCAAACTATGGAATTTCCTCCCTAAACCTCTCTCTCTCATTCTTTATGATACATCATAAAAATCGATATCTTTAATCGATGTTTTGCTCATCTGTGAAGCACCTAGAACATAGAACGTAGAACAATACAGCACAGAACAGACCTTTCGGCCCTTGACGTTGCGCCGACCTCTGAACCTATCTAAGCCCCTCGCCCTACACTATCCCATCATTATCCATATGCTTATCCAAGGACTGTTTAAATGCCCCTAATGTGGCTGAGTTAACGACACTGGCAGGCAGGGCGTTCCATACCCTTACCACTCTCTGAGTAAAGAACCTGCCTCTGACATCTGTCTTAAATCTACCACCCGTCAATTTGTAGCTATGTCCCCTTGTACAAGCTGACGTCATCATCCTCGGAAAAAGGCTCTCACTGTCCACCCTATTTAATCCTCTGAACATCTTGTATGTCTCTATTAAATCCCCTCTTAGCTTCCTTCTCTCCATTGAGAACAGACCCAAGTCCCTCAGCTTTTCTTCATAGGGCCTATTCTCCAGACCAGGCAACATCCTGGTAAATCTCCTCTGCACCTTTTCCAATGATTCCACATCCTTCCTGTAATGGGGCAACCAGAACTGCACGCAATATTCCAAATGAGGCCACACTAGCATTTTCTACAGTTGCAGCATGACATCATGGCTCCAGAACCCAGTCCCTCTCCCAATAAAACCTAACACACCGTAAGCCTTCTTAACAGCAGTATCAACCTGGGTGGCAACTTTCAGGGATCGATGTACATGGGCACCAAGATCCCTCTGCACATCCACACTACCAACAATCTTTCCATTTCTGCCTTCCTATTATTCTTCCCAAAGTGAATCACCTCACATTTAATCCATATTAAACTCCATTTTCCAACTTCCAGCCCAATTCTGCAGTTTATCCAAGTCTCCCTGCAACCTGCAACATTCTTCCACACTGTCCACCACTCCACCGACTTTAGTGTCATCTGCAAATTTACTAACCCATCCACCTATGCCTGCGTCCAAGTCATTTATAAAAATGACAAACAGCAGTGGTCCCAAAACAAATCCTTGAGGCACACCACTAGTAACTGGACTCCAGGCTGAATATTTTCCATCAACCACCACTCGTTGTCTTCTTACAGAAAGCCAGTTTCTAATCCAAACTGCTATTTCTCCCTCAATCCTGTGTCTCTGTATTCTCTTCAATAGCCTACCATGTGGAACCTTATCAAAGGCTTTACTGAAGTCCATGTACACCATGTCAACTGCCCTTCCCTCATCCACATGCTTGGTCACCTTCTCAAAAAACTCAATGAGGTTTGTGAGACACAACCTGCCCTTGACGAATCCATGCTGACTATCTCCAATCAAATTGTTGCTTGCTAGATGACTATAAATCCTATCTCTTCTCATCCTTCCCAAAATGTTTCCTGCAACTGATGTAAGGCTCACAGGCCTATAATTACCTGGGTCAGCCCCACTGCCCTTCTTGAACAAGGGCACAACATTTGCAATCCTCCAGACCTCTGGTACTGAACCTGTAGACAATGAGGACTCAAAGATCAAGGCCAAATGCTCCGCTACCACCTCCCTAGCTTCCCAGACAATCCTCGGAAAAATCCCATCTGGCCCAGGGGATTTATCTAATTCATACCTTCTAGAATTGATCACACCTCCTCCTTACTAACCTTAATCCTTTCAATTCTAGTAGCCCATAACTCAGTCATCTCCTCTACAATATTCTCCTGTTCCTCAGTGAAAACAGATGAGAAATAATCATTTAGTACCTCTCCAATCTCCACAACTTCCCACTTCTGTCTTTGACTGGCCCTATATCTACCTGAGACATCATCTTATTCGTCACATACCTATAGAACGCTTTAGGGTTCTCCTTTATTCTACCTGCCAATGTCTGCTCTTGTCCCTTCCTTGCTCTTCTTAACTCTCTCTCTCTCTCTTTAAATCCTTCCTAGCTAATCTGTAACTCTCCATCGCCTCATCTGAACCATCTTGTCTCATTGTCACATAAGCCTCCCTCTTCTGCCTAACAAGAGATACAATTTTTTTCATAAACCACAGCTCCCTTACCTCAATCGCTTCCTCCCTGCCTGACAGGTACATACCTATCAAGGACAGCAATATCTGTTCCTTAAACCTGCTCCACATTTCGATTGTCTCCATCCCTTGCATTTTGCTAACCCATTCTCTGCCTCCTAAGTCTTGCCTAATCGCATTATAATTGCCCTTCCCCCATCTATAACTCTTGCCCTGGAGCATATTCCTAACCCTTTCCATTGCTAAAGTAAACATAACCGAATTATGGTCACTCTCTCCAAAGTGCTCACCTACCACTAAATCAAACACCTGGCCTGGTTCATTACCAAGTACCAGATCCAGTGTGGCCTCCCCTCTTGTCGGCCCTTCAACATACTGAGTCAGGAAACCCTCCTGCACACATTGGACAAAAACTGATGCATCCAACATACTAGAGTTATCGCATTTCCAGTCAATGTTAGGGAAGTTAATGTCTGCCATAGCTAATCTCCCTGTTATTTTCACTCCTGCTCAGAATAGTTTTGCCAATCCTCTCCTCCACATCCCTGGAACTTTCCAGGGGCCTATAAAAAACTCCCAGCAGTGTGACCTCTCCTCTCCTGTTTCTGACCTCAGCCCATAACACCTCAGTAGACGAGTCCTCATCAAGAGTTCTTTCAGCCACCGTTGTACTGTCCTTGGCTAACAAAGCCACACCTCCCCCTCTTTTACCACCTTCCCTGTCCTTAATGAAAGATCTAAACCCTGGAGCTTACAACATCCATTCCTGACCCTGCTCTATCCATGTCTCCGAAACTGCCAAAACATCGAGGAGAATGACAGAGTAAAAGTTTCCATGAAATACAAGCTGTTGTTTTGCCTTACATTAGGAGAATCAGGAGTGGCCCATTTTTTCCCTCATCTCGGGATGAACACTCACCATCACTCACAGAGCTGATGAACAGCAGGAAAAATCTTCACCACTGACTACCTGCACTCACCTATCACCTTCCCACCTACCTTCCCCAGCCCCCACTCTGTTTATGTTTCAGTTCCCGTCCCCTCCCCCATTTCTGAAGAAGGGTCCTGAACCATCAACTTTCCTGCTCCTCTGATGGTGCCTGGCTCGCTGTGTCCCTCCAGCTTCACACTGTGTCATCCTTGACTCCAGCACCTGCAGCTCTTGCTGTCTCCCTGTGAGCGATGTCAGCTTTGGTTCAATCCGAGCACGGGGCGGGGCCAATGGAAGCGGCCTATCCTCCAACCAATCAGAGCGAGTGAGATGTTTGTCTGTGTGAAAATCACGTGATCGCCCTTGTTCGGGGGCGCAAAATCTCTGCGACTGAAGGTCGGCTGCTTTCGGAAGGTACAGTACACGGGATAAAAAGGAAAGGAGCACAAACCGGGAGGGAAATAGTTTCGGTATTGACTGAGAGGTTTTAATTGCGGTCGATGCATGTCAGAAAACATACATTTTAACATGCCGGCCCCGTGTTTTGCAGCAAATGGAAGAATTGCTGCGGACCTGAGGTTGCGATAGGCAGAGGTGATTGCCACCATCTTTATTAGGGGCAATGATCTTTGGGACTCATGCCGGATCGCCATATTTATAGGTGGCAACCTGCAGCGGAACGCAAGCGCAGCCTTTCTTTTTGGGGGGGCGGGTATATAGAAGCGAAATGTGTTTTTTTTTCTCTGGACTTCTTCCCCAGACTGAGACGTAGCGTGTATTTCCTGGGAAGGACTTTTGACGCTGGCGAAGTACTGGCTTCAGGCAGTATAAATTGCTGCAGTTAAACGTTAGATACTTAGTGGAGGAGAAATGCCGAAAACGCGTTCAGAACTGCATGTTCAAAAACAGAGTTGGTGGAAAAGCTCAGTCGGCTTGGCAGCATCCGTGAATTTAAAAAATAACGTTTCGGATCCGCTAACCCTTGCTCAGAACTTCATGTTACCTGTTGCACTCTCACTTTCGGAAGTCCTGCTTTAAATATTATGATCTATTAAAGCATATCCGTTTGTCCAGTGTTCATATGATTGGGATCAAATCACTGAACGTGCTCTGAGTCCCCTTGTGCTCCCTGGTCAAATTTATTAATATCTGACTTCCTCCGTCTCTAATAATGGGTGTATTTTCCCTCTGCATCTTTCTGTGTCGGGGAGCAGGGTGATTTGAACAGGAGGATTTATACATGACTAACGGAAACCAAGAGAAATGTTTGCCTTTTCCAAACAATCTTGTGGTGTTTTCTGGATTTCTATCCAGGGCTGACAGTTATTTGTCTCTTATGGATTTGTTTTACAGGGTATTAATTGAGAATAATTTGCAGACCAGGATCCCAATGCAAGTTCTCCATTTTGCAGAGTGATCAGGATCTGAGTATCATTGACACTTAAATGCGAAAGGGAAGAGGTTTAACCATTCTATCCATGGGAGAATATTCCTGGTAAGGTTGTAACTTGAAAGCAGAATATTCAAATTTTTGGTTTGATCACCCCTGGGATAAGTGTTGAGTTCTATACCCTGCAGCTGAGAAAGGAGATATTGGCCTGAGAGGGGCAGTTTTGTCCAAACAACACCTCGTCTCCTTGAAAGAACTGTCATATTTAGTCCCAATCGCCCACTTCATGATTTTAATCTATATATTCTTCATTCTTGAATATCTGCAAACTTCCTTTTAAAATTCCATATGGGCACAAATTCCAGCACCCCTTCAAGTGGAATCTTCCAGATCCTGACAACTCTATTGATCCTGAAACTGCTGAAGTCTGTGTTGAGTCCTGAGGGTTATAAATTACTGCATTTAACGTGAAGATGCTGTTCCCTGAGCTCCCATTGAGCTGAATTGAAACAGTATGGGAGGCTGAGATCAGAGTGGGTGTGAGCAGACAATGAAAATGAAAAGGCTGCACTGAGAGTGTTGCTTGGCTAAATGAGAGTGCTTTGGAGTTGGGTGAAACAGAAAGAAAGTGAAACTGAAAGATTGAGTGTGATGCTCAGTCTCAGTTTGGGCAGTTCAGAAAGTCTCACCGTCCTAACGGAAACAGTCAATTGATAATTGATACTGTAAAGAATTTTCTTACAGTTTTTAAAGTATATATTAGCTTATATAAAGTTAGCGACTTTTGATTTTCTAATAGTAATGTTTGAAATGAAGGGGAAGGACCTAGCTTCATTAAATTCTCTTTAAGGCAGAAACTGGCTTAATCTGGAGAGAAGTCACAACAGAAGACCTCAGGTCTGTGGTGTCCTTGTCTAGCACAACAGAACATAGACCCTTGATGTTGTGTCGACCTGGGAAATCAAACTGAAGCCCATTTAACCCACACTATTCCATTATCATCCATATGTTTATCCAATGACCACTTAAATGCCCTTAAACTTGGCGAGTCTACTACTGTTACAGGCAGGGCATTTCACGCCCTTACTACTCTGAGTAAAGAACCTACCTCTGACATCTGTCCTACAACTATCACCCCTCAATTTAAAGCTATGGCCCCTCGTGCTAGCCACCTCCATCCGAGGAAGAAGGATCTCAGTGTCCGCCCTATCTACTCCTCATATCAGCTTGTTTGTCTCTATTAGGTCACCTCTTAACCTTCTTCTAACGAAAACAGCCTCAAGTCCCTCAACTTTTCCTCAAAAGACCTTCCCTCAATACCAGGGAACATCCAGGTAAATCTCATGTGCACCCTTTCCAATGCTTCCACGTCCTTCCTGTAATGTGGCGACCAGAGCCCCAAGTGTGGTCGCACCAGCGTTGTGTACAGCTGCAACATGACTTCATGGCTCTGAAACTCAATCCCTCTACCAATAAAACCTCACACACCATCCACCTTCTTAACAACCCTACCAACCTGGGTGGAAACTTTCAGGGATCTGTGCACACGGATCCTGAGATCTCTTTGCTCATCCACACTACCAAGAATCTTACCATTAGCCCAGTACTCTGTATTCCTGTCACTCCTTCCAAAGTGAATCACCTCACACTTTTCCGCGTTAAACTCCGGGATATTACCAGTGTCCCTATTGGCTATTTGTGCAGGAAGTGTATCCGTCTGCAGCTACTGGTTAGCTGTTTTTCAGAGCTGGAGCTGTGGGTGCAGTCAGTATGGAGCATTCATGATACTGAGAAGGTTGTGGTAGCATTCTCAACAGATTGGTCACAAGCAGGTGAAGATTACACAGACAGCAAGGGAATGGGTGGCCATCAGACAAGTAAAAGGCTCAGAAATGAAGTGCTCGAGTCCCTCGTGGTCATCATCCTCAAACAAATATACTGTTTTTGGTACTGTTTGGTCGAGGGCTGGTGGTGGTGGGGTGGCCAATCGTGAAGCAGCATCAGTCAAGTTCATGGCACTTGGAGTGACTCTGCTGCAGAGAAGGGGAGGAAAATGATGAATATGACTGTAGAGACAGGGGATTCAATAGTAAGGGGCACAGAGAGACATGAATCCAGGATGGTATGTTGCCTCCCTGGTGCCAGGATCAGCGATGACATGGAGCAGCTTCAGGACATTCTGGAGTGGGAGGGTGAACATCCGATTGTACCAGTGACATAGGAGGACCTGAAAGCTGAAGATAGGAAGATAAGAGATACATTAAAATACAAGATCTCAAATGTAGTATTGTCAAGCTTACACCCATTGCCACATTGTGGTAGGGAGGAGTTTTGTGTTGTGTTCAGTTGTACAAGCGACCTTTATTCAGAGCTCTGTTACCGCATGTGTGGGAGAGGCCAGAGTCCACTCCAAACCTGGCTTTCACGTGAGGCCTAATTCCCCTCTTAAATACAGCTCAGATTGGAAGAGTGGGCAATGACACTCAAACTTTCCCTGGCTGATTGTAATATTTTTATTCCTTTTGCTAGATGTTGTTTACATGCAATATTGTTGTCATTGTTAGCCACACACCCCAAATCAATATATCCAATCCAGTAAGCAAACAATCATGGACAATACTATGTTCAGCCTTAAACCCTCCCATAATCTCCTGAGGTTAGCTAGAAAATGACTTCATCTGTCTTTGACCTTACAATGCTTTTGACAGTTATATTCCTCCTCAGACATTTGCCAGCTGCACCATGTTTTTTGCCAAAAACCAAAATAGTAGCTTATCACTGAGAACTTTTCCAAATTCTCTACTAACTGTAGTGTGGATTGTTAGAAATTGTGATAAAGTCTTTTAAACTCAACTCTGATATAAAGTAACTACAATTTTGTAATACAGTTGAAAATTGTGGAAAAATCCCTCTCTCACTTCAGCTTAAGAGACCAAACAAACAGTGTTTCTGACTTGCTGTTGCAGTTTACAACCCCAACGATTTGCATGCTGCAAATGATTTTTAAATTGAAGTTTCATTTTCTACTCTAAGTGCTTTCCATTATTACTTTCTTGTTTTAATAAAAAGCATCTATTCAAATTCCACTGAGGATGAAATTCAGTCACTTTAGAGCTTTACCAAGCCATTAAACAAAACTTGTTTAGATTTCACAAATAACTAAGGCACTAATCATGTCTTCACTTCGGATTTTGCAATCTATCTTTGTCACTCTTCCATTGATCTTTGCATGTAAGAATTTATTCAAATTATCCATATCTACATTTCAATTGTTTTATCTCTCTGCAGCCCTGACTTCTCTCTTTATAACCTTTCTTTGCCCCTTCCTATGTTGTTGGTCTTTTAGAGGTTGTGTTTACACCATTTATTGCTTTGCCTTCCATAATGATGCAGTGAGCTGCTTTTATTGCTGACAAACATTCGCTCAAGGAATTCAGCTAACCATTTCATGTTAATTGGTTGTTTGCATTTCTGGTTACAATTACCTAAACAGTTCAGAATGCTGTAGGATCAGACTTTTGCTTCTACTTTTTAATTAAGTAACAAACTTGTGATTGTGGCTGGACCAGGCCTTTAAAAACTGCCTCTTATTAAAATGCTTATGTGTTTTGAACTGCCTGTTTACAGAAACCCAAGTAAATTCCCTAATGTTCCTTCTTAACAGGACTCTTTTATGACCCCCACAGGACCTTTCGTGATCTAATCCAGTAACAGTGTGAGCTGCTACAATGCACGTGCTTGTGAAAGCGAGAATAAGAGGACAGATGAGATGAGTGCATGGCTGGAGATATAACTTAAAGCGTTTAGATTCCTGAGGCTTTGAGACTGTTTGTTTCTGGGGAAGGTGGGACATGCACAAGCTTGAACAATTGTCCTGGGCAGAGCTGGGACAGATATTCTTGTTGATGTTTTTGCTAGTTCCACTGGTGAGGATTTAAACTCGGATGACAAGGGAATGGGAACCAAAGTATAGCTTCAGTAGTAAGAGACTCAGATCAGCAAATGGGACGTGAAATTAGTTCATGATGTTGTCGGTGGCTGAAAGATTAAAAGAAAGAAGGATTAATCAAGATCAAAACTCTCTCATCATGCATCAGACCTGAGATCCCAGGAATTGGTCTGGTGAACCTTCTTTACGATCATTCAGTAGCCAGGGCATCCTTCCTTTGGAAAGGAGAACAAAGGTGCACACGATTCCAGGTGTGGTCTCACCAAGGCCCTTATAGAAAGATATCCCTCTTCCTGTACTCGAATCCTCTCACAATGAAGGGCAAAATATCATTTGCATTCTTCACTACTTGCTGCTGCCTGTTTCCTAAAAGAGAATAGGAGAGAAACACGGAACTAAATGGGGTCAGACACCGGGGTAACATTGTTGAACACACTGTCCCCATTGTATCAGTGCTGGTCATCAAGCACCTATTTAAGCTAGGCCCGTTTTCTGGCACTCGGTGTGTAACCTATATTATGGTGCAATGGATGATCATCTCAACACTTCTTCAAGATTGCAATGGTTCCTGCATCTATCACCATTTCAGATGCTGCCAGATCTGCTGTGGATCTCCATCTTTTTCTGTTTTTATTTCAGATTTCAGGTATTTTGCTGTGTATTCTCAGCCCTTCAGAAGCATCAGAGGGTATGGGGAGAAAACAGGAATTGGATTCATTTTCTGATGTATAAAATGCCTGCCCTTCATGTCTGTCCAAACTCTATCTCTTTTTTTTGTAGTTTTGGGCAAACGCTGACTGTTTCCCTTCCCTGAAGGACATTAAATGAACCAGTTCAGTTTTACTGATAATCCAGCAGTGCCCCTCGGTGTTGGATCCACAATTGACCAGATTAATTTCAGAGTTTCACAATCTTTGTGTGTATTCTTCTGGTTTCTCTCTCTCTACTTTTCTGTTTGAAATTTTGATTGCATTCAGAGAAATCAAACAAAACCACAACCAGATCTGACACTCAATCTGTTTGTCATAACCTAATTATCTCAGGATTTTGAACATTGAAGGAAGAAGCACTGTTCACCAGGGAGAAATGCGTATTGTCTGTGTGTCAAAGAGTCTGTGAAGATTCATCTGAAATGTCCAAACACCAGCGCAGTCACACTGGGGAGAGACTGTGGAAATGTGGGGATTGTGGGAAAGGATTTATTTACCCATCACACCAGAGAGAAATCATTCACCTGTTCTGTGTGTGGGAAAGGATTCACTCAGTCATCCTCTCTGCTGGAACACCAGCAAGTTCACACTGGGAAAAGACCATTCATCTGTTCTGAATGTGGGAAAGGATTCACTCGCAATTCCAAACTATTGGTACATCAGCGAGTTCACACTGGAGAGAAACCTTTCACCTGTTCTGAGTGTGGGAAGGGATTTACTCACTCATCCAACCTGCTGACACATCAGCGACTTCATACTGGAGAGAGACCATTCAGCTGTTCGGAGTGTGGAAAAGCATTCACTCAGACAGTTCACCTGCTGACACATCAGTGAATTCACACTGGAGAGAAACCGTTCACATGTTCCGAATGTGGGAAGGGATTTGCTCACTCAACCAACCTGCTGAGACACCAGCGAGTTCACTCTGGGGCCAGACCATTCACTTGTTCTATGTGTGGAAAGGGATTCACTCAATCATGCAAACTGTTAACACACCAGCAAGTTCACCACAACCACATTTGAAGGATTTTGCTTTTAAATCAAGGATTGAACTTGGATCTTTGGGCTGTTTGTACTGGTGTCATTAGTCCCTGCTCAAAACTTGATCTTCTCTTGGGAAATAAGGTAGGGCAGGTGACTGAGAGGTCAGTGGGAGAAATATTTTGGGGCCTATGATCATTGTTGTATTAGTTTTAAAATAGTTATGGAGAAGGATAGACTTGGTCTAAAAGTTAAAGTTTTCAATGGGACTAAGGCCAATTTTGACACTATTATGCCCCTTAAAAGCACAGTAAGACCGCCTATGTATGGGAATGCACAAGATGGATGACATGCAAAACAAGTATTTTACATCGGTATTTACTGTGGAAAAGAATATGAAAGCTAGAGAACTTAGAAATGAATGTGTATCTTGAAAAGTTCCATATTATAGAGGAGGTGGTGCTGGATGCCTTACAGAGCATAAAGGTGGATAAATCCCCAGGACTTCTTCAGGTGTATTCTCCAACTTTGCGGGAAGTTAGGCTTGCGATTGGGCCCCTTGCTCAGATATTTGCACCATTGACAGTCATAGGTGAGCTGTTAGGCTGGAGGTTGGCTATTCCAGTGCCATTGTTTAAGAAAGGTGGTAACATAAAGCCAGGGAACAATAAACTTTTGGTGAGCCTGATGTCAGTTATGTGTAAGTTGTTGGAGGGAAGTCTGAGGGATAGGATTTACATGTATTTGGAAAGCGTGGACTGAATGGGGATAGTCAACATGTCTTTGTCCATAGGAAATTATGTCTTGATTGAGTTTTTTTTGAAGAAGTTACAAAGAAAATTGATGGCAGACTGGTGGATGTTTTCGATATGGATTTCAGTAAGTAAAATTCCGCATGGTAGCCTGATTAACAAGGTGAGATCACATGGAATCCAGGGAGAGCTGGCCATTTGGAAAGGCCTTTGGCCTGCAGTATGCTGCAAGGATTGGTACTTAGTAACTATAACTCCTGCATTCACATCCAAATCATCTTTATAAATGACAGAAATGAGTGGACCCAGCTCTGATCCTTGCAGCACACCACTGGTCACACACCTCCAATCTACAAAGCAACCCTCCACCAGCACTCTGTCTTCTACCTTCAAGTCAGATCTGTTTCCAAATGACTGGTTCTCTCTGTATTCCATGTGATCTGACCTTGCTAATCAGTCTACCATGAGGAACCTTGTCAACTGCCTTACTGACATCCATATAGAACACATCCACTGCTTTGCCCTAATCAATCCTCTTTGTTCCTTCTTCAAAAAAAATCAAGTTAGTGAGACATGATTTCCTACACACACAGCCATGTTGCCTGTCCCGAATCAGTCCTTCCCTTTCCAAATATTTCAAGTACTATCCCTCAGGATTCCCTCCAATGACTTGCCCACCACTAATATCAGGCTCACTGGCCTATAGTTTCCTGGCTTTTCCTTAGCACCTTTCTTAAATAGTGGCATCACATTAGCCAACTTCTGATCCCTCATCTGTGGCTATCGATGATACAAATATCTCAGCAAGGGGCCCAACAATCTCTTGCCTAGTTTCCCTCCGAGTTCTCGGATACACCTGATCAGGTCCCAGGAATTTATCCACTTTTATGCGTTTTAAGCCGTTCAGCATCACTACCTCTGAAATATGGCTAATTTTCAAGATGTTGCTCTTTATTTCCCCACTGTCTATATCTTCCATATCCTTTTCTGTAGTAAATACTGATGCATAATACTTGTTTTATTATATTCCCCATTTCTTGCAATTCCACACAAAGGCGGCATTGCTGCTTTTTAAGGGGCCCTATTCTCTCCCTAGTTATCCTTTTGTTCTTAATCTATTTGTAGAATCCCTCTGGATTTTCCTTAATACTATTTGCCGAAGCTACCTCATGTCCCCTTTTTGCCCTCCTAATTTCCCTCTTAAGTATACCATTGTCATTATACTCTTATAAGGATTCACTCAATCTCTGCTGTCTATACCTGGCATGCCCTTCCTTCCTTTTTCTTGACCAAAACCTTGATTTCTCTAGTCATCCAGAATTCCCTACACCGACCAGCATTGTCCGTCACCCGAACAGGAACATACTGTCCCTGAACACTCATTATCTTTTTTTTTGAAGGCTTCCCACTTCTGAACCTTTCCGTTTTACCTGCAAATATCTGCCCCAATCAACTTTTGAAAGCTCTTGCGTACTACCATTAAAATTGGCCTTCCTCCAATATAGAACTTTAACTTTCAGACCCGGTCTACTCTTTTCCATCACTATTTTAAAACTAATAGTATTATGGTCACTGGCCCCAAAGTCCTCCCCCACTGATACCCTAGTCACCTGTCCTGCTTTATTTGCCAAGAGCAGGTCAAGTTTTGCTCTTTCTCGAGTCGATACATCGCATACTGAATCAGAACATTTTCCTGTACACTCTCAGCAAATTCCTCTCCATTCAAGCCTTTTACACTATGGAATTCCCAATCTGTTTGGAAAACTAAAATCCATTCCATAACCACCCTGTTATTCTTACAGATAACTGAGATCTTCTTTCAAAATTGTTTGTCAGATTCCTGCTGACTATTGGGAGGCATATAGTATAATCCCAATAAAGTGATCGTCCCTTTTCTTATTTCTAAGTTCCACCCAAATAACTTCCCTGGATGTGTTCTCAGCTATATCCTGCCTAAGTAAAGCCATAATGTTATCCTTGCTCAAAAATGCCGCTTTTCACTCCTGTCTTGCTTTGCTTCCCCTCCCGCTTTGACTTTCTATCGGATCTATATCTTGGAACATTAATCTCAGCCCTGTCCATCCTTGAGCCTTGTCTCTGTAATTGCAATGATAACCCAGTTCCATGTTTCCAACCTTGCCCTGAGTTCATCTGCCTTAGCTGTTAGGCCTCTGGCATTGAAATAAATGGTGTTTAATTTATTCGTCCTTTTGCATTAATCTCAATAACAAATACGTAACGGTAGGGTAGGTTTTGAAAATGATGACGTTTTATTGCTGTATATCAACACATTCACAGTGGGTAAAGACAATCCACCTGCACACTGTGAAAAAGGATTTCCTAGTTCATTAGGACTGGTTTTCATAGAATTCAGAGTATTCCGACAGTATGGAAACAGGCTGTTTGGCCCAAGAATTCACAGAAAACCTCAGAGCATGCCACTCAGACACATGTCCTGGTAACCCACCTAATCTACACATCCCTGAACACTCTGGGCAATTTAGCTTGGCGAATCCACCTAACCAACACATGGGAGGAAACCAGAACACCCAGAGGAAACCCACGCAGCCACAGGGAGAACATGCCAACAGCCACACACTCAGTTGCCCAAGGGTGGAATCAAGTCTGGGTCCCTGGCATTGTGAGGCAGCAGTGCTAACCGCTGAGCCACTGTGGATAACCACCAATGAGTTCCCAAGAATCTGTAGGAATTTTTTTTGTTGCTCCTATTATCTGTGTCCACGTCATGTTATCTGGGCATGTTTCTCATGATGTTTGAAAACACCACGTGTTTGGTTACCTAGTTGGGAGACAAAAAACGATATAAGTTAACCTTTTATTAAAACTACTGTGCATTGAGTCTTCATCTCAAAAGCAGACTAGTTTATTTTGAAAGGCTGTCCATCTGCCCTAACTCCTCCATCCTCACCTCCAAGTGTGAGTAACCTAGGTTTTTACTTTTCACTCAATGACAGTCAGTACAGTTCATATGAGCAATTGGGAACAGGGTCATCCCATAATGCTTGAAACTTAGTGTACTAATGGTACACTATTACAATAATAACCATTACACTTCTTTTCTGAATCTTTTCAAGTTTTACAACACCCTTCCTTTAGCAGGAAGACTAGAATTACACACAGCAGTTACACCTCAACTGGAATGGGACCTGCATCCTTGTGGGAGGTGGGGGTGGGTTTCCAGTACTGTTGAGGGCCTTGTAAATAACTTAGCAGTGGGCTGAAATCCAGAGAGAATGTTCAAAATAATAACAAGGGCCAAAAAGAGAAGAAACGAGAGTCTGGAAGGCATTGTCACAGGCCAGGTTAAGGTATAAGGGAGTTTAAGGGTGAATGGTATTTAATGCTTGGAGTCAGGTGAATAAGGCGGATGATTTGAGGATACAAATTAATGGGGTCATAAAGACATTGCTGTCACTTGGACACGGTTAGCAGCTCAGTATTCCAGGATATAGGGCCTTCATGCAAGGCAGTGGAGTTGGTAAAGGAGGAGGAGATATTGTTATTTTGTTTAGGAAATCTATTACAGCAATAAGGAGGGGCGGCGTCTTTGAAAACTCCACAAATAAATAAGGAGGCAAATTTTGAGAAAGTGTAAAAATAGCAGGATTGAGGTAGCAGGAGCTTTCAACTTCCTCAACATTAATGTAGGCATCGTCGTGTGAAGGATTTATCAGAATTTTAAAAATACATCCAGGGCAGCATTTTTTTCAGCCACTAAGTAGAAGATGCAACAAGGAAGGGGAAGGTCCTGGACTTGACTTTCGGTTACAAAGTTGAGCAAGTGGTTGAAGTTTCAGTGGGATGGCATTTTGCAGGCAGTTATTATAACTTTTCGATTCAGGATTTGTATGGAAAAGGGCAAGGATGGGTCTGAAGTCCCAAACTGCTGAAGTTATGAAGAAAGTAAATGGAATTTTGGCCTTAATTGCGAGGTGTTGGTGTTTGAGGATAAGGACATCTTGTAACAACTGTATTGGATGTTGGTGAAGCCATACTGGTATATTATTTACAGTTTTGGTGCTTGTATTTAAGAAAGGATATACTGGTGTTGAATGCAGTACAAAGAGATTCGCTAAGCTGATTCATGGGATGAAAGGGTTAGCCTGTCAAGAATAGCTGGAGGAAGGGAATTTGCAGAGGGGAAATACCAAGTAATTAAACAGGTCGTGCTCAAAGTTGGGCTCATATTCACAACCCTGCACTTAAACAGCGTATGTTCGAACAACTGAGCTAACTTGGCCTCCCACAGTCAGTGTTCAAATCTTGCTTTATAAGGCGACGAATGGGTTTTTTCACTGACGCCACTGCAGTCCAAGGAAGTAAAAGGTATTTGCTTTAGAAAATCCCAAGGTTCCAATGTATTCTTCTCATTCACATTGCAACCCATTTTCGGTACTTGCTCCAGGATTTAACATTCAAAATTAATTTAGTGATGTTGTTTCCCTCATCTTTAAGCAGCCTGTATGACTCCAGTCACTCGGTTAAATGGTGAATAAATCTGTCTCAATAAACCAATTCTTTTCAGCTACAGTCTAAGAAATGTTCATTTATTTGCTGAGTCTCACACAACATGTTCTTTGTTCTATGTGTCAACAACTTTTGCCAATTCTCATGTTATGGACTGCATTTTTAGCCATTGGTTAAAAAGATTCGAAGGACCAGAGGTTTCTGGTGCAGTTGTATGACTTCCTACTAAGTGGTACAAAGAAATAAACAAGCTTAAAAGATGAGGAAGGAAATGTATTTTTAAGTGAAGACTGTTCAGTTACTGTGTGCTTGTTGCTTAAAATGGATGATTGAAGTCTTCACAGCGCAATGTTTAAACAGACAGACACCAAGACCTTGTGAGCAAGTATTTCAGGCATTTGACACATTGGACAATTTGTGTTTCTAAATTAAATCTCTGTCCAAAAAAAAGTGCTGGATAAATTCAGCGGGGCTCTCAGATAGTTATTGATAGCTGTTTCTGATTCAGGATTGGTACGGAAAAGGACAGAAATGGGTCTAAAGTCCTATGCTGGTGCTGCAAATGATAAAGAAAGAAAATAGAATTTTAACTTTAATTGCTACATAATTGTTAAAAATTGTAACAACTATGTAGGATGTTAGTGAAGCCATTCCTGTGGAGAGAGAAATAGTTCTAAGTTCTTGAAACTAACATGATTTCACTTGTCTCAGACCTACTATGTTTCTATAACACTTTCTGTTAAGAAAAGAACTTTTGGCTGTTTGAGAAGGGAAAAGCTTGAGAAGTGACCTGAGAGAAATTGGAGACTTTGCAGGGATTTGAGGCAAAATTGGTGTTGAGCTTGGGAACCCATCAGAGATTTAAGAAATGGTAATGCTGTCTTGAGGCCTCCTGCTCCATGACTAAAATTTGGTGCAGCGACATTATCGTCAAAGACAATAAGGATGACCACGACTTGTCAATTACTGTGGCTGAACATTCTAAGGAGCTGAATGAAGACTGCAGTCTTTTCATTGATGTGGGTTTGAATCTCACTGCTGCAACTGTCCGTTGAGCAAGTGGCATTTTCTTCTCCACAGGATTTTTACTGTGTGTAAGAAAAGAGGAGACAATACACATATAATTTGCTGCATGAAGAAAAAAATATATACTTGAAGTTCTCTTAAAGTTTTTTTTTCTAGGAGCTACACAGACATGTTTGAGTATACAGGAGGCATAGAAACAAAATAGGTACAACAGGGGTGAGGAAGAACAGTGCGAGAGAGGGAGGGGAAAACCTACATTACCTCATCCTCAGTATTTATCCAGAACAGCATTCGGTGAGAGTAACTACTGTACAGTCCTGTGGAAAGTAGGTCCCATTCTCACTTCAAGGAAAAACTTCTCACGCTGCCTGGCACTATCATGATGCTAAGTTGGATAGTCTTTTAACAAATCTGCTGACTTATTTGTGATGCACTTCGGGCCAATAACACTAGAACTGAGAGAGCAGAGACTTGAATCACTCCAACATTACGGGACAGTTGAGTATGGGGGACCGGTCAGTGTTAGGGCAGATAAATCTAGAGGTAATTAAGAATGGATAGGGTTTCAGCAGCAGATGAGCTGAGACGTGGATGGGGTCAGGTGATGTTACTGAGATGGAAACAGTTGGTTTGGTGATGATGTGGTTGAAAGCTCATCTTAGTGTGAAGTATTTTTTCAGAGTTGTGAACAGCCTGGTTCAGCTTCACACAGTTACTGGACAGAAGGTTGCAGTCAGTGTAGAAGCTGTCTCGCTGGGTAATTGGAGGAAATTTCAGTTCATCCTGCACCGGATTCAGACAAGTCAGGATGATGTGTGACTTGGAGGGGGTCCTCACCGTGATGGTGTTCCATATAGATCTTCCACACTGGACGTTCACAGTAGTGAATTTTAAGGGTTTGTGACATGATGTTAAAGTTCTGATTGAGATGTGGATTTATTCAATACCTGTGTTTCACTTCTTTCGCCACATTCTTTCTTTGTCTGTCCACTCACAAAGAGGTCAGAGTCTTGTGTAAGTCCAGACCAGGTGGTAGGTTCCGTTCCCTGATCGACATTAATGAATCACTGGCTTTTGTGGTCACTTCTTTTTTATAGTACATCATTAATCCAATGGGGTGGCACGGTGGCTCAGTGATTAGCTTTGCAGCCTCACAGCACCAGGGACCCGGGTTCAATTCTAGCCTCGGGCAACTGTATGTGCAGAGTTTTCACGTTCTCCCCGTGTCTGTGTGGGTTTCCTCCAGGTGCTCCGGTTTCCTCCCACAAAGATGTGCAGCCTAGGTGGATTAGTGGATTAGCCATGCTAAATTGCCCGTGGTGTTCAAGGCTGTGTGGGATATAGAGGGATGGGTCTGGGTGGGATGCTTCAAGGGGCAGTGTGGACTTGTTGGGCCAAAGGGCCTGTTTCCACACTGTAGGGAGTCTAGTCTAATCTAATCTAATCAAACTACCAGATTCATTACCAGCTGATATCATAGGCAGCCTGATGTTTGTGTGGACTCTCTCTTATTTGCATTGTTCTGTTTTAAATTGATTTCACGGAGTATTCAAAGGGAAACTGACACCAGGCACAATCCCAGCGTTTTATGGGCCCCTCAGTTTATTGTAAACAGAACATTATCAGATTTTGAACATGGAAGGAGAAAGCATTATTCACAGTGTGAAACCATACACGTATTGTGTGTGTGGACACCAGTTTTAATTAACTACCAGGACTGACACAATGCAAGCCTTGATTGTGGGGAGGGATTCACTTGGTTAACTACAGTCCTGGCACACACGCTGCTCACACTGACGAGAGACCTTTTAAATGTCCAAACTGTGGGAAGTGCTTTAAATGTTCTGGGCAACTGATGAATCATCAATATGTTCACACTGTTGAGGGACCATTCGTGTGTTTTTTGTAGACATGTGTTCAGATGATCAACTAACCTCAATATATGCCAGCGAGTTCACACTGGAGAGAGGCCATTCATCTGCTCTGAGGGTGGGAAGGGATTCACTCATTTATCTCATTTGCTGACACAGAAGTGAGTTTGTAAGTAGCTGTTGGATGTTTGCATTTTGCTTTCAATCAGTCAGTACTGAACCGTTTCAATGGAATCTGTTTCCACTGGTTTAAATAACTCCAGTTCTCAGTCTTTATATTTAGAATCAGAGTCAAATCAAACAGTTTTCTGTGTGACCTGCAGTATGTTTTTTTTAATGATGTGTCTAATAAAAGTTTGTTCTCATTGAACATCTCTTTCACCCTCCCCCATGTATCCTCCATCCTCACCTGCAACACCTGTGAGGAGCTCAAAGAGCTTCATTTTCTAACTCATGGTGATAATCGATCCACTGCCTCTGCTGCTTCTGATGAGGCCAAGGGGCTCCTAAAGTTTTCCCCTGTCTGAACCCAGAACCTGCATGTTTCTCTGGTTTGTCTCCTACATTGTTATAGCCAGTATGTTATGAGCCCCTCTCAACTGGCTGCCAACCTTTTCTCCGAACTGTCTCCCTTCCTTGTGTGCTTTTTCACCTGCTTGCCCCAACTTCTGAGCCTTCTGTGTTCCTCGTGACTGTCAATTTCGACTTTTCTCCTTGACACCTATCATGTGTTTTTTTTATATCTTATCTTAAATTCTATTTGTCATACAAGCAGCCCTGAATGTTTGTCCTTCCTTTCCTTTTTGAGTGTACTTGAGCCAGCTTCTCTTTGAAAGTAGCCCTTATTATTATTTATACTTTGTCCCATCAACCTGTCACTCCAGTCATTGCTGTCCAGCTTTGACCTTGCTCTGTTGAAGACAATTCTCCATCAACTGAGCTTTCTTATTCTGAACTAATGCTGGTTATTATCTGACATTATTCTGCACCTTCCTACACGTGATCATGGTCTCCTGAATGATCTGCCACTGACACTTGATCTACTTGGCCCCCATCATTCCCAAGAAGTATGATCAAACGAGCACTCTTTCTTTTTGAACTGAATGCACTGTTTTCGGAACTTTGTCGTGCATACAATCCAGGAAAACTTACCCTTGCTGCCTCTTACTCTACCAATATTCCAGTCTGTGTTTGAAAAACTGAGGTCTCAAATAACACTATAGAACAGGAACAGTCCCTTTAGCCCACAAGCATCCATTAACACACGATTTTCTAATCATGAAATCTCTTTATTTCCCCTGCACAGTTTGTATCTCTCTATTCCCTGCCAATTCACAAATCCATCAAGATGTCTTTTAAGCATTGTGATTGTACCTGCTTATCCCACTTTCTCTGGCAATGCATTCGCGGCACATACTGTCCTGTGTGTAAAAACTTACTTTTCACACCTCCTTTGCATTTTTCCCTTATACCTTAAACTTATGTCCCCTACACACTGTCATTTCTACTCTAGACTCCACCTATCCATGTCTGTCACAGTTTAGTACATTTCTACCTGATTGCTCCTCAGCCTCTGATGTTTAAATGAAAACAAACCAAATTTATCCAACATCTCCTCATAACTAATATCCTCCAAACAAGGTGACATCCTGGTAACCTGTTTCTGTACCCTTTGCAAAGCTGATCATCCTTGTGGTGGTTTGGTCAGCAGAATTGTACACGACATTGCAGATGTAGCCTCACTGAAGTTCTAGTGAGCTGCAATATGACCAATTTTTATGCACTTTGCCCTGACCATCATCTCCTCTACAGTTGCCATTTTCAGGGAACTGTGAACCTGTAGACCTAGATACTGCTCTATGATCGTGCTTCTCAGAATTCTGCCATTTACTGTGCACTTACCTCCTTCATTAGACCTTCCAAAATGTATCACCTCACATTTGTCTGGATTAAATACCACCTGCCATTTTCCCATACAAGTCTCCAGTCAATCTATATCCTGCTGTATCCTCTAGCATTCCTCCTCACTACTCTCAGCTCCACACATCTTTGTCATTCATATATTTACTAATTTGATCACCTACATTCTCCTTCAAATTTTTTTTAATAATAAATATGTTAACAACAGGTGTCTGATTCCTACAGAAAAGCACTGGTCACAGATCTATAGCTACTTTTCATCTTCTATGACAAAGCCAGTTCTGTACCCACCTCATGGTGTAACCTAGGTCACTTAGACTTCTGTATCAGCCTGCCATGATGGGCCTTGTCAAAGGCCTTGCTGAAGTTCATGTGGATAACATGCATCGTGGCTTCCTGCAGAGGAGGCCATGTCTCTCAAACTGGATTGTGTTTTTTTTGAAGAAGTGATGAAGATGATTGATGTAGGCAGCGCAGTGGATGTTGTTTGCATGTACTCTACTGAAGCATTTGACAAGCTCCCTCATGGTAGGTGGGTCCAGGAGATTATGTCACATGAGATCGATCCATGGTGAGTTGCTAAATTGGATTGGGTTAGAGGACAGAGGGTGGGTGGGGATGGTGTTTTTTGACTAGAGATCTGCAACCAGTGATGTTCCACAAGGTTTGTCATTTTTATAAATGATTGGGATGAAAATCTAAGTTGTCTGTTTAATAGGTTTGCTAATGCTGTGAAAATTGGTGCAGCTGACGATAGTGAGGTAGGTTGTCAAAGGACACAGCGGGATGTAGATCAATCGGAAAGTTGGATGGAGAAATGGCAGATGGACTTTAATTCAGAGAAGAGTGAGGAAATGCAGTTTCGGAGGCTAAATGCAGGAGGAAAGTATACAGTAAATGGCAGGACCATTAGGAGCATTGGTATAAAGGGGGATCTTGGGGTCTAATTCCAGATAGCTCCCTGAACACAGTTGGATAAGGTGGTAAAGAAGAAAGTTGAGTGGACCAGTGCACTGTCATCAGTGTAGGGGAGAGTCTTAAAGACAAGCTTTATTTTTGTATTTGTTTTCAGTCTGGATTGAGAGGCGGGCTCACTGCCTGACCAGGTATACAGGTAGACTTCTTCATTTCAGAGGGGAATGTCAAGGCTGAGAAAATGAGGAAGAAAATGTGAAACAAAGTTGGGGTTATGACACAGCCCAGTTTCACTTCATTCTTTACCCTGGACCTATCAGATGTGATGCTGTTAATCTGTGCAAAACAGGGCAGTGAAAGCAGCAGTTGGCCCAAGAAGCTTTGATGAACAAAACTTGTTTGGTCATCTCCTTTGTCAGCTTCCTTTCTATAAATTGATTTTTATGTTTTCCTTTCCACAAGGCATCTGTTTCTTTCTCCAAACACAAATCTTGAATTCAGAATGACTGTTGGTGCTTTTAAAAAGGGACACTTGTCCAAACCATCAGCAATATGTCCAGAGTACCAAACTGCAGCCAATTATAGGTGTGTTAACATCAGTTGAAACAGATCTAATATTGTCAGACTTAATTTTGGTAGCGATAACAGCAGAATTCAATTCTTTCATAAAATACGGAAATCTCTGGCTGGGCCATCATTAGTCACCCTGGAGAAGATGCTGCTGAGTTTCCTCCTTGAACTACTGCAGTATAAAGGTATTGAGGTTCACTTATATATCTCCAGTTGAAGGATTGAGTGAATCGCTTCCCACAAATGGAGCAAATGAATGGCCATTCTCTAGTGTGAACTCGCTGATGAGCAGAGCGAGGATGAACACCTGAAACTACTCCCACAGGAAGTGCAGCTGAACAGCTTTTCTCTGGGATAAACTCGCTGGTGTCTCAGCAAACTGGATGATTGACTGCAGCCCTTCCCACATACAGAGCGTGAACTTGCTGGTGTCGAATGAGGGCAGATGCATGTCTGAACTTCTTTCCATAGGAGGTGCAGCCAAATAGTTTCTGCTCAGTATGAATTTGCTGGTGTGATTGAAGGCCGGATGAATGAGGGAATCTCTTCCCATGCACCGAACAATTGAATGGCTTCTCCCTTCCTCGGTGCGAATCCATTGACGTCACATGAGCCAGGATGTCTGTGTAAATCTCTTCCCACGCTCTGAACAGGTGAACGGTCTCTCCCCAGTGTGAATTCTCTGGTGTGACATGAGTTTGGTTATTTGATTAAATTCCTTCCCACACACAGAACAGGTAAGTGGCTTCTTCCTGATGCGAATTCATTGATGGATTTCCAGCTGGGATGGGTAATATGGGTAATTGAATCTTTTTACTGTAGTTCTCACATTTCCACGGTTTCTCCACAGGACTGTCACCTTTGTATCACTTCAGAATGGTTGATCAACTGAAGCCTCGACAGCACACTGATCGAGCAGAGTATCTCCCTACTGTGAATGGTGTAAATGTTTTTCCAACCTTCTTGATCGATTGGTTCAATTTCTCTCCACAAGAAATATGCTGGAATGCTCCCACATGGGATGTGTAACAGGGTAAATCTTTTATGCAGTCTACTCACTGCAATATTGTCAGCTGAATATTGTGTGTATCACCTACATACAGGTCAAACATTTCTCCTTCCACATTCAGAGGCTGAAGGGACTCAGCTCCTCGTAAATTGCATGAGTCAACCATTCACAGCAGGAAATTTGATTTGTGTTTAATATCTGCAAATACTTCTCTTCTAATATCCTGCAAAAGGAGTTTACAAAAGTCACTTACTGTCATTGCAGGAATAAATTCAGAACAGACATGTCCAGATCCTAAGGAACATTATTCTTCTCTCTTATTTCTCAAATCTGTAAACTCCTGGCTCTACCCTCCTTCCTCTTTCAACTGAAATCCAGATCTATCCCCCTATCTCTGTCCTCCTCCTTCCAGTTTTCTCCCTTTCTTCGTCCTCTTCTCTCTGGATCAAGTTCCCAACTCCAGTCGGCTGACTGAAAATCAAATCAGTGAGTCTGATTCGGGGTTTGAGTCTCCAGTGGCTGTTTGGTGAATCCTCCCCATACACCTCTAGGATTTCCTTCTTAGTTACAGCCTCATCGATTTCTGCCCAAGTGAGACACCGCTTCCCTTTCCGAAAATGGCAGCCAAGTATCTGGGGAGAATTCCCGTCCCCGACCTAACCAAGGTGGCTGTTAGTAATCCTTGGGCCTGATACATTGGGGCCCCAGGCCTCCTCTACGAGATTATAAACTGCCCAGGCCATCACCTCCCGCGGTTTCCATTCCTACCCCGTCTCACAAACTCCTGCCTCGAGAGCAGGACAGGGATTTTGTTGCTTGAGCCTGGAGAGCTTCTCAAATTGAGTCCCCTGCAGCCTGCTGCAATGCCTGCATTGCGCACTGGGCCTGTGTGATTGGCCTGGAGCTGCCGTCAATGTGAAGGTGGGGGGGGTGGGGGTGCAGATATGAGTGACCAACAAAACAGGGGCGATCGTCTAACCAATCGGAGTGAATGACGGGCAAGAATGTATGTAGCTCTCGCTCATTGGCTGAAACTCATACCAAGCGTCATAGTTCTGAGGCGGACACGACGTATCATACACCCAGTGAACTGAACAACACTGCATGACACCAGGGCAACTGCACCAGGAGTATTCTGTTCAGTATTGTTCTCCTTATCTGAGGAATGATAGTCTGTCTTTGTAGTCACAGTGCTATGGAGATATACCAGACTGATTCCGGGAAGGGGGTTTCTTCATTCAGAGAGGAGTAAATCTGTGGACTTCAACTACCAAAGAAAGTGGTTTAGCAAAATATTGAACGTTGTGAAGAAGGTTTAGATTATTGTTCAGAGGGATAAAGGGATCAAAGGGTGTTGAAAGTGAGAAAGTACTGAGTTGGTGATCAGCAATATCAGCATGAATGGCAGAACAGTCTCAAGGGCGAAAGAGCAATCTGTTCATGAAGAAGGTCTGAGGCTCCGAAAGCTTGTGTTTTCAAATAAACCTGTTGGACTAATAAGCTGGTGTTGTGTGATTTCTGACCTTGTCCACCCTAGCCCAACACCAGCACGTCATGTTCTTATTTTCTAAGACTCTAGATCACTATTCTTAATTTCCCTCCTAGTCATGGATAGGCCCCATTTCTCATTTTATTTTTGTGCCAGATAGGAATGAACAACTGTTGCAGTTCTCCAATATTTTCTTTAAGTGTTTTCACTTGCCTATCCAATTCTATCCCCTTAAGTTATGCTCCCCAATTTATTATGGCCAGCTTGTGTGCCATGCCATCACGGCTTCCTCTTTTTAAATTCAGGATCTTAGTCTCAGAAGCAATTCTGCCACTCTCCAACTTAGAGCCACAGAGTTGTACAGCATGGAAACAGAATCTTTGGTCCAATGCGTCCAAGCTAACCAGGTATCCTAATTGATGTGGTCCCATTTAATACCATTTGGCCCATACCCCTGCAAACTCTTCCTGTTCACGCACCCATCTAGATACCTTTTAAATGTTGTAATTGTACCAGCCTCTACCACTTCCTGTGGTAGCTCATTCCATACATGTACCACCCTCGACATGAAAAGAAAACGTCCCTTAGGTTCCTTTTACACCTTTCTGCTATCAACTTAAAGCTACGTGCTCCAGTTTTGGACTACTAGCCTGGGAAAATGACGTTGACTACTCACCTTAGCCGCGTCTCTCACGATTTTATAAACATTTACAAGGCCACCCCTCAGCCTCCAATATTTCAGGGAAAATAGCCCCAGCTTATTCAGCCTCTCCCTATAGCCCAAACCCTCCAACTCCAGTGAAATCCTTTTAAATGTTTTCTGAACCACTTCAAGTGTCTTTAGTGACAGCAACATTCCAAAATTGGTCTAACCAATATCCTGTATAGTCACAATATGACATTTCAAGACCTATAATGCATTGACCAATAAATGCAAGAATACCAAAGTCTTCCTTCACTATCCTATCTAACTCTGGCTCCACCTTAAAGGAACTCTTGAACCTGCACCCCAAAGTCTTTGTTCAGCAATGTTCCCCAGGACCTTACCATTAAGTGCATGACTCCTGGCCTGGTTTGCCTTCCCAAAATGCAACACCTCACATTTATCCAAACTTAACTCCACCTGTTACTCCTCAGCCTGTTGGCCAATCTGATAAAGGCCCTGCTGTACTCTGAGATAACATTCTCACTGCGCACTGCACCAGAAATTTTGGTGTCATCCACAAACTTAATAACCATGCCTCCTATGTTCACATCCAAATCATTTATATAAATGACATCAAAGGATGATGTGACTGCACAAGTGCAGAGATCCAGCAGGATGTTGCTTGGGCTGGAGTGATGGCGTTATGAAGAAAAAGTAGAGAGGCTGTGTTGTTTTCCTGGTGGAAGAGGAGGCTGGGTGGGGACCTGATTGAAGTGAACAAAGCTCTGGAGGGCATAGATTGCTTAGATAGGGATAATCATCTCCCCCTAGTACAGAAATCAATAACGGGAGGGGGAGGGGGGAAACACTTTTAAAATAAGTAGTTGGAGGTTTTAAGTGGATTTGAGGGAAAACAAATTCTTCCAAAACGAGGTGAGTGACTATCTGTAAGTCACAGCCTGAAAGTGTCAGAGGGAGGGTTCTGGAGTACTGACCACTTACACATTAGCACTATCCCATCACCTCCTTTCCATTTACCCATTGCCATGTAGTTACAATTTTAATTTTAGATGGGTACCGCTAGAGACTTATTTAAAATAAGTTAACAAAATTTTCTTATTTATAGATTCAGACTTGAAAGATGGAAAAAGTAAATATATATACATTGTCTATGAATAGGAAGGGAATAGAGGGATGTAGATCTTGTAGAGAAGACAGTTTTAATATGGAAGGGCAAAATCTGTCAGCGCAAGCTTGGAGGGCTGAAGTGCCTGCGTCTGTGCTGTATTGTTGTTTTGTACTGCACCCTTCTCCAACTGCCGCATCACAGTAAAATTTGTATTGATTGAGGGTTTTCAATGTCACGGCCGTTACCCAGCAGTCCCCGCACTGGTAAAGGTCCCTGATTAACATTATAGGCGAGCACTGCGCAGGCGTCGTACCGTTGAGTTCTTTGGAATGTGTGCGCTGAGAGTGACGGCGACGGGGGAAGATGCTCTGCTCTTTTGTCACATTCGCAGTCAGTAAAGATTGAAAGTGCGAAGGGAGCGATGGAAACCACTGTGGCCTGGGAGGGGTTTCTAAACACCTCTGGAAGGCAATGAAAACTAAAAATGAATCTACAGGCCTTTGACCCGGAGATAATGGGAACTGCAGATGCTGGAGAATCCAAGATAGTAAAATGTGAAGCTGGATGAACACAGCAGGCCAAGCAGCATCTCAGGAGCACAAAAGCTGACGTTTCGGGCCTAGACCCTTCATCAGAGAGGGGGATGGGGAGAGGGTTCTGGAATAAATAGGGATAGAGGGGGAGGCGGACCGAAGATGGAGAGAAAAGAAGATAGGTGGAGAGAGTATAGGTGGGGAGGTAGGGAGGGGATAGGTCAGTCCAGGGAAGACGGACAGTCAAGGAGGTGGGATGAGGTTAGTAGGTAGATGGGGGTGCGGCTTGGGGTGGGAGGAAGGGATGGGTGAGAGGAAGAACAGGTGAGGGGGGCAGAGACAGGTTGAACTGGTTTTG